>NW_028322238.1:10625937-10930625 GCF_059928025.1 Delphinapterus leucas
ATCTGCACTACAATGAAGTCTCACTGCCCCCGGTCAAAAGGGCCATCTGAATAAAGTGTAAAATCCAGAAAGGCAGGACAGGTCATGGAGAACAGGGAGCCTTGTTATGCTGATGGGCGGGATGTAAATTGCAAACAGCCACTCTGGAGAAGTGTATGGTGTTTCCTGAAACACGTAGGAAACAAAGCAACACAGCCTATGGCACTTCCACTTATGGTACTATAGCTTAGGGAAATTAAAATACAAAACACACAGCCACCCCAAAGTTTGGGACGGCTTTTTACAAGTACCTCGTCTACGGTACAAGTTAAATATCCGAGAAAGCATAAAATGGATAAAGAAGTTGTGGTACGTACGTACAATGGAATATCACTCAGCAATGAGATCTACGTCATCAGGCCCGTAGCGGCATAATGAGTGGATTCAGGTACGACGATTCTACGAGAAATAAGTCACACAGAAAAAGAAACATCATAAGATATCACTAATACACAGAACGTAAACTTGGCTACACATTAACTGAATTACAAAACAGAACAGGGTCTCAAATTTAGAAAACCAACTTATGCTTGCTTATGGGGAAAGGTGAGTTGGGGTGCTGCATAAAACCAGAGATTGAAATTAGCACAGATACCGTTCCATAAGCCAAATATATAATAGAGAAGACCTACTGTTGCTCAACGAAATGGACTCAACACCCCATATTCAACGCCTGGGAATATAACTGACAAGTAAAAATCTTAAGACCCATGGATTTTTATGTCTCCATAAGGAAGTCAAGCGTGTGTACAGTGGCCTAAACGCAGCAGTGAAAATCCGATAAATCCCATTAACAAAATAAATTTCACAAACAAAACACAATGACAGTGAAATAGAGAGCAATTCTTAAATAATTCATTCAGGGCTTGTGATGCAACCTGGATTTACCACCTCTACACCCAAAACTGGTTGAGACATAAGGCTGGACACTTCGGGCTGATAGCAATGGTGAGGTTCGGTGAGCAAACGCAGACTCTTTGAAGTCATACTGCATGGTAGTCATTCCATGGGTCCCAACTCTCCAGGAATAAGGGATTCTTCCTCCAGCTAAAACATGCATGGGAATCCCAGAGTATGGTCCACCGTGTGATTGGGAAACGTTTTCAAATGCATCTCTCGTTTCGTCCCCTGGTACTCGGGTTCACCGCTCCAGACGCTTTACTAACACTCTCCCCACTTGGAGAGTCTGTGCCTTTAACCTCCTGTTTGGCACAGTTTGCAATTTCTGCGCAAGATGAACAGGAATAGGGAGAACCAATGAGAGACTAGCTGTAGGTGTCTGCACAGGCAAATGGAACGCTCATTTCCCACCAGGAAGAGGAATTAACCAAAGACTCAGCGTGCCCTTCCGGAAGCAGATTAGGGCCTGAAGCAATACTGCGGTTTTGCGGCCAGCTCACAAGAAAGCGAGTTGAAGAAAGGAGCTCAGGGGCACTGTAATTCACAAACCTGCAGAGTTATGAATGACACCTATCGTCCAAAAATGTAGTGAAGTAAGTCTTCGAAGAGGACTTGAAAGCGGGGCAGAATTTCAGGAAAACGATTTCAGGGGGTAGACTGGAATTGCACTTAAAGCATAGGAAAACAGGCAGAATGTCCACAATGATGCACTTGGCCAAAAAGGGTGTATGTGTTTTTTCCTGAATATACTCAGGAAAAAACGCATACGCCCTTTTTGGCCAACCAAGCAAGCGTGTAAAGGAAATCTTCACTACAATGAAGTCTCACTGCCCCCCGGTCAAAAGGGCCATCTGAAAAAAGTGTAAAATCCAGAAAGGCAGGACAGGTCATGGAGAACAAGGAGGCTTGTTACGCTGATGGGCGGGATGTAAATTGCCAACAGCCACTCTTCAGAAGTTTATGGTGTTTCCGGAAACACATTGGAAACAAAGCAACACAGCCTATGGCACTTCCACTTATGGTCCTATAGATTAGGGAAATTAAAATAAAAAACGCACAGCCACCCCAATGTTTCGGACGCCTCGGTTTACAAGAACTTCATCTACGGTACATGTTAAATATCCCAGAAAGCGAAAAATGGTTAAAGAATTTGTGGTACGTACGTACAATGGAATATCACTCACCAATGAAATCTATGTCATTAGGCCCGTCGTGGCATAATGAGTGGGTTCAGGTACGATGATTCTAAGTGAAATAAATCACACAGAAAATGAAACATCATAAGATATCACTAATACACAGAATGTAAACTTGGCTACACATGAACTGAATTACAAAACAGAACAGGGTCTCAAATTTAGAAAACCAACTTATGATTGCTTAATTTGAAAGGTGAGTTGGGGTGCTGCATAAAACCAGAGATAAATATTAGCACAGATACCTTTCCATAAGCCAAATATGTAATAGTCAAGACCTACCCCTTACTCAACGAAATGGACTAAACACCACATATTCAATGCCTAGGAATACACCTGACTAGTAAGAATCTTCAAACCCATGGATTTATATGTCTCCGTAAGAGAACCAGGTGTGTGCACAGCTGCATGAACGCAGCAGAGAAAATCCGATAAATCCCATTATCAAAATGAATTACAAAAACAAAACACAATGACAGTGAAATAGAGATCAATTCTTAAATAAATCATTCAGGGATTGTGATGCAACCTGGATTTACCACATCTAGACCCAGAGCTGAGTGAGACATAAGGTTGGACACTTCAGGGCTGATAGCATTGGTGAGGTTCGATGAGCAAATGCAGACCCTTTGAAGTCATACTGCATGGTACCCATTCCATGGGTCCCAACTCTCCAGGTTTAAGGGATTCTTCCTTCAGCTAAAACACGCATGGGAAACCCACAGTATGGTGCACCGTGTGACTGGGAAACGTTTTCAAATGCATCTCAGTTTTCGTCCCCTTTTACTCGGGTTGACCATTCCAGACCCTTTACTAACACTCTCCCCACTTGGAGAGTCAGTGTCTTTAAACTCCTGTTTGGCAAAGTTTGCAATTTCTGCGCAAGATGAACAGGAATAGGGAGAACCAATGAGAGACTAGCTGTAGGTGTCTGCACGGGCAAATTTAATGCTCATTTCCCACCAGGAAGAGGAATTAACCAAAGGCTCAGCATGCCGTGCCGGAACCAGATTAGGGCCTTAAGCAATCTTGCGATTTTGTGGCCAGCTCACAAGAAAGCGAGTTGAAGAAAGGAGCTCAGGGGCACTGTAATTCACAAACATGCAGAGTTATAAATGACAGCTATCGTCCAAAAATATATTGAAGGAAGGCTGTGAAGAGGATTTGTAAGGGGAGCAGAATTGCAGGAAAATGATTTCAGGGGGTAGACTGGAATTGCATTTAAAGCATAGGAAAAGAGGCAGAACGTCGACATTGATGCCCTTGGCCAAAAAGGGCGTATGCGTTTTTTCCTGAATATATTCAGGAAAAAAACGCATACGCCCTTTTTGGCCAACCAAGCAAGCATGTTAAAGAAATGTGCTGTACAGTGACGTCTCACTGCCCCCCGGTCAAAAGAGCCATCTGAAAATAGTGTAAAATCCAGAAGGGCAGCACAGGCCATGGAGAACAGGGAGCCTTGTTATGCTGATGGGCGGGATTAAAATTGCCAACAGCCACTCTGGAGAAGTGTATGGTGTTTTCTCAATCACCTAAAAAACAAAACAACGGAGCCTATGGCACTTCCACTTATGGTCCTATAGCTTAGGGAAATTAAAATCAAAAACACACAGCCACCCCAAAGTTTCGGACGGCTCTGTTTACAAGAACCTTGTCTACGGTACAAGTTAAATATCCCAGAAAGCCAAAAATGGATAAAGAAGTTGTGGTACGTACGTACAATGGAATATCACTCAGCAATGAAATCTATGGTCATCAGGCACGTCGCGGCATAATGAGAGGATTCAGGTATGATGATTCTAAGTGAAATTAGTCACACAGAAAATGAAATATCATAAGATATCACTAATACACGGAATGTAAACTTGGCTACACATGAACTGAATTACAAAACAGAACAGGGTCTCAAATATAGAAAACCAACTTATGCTTGCTTAATTGGAAAAGTGAGTTGGGGTGCTGCATAAAACCAGAGATAAAAATTAGCAGAGATACCTTTCCATAAGCCAAATATGTAATAGTCAAGACTTACCCCTTACTCAACGAAATGGACTAAACACCACATATTCAATGCCTAGGAATACACCTGACTAGTAAGAATCTTCAAACCCATGGATTTATATGTTTCCATAAGAGAATCAAGCGTTTGTAGAGCTGCATGAATGCAGCAGAGATAATCCGATAAATCCCATTATCAAAATGAATTACAAAACAAACACAATGACAGTGAAATAGAGAGCAATTCTTAACTAATTCATTCAGGACTTGTGATGCAACTTTGATTTACCACATCTACACCCAGATCTGAGTAAGACATAAGGTTGGACACTTCGGGCAGATAGCATTGGTGAGGTTCAATGAGCAAATGCAGACCGTTTGAAGTCATACTGCATGGTACCCATTCCATGGGTCCCAACTCTCCAGGTTTAAGGGATTCGTCCTTCAGCTAAAACATGCACGGGAAACCCCCAGTATGGTGCACTGTGTGACCGGGAAACATTTTAAAATACATCTCAATGTTCGTCCCCTTTTACTGGGGTTCACCATTCCAGACCATTTACTAACACTCTCCCCACTTCGAGAGTCAGTGCGTTTAACCTCCTATTTGGCACAGTTTGCAATTTCTGCGCAAGATGAACAGGAATAGGGAGAACCAATGAGAGACTACCTGTAGGTGTCTGCACGGGCAAATTTAATGCTCATTCCCACCAGGAAGAGAAATTAACCAAAGGCTCAGCATGCCATGCCGGAACAAGATTAGGGCCTGAAGCAATCCTGTGGGTTTGCGGCCAGCTCACAAGAAAGCGAGTTGAAGAAAGGAGCTCAGGGGCACTGTAATTCACAAACCTGCAGAGTTATGAATGACAGCTATCGTCCAAAAATGTATTAAAGTAAGTCTTCGAAGAGGACTTGAAATCGGGACAGAATTTCAGGAAAACGATTTCAGGGGGTAGACTGGAATTGCACTTAAAGCATAGGAAAAGAGGCAGAATGTCCACAATGATGCACTTGGCCAAAAAGGGCGTATACGTTTTTTCCTGAATATATTCATGAAAAAACGCATACGCCCTTTTTGGCCAACGAAGCAAGCGTGTAAAGGAAATCTGGACTACAATGAAGTCTCACTGCCCCCCTGTCAAAAAGGCCATCTGAAACAAGTGTAAAATTCAGAAAGGCAGGACAGGTCATGGAGAACAGGGAGCCTTGTTATGCTGATGGGCGGGATGTAAATTGCCAACAGCCACTCTGGAGATGTGTATGGTGTTTCCTGAAACACGTAGGAAACAAAGCAACACAGCCTATGGCACTTCCACTTAGGGTCCTATAGCTTAGGGAAATTAAAATCAAAAACACACAGCCACCCCAAAGTTTGGGATGGCTCTGTTTACAAGAACCTCGTCTACGGTACAAGTTAAATATCCGAGAAAGCAAAAAATGGATAAAGAAGTTGTGGTACGTACGTACAATGGAATATCACCCAGCAATGAGATCTACCTCATCAGGCCCGTAGCAGCATAATGAGTGGATTCAGGTACGACGATTCTACGAGAAATAAGTCACACAGAAAAAGAAACATCATAAGATATCACTAATACACGGAACGTAAACTTGGCTACACATGAACTGAATTACAAAACAGAACAGGGTCTCAAATTTAGAAAACCAACTTATGCTTGCTTATGGGGAAAGGTGTGTTGGGGTGCTGCATCAAACCAGAGATTGAAATTAGCACAGATACCGTTCCATAAGGCAAATATATAATAGACACGACCTACTCCTTGCTCAAAGAAATGGACTCAACACCCCATATTCAACGCCTGGGAATATACCTGACAAGTAAGAATCTTAAGACCCATGGATTTATATGTCTCCATAAGGAAATCAAGCGTGTGTACAGCGGCATAAACGCAACAGTGAAAATCCGATAAATCCCATTATAAAAATAAATTTCAAAAACAAACACAATGACAGTGAAATAGAGAGCAATTCTTAAATAATTCATTCAGGGCTTGTGATGCAACCTGGATTTACCACATCTACACCCAGAGCTGGGTGAGACATAAGGCTGGACACTTTGGGCTGATAGCATTGGTGAGGTTTGGTGAGCAAACGCAGACCCTTTGAAGTCATACTGAATGGTACCCATTCCATGGGTCCCAACTCTCCAGGTTTAAGGGATTCTTCCTTCAGCTAAAACATGCATGGGAAACCCAGAGTATGGTCCACCGTGTGAATGGGAAACGTTTTCAAATGGATCTCAAGTTACGTCCTATGGTACTCGGGTGCACCGTTCCAGACACTTTACTAACACTCTCCCCACTTGGAAAGTCAGTGCTTTTAACCTCCTGTTTGGCATAGTTTGCAATTTCTGCGCAAGATTAACAGGAATAGGGAGAACCAATGAGAGACTAGCTGTCGGTGTCTGCACGGGCAAATGGAACGCTCATTTCCCACCAGGAAGAGGAATTAACCAAAGGCTCAGCGTGCCCTGCCGGAACTAGATTAGGGCCTGAAGCAATCCTGCGGTTTTGCGGCCAGCTCACAAGAAAGCGAGTTGAAGAAAGGAGCTCAGGGGCACTGTAATTCACAATCCTGCAGAGTTATGAATGACAGCTATCGTCCAAAAATGTATTGAAGTAAGTTTTCGAAGAGGACTTGAAAGCGGGGCAGAATTTCAGGAAAACGATTTCAGGAGGTAGACTGGAATGGCACTTAAAGCATAGGAAAAGAGGCAGAATGTCCACAATGATGCACTTGGCCAAAAAGGGCGTATGCGTTTTTTCCTGAATATATTCAGGAAAAAACGCATACGCACCTTTTGGAATACCAAGCAAGCGTGTAAAGGAAATCTGCACTACAATGAAGTCTCACTGCCCCCCGGTCGAAAGGGCCATCTGAAAAAAGTGTAAAATCCAGAAAGGCAGAACAGGTTATGGAGAACAGGGAGCCTTGTTATGCTGATGGGCGGGATGTAAATTGCCAAGAGCCACTCTGGAGATGTGTATGGTGTTTCCTGAAACACGTAGGAAACAAAGCAACACAGCCTATGGCACTTCCACTTAGGGTCCTATAGCTTAGGGAAATTAAAATCAAAAACACACAGCCACCCCAAAGTTTGGGACGGCTCTGTTTACAAGAACCTCGTCTACGGTACAAGTTAAATATCCGAGAAAGCAAAAAATGGATAAAGAAGTTGTGGTACGTACGTACAATGGAATATCACTCAGCAATGAGATCTACGTCATCAGGCCCGTAGCGGCATAATGAGTGGATTCAGGTACGACGATTCTACGAGAAATAAGTCATACAGAAAATGAAACATCATAAGATATCACTAATACACGGAACGTAAACTTGGCTACACATGAACTGAATTACAAAACAGAACAGGGTCTCAAATTTAGAAAACCAACTTATGCTTGCTTATGGGGAAAGGTGAGTTGGGATGCTGCATCAAAGCAGAGATTGAAATTAGCACAGATACCGTTCCATAAGCCAAATATATAATAGACAAGACCTACTCCTTGCTCAACGAAATGGACTCAACACCCCATATTCAACGCCTGGGAATATACCTGACAAGTAAGAATCTTAAGACCCATGGATTTATATGTCTCCATAAGGAAATCAAGCGTGTGTACAGCGGCCTAAACGCAGCAGTGAAAATCCGATAAATCCCATTATCAAAATAAATTTCAAAAACAAAACACAATGACAGTGAAATACAGAGCAATTCTTAAATAATTCATTCAGGGATTGTGATGCAACCTGGATTTACCACATCTAGACCCAGAGCTGAGTGAGACATAAGGTTGGACACTTCAGGGCTGATAGCATTGGTGAGGTTCGATGAGCAAATGCAGACCCTTTGAAGTCATACTGCATGGTACCCATTCCATGGGTCCCAACTCTCCAGGTTTAAGGGATTCTTCCTTCAGCTAAAACACGCATGGGAAACCCACAGTATGGTGCACCGTGTGACTGGGAAACGTTTTCAAATGCATCTCAGTTTTCGTCCCCTTTTACTCGGGTTGACCATTCCAGACCCTTTACTAACACTCTCCCCACTTGGAGAGTCAGTGTCTTTAAACTCCTGTTTGGCAAAGTTTGCAATTTCTGCGCAAGATGAACAGGAATAGGGAGAACCAATGAGAGACTAGCTGTAGGTGTCTGCACGGGCAAATTTAATGCTCATTTCCCACCAGGAAGAGGAATTAACCAAAGGCTCAGCATGCCGTGCCGGAACCAGATTAGGGCCTTAAGCAATCTTGCGATTTTGTGGCCAGCTCACAAGAAAGCGAGTTGAAGAAAGGAGCTCAGGGGCACTGTAATTCACAAACATGCAGAGTTATAAATGACAGCTATCGTCCAAAAATATATTGAAGGAAGGCTGTGAAGAGGATTTGTAAGGGGAGCAGAATTGCAGGAAAATGATTTCAGGGGGTAGACTGGAATTGCATTTAAAGCATAGGAAAAGAGGCAGAACGTCGACATTGATGCCCTTGGCCAAAAAGGGCGTATGCGTTTTTTCCTGAATATATTCAGGAAAAAAACGCATACGCCCTTTTTGGCCAACCAAGCAAGCATGTTAAAGAAATGTGCTGTACAGTGACGTCTCACTGCCCCCCGGTCAAAAGAGCCATCTGAAAATAGTGTAAAATCCAGAAGGGCAGCACAGGCCATGGAGAACAGGGAGCCTTGTTATGCTGATGGGCGGGATTAAAATTGCCAACAGCCACTCTGGAGAAGTGTATGGTGTTTTCTCAATCACCTAAAAAACAAAACAACGGAGCCTATGGCACTTCCACTTATGGTCCTATAGCTTAGGGAAATTAAAATCAAAAACACACAGCCACCCCAAAGTTTCGGACGGCTCTGTTTACAAGAACCTTGTCTACGGTACAAGTTAAATATCCCAGAAAGCCAAAAATGGATAAAGAAGTTGTGGTACGTACGTACAATGGAATATCACTCAGCAATGAAATCTATGGTCATCAGGCACGTCGCGGCATAATGAGAGGATTCAGGTATGATGATTCTAAGTGAAATTAGTCACACAGAAAATGAAATATCATAAGATATCACTAATACACGGAATGTAAACTTGGCTACACATGAACTGAATTACAAAACAGAACAGGGTCTCAAATATAGAAAACCAACTTATGCTTGCTTAATTGGAAAAGTGAGTTGGGGTGCTGCATAAAACCAGAGATAAAAATTAGCAGAGATACCTTTCCATAAGCCAAATATGTAATAGTCAAGACTTACCCCTTACTCAACGAAATGGACTAAACACCACATATTCAATGCCTAGGAATACACCTGACTAGTAAGAATCTTCAAACCCATGGATTTATATGTTTCCATAAGAGAATCAAGCGTTTGTAGAGCTGCATGAATGCAGCAGAGATAATCCGATAAATCCCATTATCAAAATGAATTACAAAACAAACACAATGACAGTGAAATAGAGAGCAATTCTTAACTAATTCATTCAGGACTTGTGATGCAACTTTGATTTACCACATCTACACCCAGATCTGAGTAAGACATAAGGTTGGACACTTCGGGCAGATAGCATTGGTGAGGTTCAATGAGCAAATGCAGACCGTTTGAAGTCATACTGCATGGTACCCATTCCATGGGTCCCAACTCTCCAGGTTTAAGGGATTCGTCCTTCAGCTAAAACATGCATGGGAAACCCCCAGTATGGTGCACTGTGTGACCGGGAAACATTTTAAAATACATCTCAATGTTCGTCCCCTTTTACTGGGGTTCACCATTCCAGACCATTTACTAACACTCTCTCCACTTCGAGAGTCAGTGCGTTTAACCTCCTGTTTGGCACAGTTTGCAATTTCTGCGCAAGATGAACAGGAATAGGGAGAACCAATGAGAGACTACCTGTAGGTGTCTGCACGGGCAAATTTAATGCTCATTCCCACCAGGAAGAGAAATTAACCAAAGGCTCAGCATGCCGTGCCGGAACAAGATTAGGGCCTGAAGCAATCCTGTGGGTTTGCGGCCAGCTCACAAGAAAGCGAGTTGAAGAAAGGAGCTCAGGGGCACTGTAATTCACAAACCTGCAGAGTTATGAATGACAGCTATCGTCCAAAAATGTATTAAAGTAAGTCTTCGAAGAGGACTTGAAATCGGGACAGAATTTCAGGAAAACGATTTCAGGGGGTAGACTGGAATTGCACTTAAAGCATAGGAAAAGAGGCAGAATGTCCACAATGATGCACTTGGCCAAAAAGGGCGTATACGTTTTTTCCTGAATATATTCATGAAAAAACGCATACGCCCTTTTTGGCCAACGAAGCAAGCGTGTAAAGGAAATCTGGACTACAATGAAGTCTCACTGCCCCCCTGTCAAAAGGGCCATCTGAAACAAGTGTAAAATTCAGAAAGGCAGGACAGGTCATGGAGAACAGGGAGCCTTGTTATGCTGATGGGCGGGATGTAAATTGCCAACAGCCACTCTGGAGATGTGTATGGTGTTTCCTGAAACACGTAGGAAACAAAGCAACACAGCCTATGGCACTTCCACTTAGGGTCCTATAGCTTAGGGAAATTAAAATCAAAAACACACAGCCACCCCAAAGTTTGGGATGGCTCTGTTTACAAGAACCTCGTCTACGGTACAAGTTAAATATCCGAGAAAGCAAAAAATGGATAAAGAAGTTGTGGTACGTACGTACAATGGAATATCACCCAGCAATGAGATCTACCTCATCAGGCCCGTAGCAGCATAATGAGTGGATTCAGGTACGACGATTCTACGAGAAATAAGTCACACAGAAAAAGAAACATCATAAGATATCACTAATACACGGAACGTAAACTTGGCTACACATGAACTGAATTACAAAACAGAACAGGGTCTCAAATTTAGAAAACCAACTTATGCTTGCTTATGGGGAAAGGTGTGTTGGGGTGCTGCATCAAACCAGAGATTGAAATTAGCACAGATACCGTTCCATAAGGCAAATATATAATAGACACGACCTACACCTTGCTCAACGAAATGGACTCAACACCCCATATTCAACGCCTGGGAATATACCTGACAAGTAAGAATCTTAAGACCCATGGATTTATATGTCTACATAAGGAAATCAAGCGTGTGTACAGCGGCATAAACGCAACAGTGAAAATCCGATAAATCCCATTATAAAAATAAATTTCAAAAACAAACACAATGACAGTGAAATAGAGAGCAATTCTTAAATAATTCATTCAGGGCTCGTGATGCAACCTGGATTTACCACATCTACACCCAGAGCTGGGTGAGACATAAGGCTGGACACTTTGGGCTGATAGCATTGGTGAGGTTTGGTGAGCAAACGCAGACCCTTTGAAGTCATACTGAATGGTACCCATTCCATGGGTCCCAACTCTCCAGGTTTAAGGGATTCTTCCTTCAGCTAAAACATGCATGGGAAACCCAGAGTATGGTCCACCGTGTGAATGGGAAACGTTTTCAAATGGATCTCAAGTTACGTCCTATGGTACTCGGGTGCACCGTTCCAGACACTTTACTAACACTCTCCCCACTTGGAAAGTCAGTGCTTTTAACCTCCTGTTTGGCATAGTTTGCAATTTCTGCGCAAGATTAACAGGAATAGGGAGAACCAATGAGAGACTAGCTGTCGGTGTCTGCACGGGCAAATGGAACGCTCATTTCCCACCAGGAAGAGGAATTAACCAAAGGCTCAGCGTGCCCTGCCGGAACTAGATTAGGGCCTGAAGCAATCCTGCGGTTTTGTGGCCAGCTCACAAGAAAGCGAGTTGAAGAAAGGAGCTCAGGGGCACTGTAATTCACAATCCTGCAGAGTTATGAATGACAGCTATCGTCCAAAAATGTATTGAAGTAAGTTTTCGAAGAGGACTTGAAAGCGGGGCAGAATTTCAGGAAAACGATTTCAGGAGGTAGACTGGAATGGCACTTAAAGCATAGGAAAAGAGGCAGAATGTCCACAATGATGCACTTGGCCAAAAAGGGCGTATGCGTTTTTTCCTGAATATATTCAGGAAAAAACGCATACGCACCTTTTGGAATACCAAGCAAGCGTGTAAAGGAAATCTGCACTACAATGAAGTCTCACTGCCCCCCGGTCGAAAGGGCCATCTGAAAAAAGTGTAAAATCCAGAAAGGCAGAACAGGTTATGGAGAACAGGGAGCCTTGTTATGCTGATGGGCGGGATGTAAATTGCCAAGAGCCACTCTGGAGATGTGTATGGTGTTTCCTGAAACACGTAGGAAACAAAGCAACACAGCCTATGGCACTTCCACTTAGGGTCCTATAGCTTAGGGAAATTAAAATCAAAAACACACAGCCACCCCAAAGTTTGGGACGGCTCTGTTTACAAGAACCTCGTCTACGGTACAAGTTAAATATCCGAGAAAGCAAAAAATGGATAAAGAAGTTGTGGTACGTACGTACAATGGAATATCACTCAGCAATGAGATCTACGTCATCAGGCCCGTAGCGGCATAATGAGTGGATTCAGGTACGACGATTCTACGAGAAATAAGTCATACAGAAAATGAAACATCATAAGATATCACTAATACACGGAACGTAAACTTGGCTACACATGAACTGAATTACAAAACAGAACAGGGTCTCAAATTTAGAAAACCAACTTATGCTTGCTTATGGGGAAAGGTGAGTTGGGATGCTGCATCAAAGCAGAGATTGAAATTAGCACAGATACCGTTCCATAAGCCAAATATATAATAGACAAGACCTACTCCTTGCTCAACGAAATGGACTCAACACCCCATATTCAACGCCTGGGAATATACCTGACAAGTAAGAATCTTAAGACCCATGGATTTATATGTCTCCATAAGGAAATCAAGCGTGTGTACAGCGGCCTAAACGCAGCAGTGAAAATCCGATAAATCCCATTATCAAAATAAATTTCAAAAACAAAACACAATGACAGTGAAATACAGAGCAATTCTTAAATAATTCATTCAGGGCTTTTGATGCAACCTGGATTTACCACATATACACCCAGAGCTGGGTGAGACATAAGGCTGGACACTTCGGGCTGATAGCAATGGTGAGGTTCGGTGAGCAAACGCAGACCCTTTGAAGTCATACTGCATGGTACCCATTCCATGGGTCCCAACTCTCCAGGTTTAAGGGATTCTTCCTTCAGCTAAAACATGCATGGGAAACCCGGAGTATGTTCCACCGTGTGATTGGGAAACGTTTTCAAATGCATCTCAGGTTTCATCCCCTGGTACTCGGGTGCACCGTTCCAGACACTTTACTAACACTCTCCCCACTTGGAAAGTCAGTGCCTTTAAACTTCTGTTTGGCACAGTTTGCAATTTCTGCGCAAGATGAACAGGAATAGGGACAAACAATGAGAGTCTAGCTGTAGGTGTCTGCACGGGCAAATGGAACGCTCATTTCCCACCAGGAAGAGGAATTAACCAAAGGCTCAGCATGCCCTGCCGGAACCAGATTAGGGCCTGAAACAATCCTGCGGTTTTGCGGCCAGCTCACAAGAAAGCGAGTTGAAGAAAGGAGCTCAGGGGCACTGTAATTCACAAACCTGCAGAGTAATGAATGACAGCTATCGTCCAAAAATGTATTGAAGTAAGTCTTCGAAGAGGACTTGAAAGCGGGGCAGAATTTCAGGAAAATGATTTCAGGGGGTAGACTGGAATTGCACTTAAAGCATAGGAAAAGAGGCAGAATGTCGACAATGATGCAGTTGGTCAAAAAGGGCGTATGCGTTTTTTCCTGAATATATTCAGGAAAAAACGCATACGCCCTTTTTGGCCAAACAAGCAAGCGTGTAAAGGAAATCTTCACTACAAAGAAGTCTCACTGCCCCCGGTCAAAAGGGCCATCTGAATAAAGTGTAAAATCCAGAAAGGCAGGACAGGTCATGGAGAAGAGGGAGCCTTGTTATGCTGATGGTCGGGATGTAAATTGCCAACAGCCACTCTGGAGAAGTGTATGGTGTTTCCTGAAACACATAGGAAACAAAGCAACACAGCCTATGGCACTTCTACTTATGGTCCTATAGCTTAGGAAAATTAAAATCAAAAACACACAGCCACCCCAACATTTGGGACGGCTCTGTTTACAAGAACCTCGTCTACGGTACAAGTTAAATATCCGAGAAAGCAAAAAATGGATAAAGAAGTTGAGGTACGTACGTACAATGGAATATCACTCAGCAATGAGATCTACGTCATCAGGCCCGTAGCGGCATAATGAGTGGATTCAGGTACGACGATTCTACGAGAAATAAGTCACACAGAAAAAGAAACATCATAAGATATCACTAATACACGGAACGTAAACTTGGCTAAACATGAACTGAATTACAAAACAGAACATGGTCTCAAATTTAGAAAACCAACTTATGCTTGCTTATGGGGAAAGGTGAGTTGGGGTGCTGCATCAAACCAGAGATTGAAATTAGCACAGATACCATTCCATAAGCCAAATATATAATAGACAAGACCTACCCCTTACTCAACGAAATGGACTCAACACCCCATATTCAATGCCTGGAAATTAACCTGACAAGTAAGAATGTTAAGACCCATGGATTTATATGTCTCCATAAGGAAATCAAGCGTGTGTACAGCGGCCTAAACGCAGCAGTGAAAATCCGATAAATCCCATTATCAAAATTAATTTCAAAAACAAAACACAATGACAGTGAAATACAGAGCAATTCTTAAATAATTCATTCAGGGCTTGTGATGCAACCTGGATTTACCACATCTACACCCAGAGCCGGGTGAGACATAAGGCTGGACACTTCGGGCTGATAGCAATGGTGAGGTTCGGTGAGCAAACTCAGACCCTTTGAAGTCATACTGCATGGTACCCATTCCATGGGTCCCAACTCTCCAGGATTAAGGGATTCTTCCTTCAGCTAAAACATGCATGGGAAACCCAGAGTATGGTCCACCGTGTGATTGGGAAACGTTTTCAAATGCATCTCAGGTTTCATCCCCTGGTACTCGGGTGCACCGTTCCAGACACTTTACTAACACTCTCCCCACTTGGAAAGTCAGTGCCTTTAAACTTCTGTTTGGCACAGTTTGCAATTTCTGCGCAAGATGAACAGGAATAGGGACAAACAATGAGAGTCTAGCTGTAGGTGTCTGCACGGGCAAATGGAACGCTCATTTCCCACCAGGAAGAGGAATTAACCAAAGGCTCAGCATGCCCTGCCGGAACCAGATTAGGGCCTGAAACAATCCTGCGGTTTTGCGGCCAGCTCACAAGAAAGCGAGTTGAAGAAAGGAGCTCAGGGGCACTGTAATTCACAAACCTGCAGAGTAATGAATGACAGCTATCGTCCAAAAATGTATTGAAGTAAGTCTTCGAAGAGGACTTGAAAGCGGGGCAGAATTTCAGGAAAACGATTTCAGGGGGTAGACGGAATTGCACTTAAAGCATAGGAAAAGAGGCAGAATGTCGACAATGATGCAGTTGGTCAAAAAGGGCGTATGCGTTTTTTCCTGAATATATTCAGGAAATAACGCATACGCCCTTTTTGGTCAACCAAGCAAGCGTGTAAACGAAATCTGCACTACAATGAAGTCTCACTGCCTCCCGGTCCAAAAGGCCATCTGAAACAAGTGTAAAATCCAGAAAGGCAGGACAGGTCATGGAGAACAGGGAGCCTTGTTATGCTGATGGGCGGGATGTAAATTGCAAACAGCCACTCTGGAGAAGTGTATGGTGTTTCCTGAAACACGTAGGAAACAAAGCAACACAGCCTATGGCACTTCCACTTATGGTCCTATAGCTTAGGGAAATTAAAATCCAAAACACACAGCCACCCCAAAGTTTGGGACGGCTCTGTTTATAAGAACCTTGTCTACGGTACAAGTTAAATATCCAAGAAAGCAAAAAATGGATTAAGAAGTTGTGGTACGTATGTACAATGGAATATCACTCAGCAATGAGATCTACATCATCAGGTCCGTAGTGGCATAATGAGTGGATTTAGGTACGACGATTCTACGAGAAATAAGTCACACAGAAAAAGAAACATCATAAGATATCACTAATACACGGAACGTAAACTTGGCTACACATGAACTCAATTACAAAACAGAACAGGGTCTCAAATTTAGAAAACCAACTTATGCTTGCTTATGGGGAAAGGTGAGTTGGGGTGCTGCATAAAACCAGAGATTGAAATTAGCACAGATACCGTTCCATAAGCCAAATATATAATAGACAAGACCTACTCCTTGCTCAACGAAATGGACTCAACACCCCATATTCAACGCCTGAGAATATACCTGACAAGTAAGAATCTTAAGACCCATGGATTTATATGTCTCCATAAGGAAGTCAAGCGTGTGTACAGTGGCCTAAACGCAGCAGTGAAAATCCGATAAATCCGACTAACAAAATAAATTTCAAAAACACAACACAATGACAGTGGAATAGAGAGCAATTCTTAAATAATTCATTCAGAGCTTGTGATGCAAGCTGGATTTACCACATCTACACCCAGAGCTGGGTGAGACATAAGGCTGGACACTTCGGGCTGATACCATTGGTGAGGTGCGGTGAGCAAACGCAGACCCTTTGAAGTCATACTGCATGGTACCCATTCCATGGTTCCCATCTCTCCAGGTTTAAGGGATTCTTCCTTCAGCTAAAACATGCAGGGGAAACCCAGAGAATGGTCCACCGTGTGATTGGGAAACGTTTTCAAATGCATCTCAGGTTTCGTCCCCTGGTACTCGGGTTCACCATTCCAGATGCTTTACTAACACTCTCCCCACTTGGAGAGTCACTGCCTTTAACCTCCTGTTTGGCACAATTTGCAATTTCTGCGCAAGATGAACAGGAATAGAGAGAACCAATGAGAGACTATCTGTAGGTGTCTGCACGGGCAAATGGAACGCTCATTTCCCACCAGGAAGAGGAATTAACCAAAGGCTCAGCGTGCACTGCCGGAACCACATTAGGGCCTGAAGCAATCCTGTGGTTTTGCGGCGGGCTCACAAGATAGCAAGTTGAAGAAAGGAGCCCAGGGGCACGGTAATTCACAAACCTGCAGAGTTATGAATGACAGCTATCGTCCAAAAATGTATTGAAGTAAGTCTTCTAAGAGGACTTGAAAGCGGGGCTGAATTTCAGGAAAACGATTTCAGGGGGTAGACTGGAATTGCACTTAAAGCATAGGAAAAGAGGCAGAATGTCCACAGTGATGCACTTGGCCAAAAGGTCGTATGCGTTTTTTCCTGAATATATTCAGGAAAAAACGCATACACACTTTTTGGCCAACCAAGCAAGCGTGTAACGGAAATCTCCACTACAATGAAGTCTCACTGCCCCCCGGTCCAAAGGGCCATCTGAAAAAAGTGCAAAATCCAGAAAGGCAGGACAGGTCATGGAGAACAGGGAGCCTTGTTATGCTGATGGGCGGGATGTAAATTGCCAACAGCCACTCTGGAGAAGTGTATGGTGTTTCCTGAAACACGTAGGAAACAAAGCAACACAGCCTATGGCACTTCCACTTAGGGTCCTATAGCTTAGGGAAATTAAAATCAAAAACACACAGCCACCCCAAAATTTGGGACGGCTCTGTTTACAAGAACCTCGTCTACGGTACAATTTAAATATCCAAGAATGCAACAAATGGATAAAGAATTTGTGGTAAGTACGTACAATGGAATATCACTCAGCAATGCGATCTACGTCATCAGGCCCGTAGCAGCATAATGAGTGGATTCCGGTACGACGAGTCTACGAGAAATAAGGCACACAGAAAAAGAAACCTCATAAGATATCACTAATACACGGAACGTAAACTTGGCTACACATGAACTGAATTACAAAAGAGAACAGGGTCTCAAATATAGAAAACCAACTTATGCTTGCTTATGGGGAAAGGTGAATTGGGGTGCTGCATAAAACCAGAGATTGAAATTAGCACAGATACCGTTCCATAAGCCAAATATATAATAGACAAGACCTATTCCTTGCTCAACGAAATGGACTCAACACCCCATATTCAACGCCTGAGAATATACCTGACAAGTAAGAATCTTAAGACCCATGGATTTATATGTCTCCATAAGGAAGTCAAGCGTGTGTACAGTGGCCTAAACGCAGCAGTGAAAATCCGATAAATCCGACTAACAAAATAAATTTCAAAAACACAACACAATGACAGTGGAATAGAGAGCAATTCTTAAATAATTCATTCAGAGCTTGTGATGCAAGCTGGATTTACCACATCTACACCCAGAGCTGGGTGAGACATAAGGCTGGACACTTCGGGCTGATACCATTGGTGAGGTGCGGTGAGCAAATGCAGACCCTTTGAAGTCATACTGCATGGTACCCATTCCATGGTTCCCATCTCTCCAGGTTTAAGGGATTCTTCCTTCAGCTAAAACATGCAGGGGAAACCCAGAGAATGGTCCACCGTGTGATTGGGAAACGTTTTCAAATGCATCTCAGGTTTCGTCCCCTGGTACTCGGGTTCACCATTCCAGATGCTTTACTAACACTCTCCCCACTTGGAGAGTCACTGCCTTTAACCTCCTGTTTGGCACAATTTGCAATTTCTGCGCAAGATGAACAGGAATAGAGAGAACCAATGAGAGACTATCTGTAGGTGTCTGCACGGGCAAATGGAACGCTCATTTCCCACCAGGAAGAGGAATTAACCAAAGGCTCAGCGTGCACTGCCGGAACCACATTAGGGCCTGAAGCAATCCTGTGGTTTTGCGGCGGGCTCACAAGATAGCAAGTTGAAGAAAGGAGCCCAGGGGCACGGTAATTCACAAACCTGCAGAGTTATGAATGACAGCTATCGTCCAAAAATGTATTGAAGTAAGTCTTCTAAGAGGACTTGAAAGCGGGGCTGAATTTCAGGAAAACGATTTCAGGGGGTAGACTGGAATTGCACTTAAAGCATAGGAAAAGAGGCAGAATGTCCACAGTGATGCACTTGGCCAAAAGGTCGTATGCGTTTTTTCCTGAATATATTCAGGAAAAAACGCATACACACTTTTTGGCCAACCAAGCAAGCGTGTAACGGAAATCTCCACTACAATGAAGTCTCACTGCCCCCCGGTCCAAAGGGCCATCTGAAAAAAGTGCAAAATCCAGAAAGGCAGGACAGGTCATGGAGAACAGGGAGCCTTGTTATGCTGATGGGCGGGATGTAAATTGCCAACAGCCACTCTGGAGAAGTGTATGGTGTTTCCTGAAACACGTAGGAAACAAAGCAACACAGCCTATGGCACTTCCACTTAGGGTCCTATAGCTTAGGGAAATTAAAATCAAAAACACACAGCCACCCCAAAATTTGGGACGGCTCTGTTTACAAGAACCTCGTCTACGGTACAATTTAAATATCCAAGAATGCAACAAATGGATAAAGAATTTGTGGTAAGTACGTACAATGGAATATCACTCAGCAATGCGATCTACGTCATCAGGCCCGTAGCAGCATAATGAGTGGATTCCGGTACGACGAGTCTACGAGAAATAAGGCACACAGAAAAAGAAACCTCATAAGATATCACTAATACACGGAACGTAAACTTGGCTACACATGAACTGAATTACAAAAGAGAACAGGGTCTCAAATTTAGAAAACCAACTTATGCTTGCTTATGGGGAAAGGTGAATTGGGGTGCTGCATAAAACCAGAGATTGAAATTAGCACAGATACCGTTCCATAAGCCAAATATATAATAGACAAGACCTATTCCTTGCTCAACGAAATGGACTCAACACCCCATATTCAACGCCTGGGAATATACCTGACAAGTAAGAATCTTAAGACCCATGGATTTATATGTCTCCATAAGGAAATCAAGCGTGTGTACAGCGACCTAAACGCAGCAGTGAAAATCCGATAAATCCCATTATCATAATAAATTTCACAAACAAAACACAATGACAGTGAAATACAGAGCAATTCTTAAATAATTCATTCAGGGCTTGTGATGCAACCTGGAGTTACCACATCTACACCTAGAGCTGGGTGAGACATAAGGCTGGACACTTCGGGCGGATACCATTGGTGAGGTTCGATGAGCAAATGCAGACCCTTTGAAGTCATACTGCATGGTACCCATTCCATGGGTCCCAACTCTCCAGGTTTAAGGGATTCTTCCTTCAGCTCATACATGCATGGGAATCCCAGAGTATGGTCCACCGTGTGACCGGGAAACGTTTTTAAATGCGTCTCAGTTTTCGTCCCCTGTTACTCGGGTTCACCATTCCAGACGCTTTCCTAAGACTCTCTCCACTTGGAGAGTCAGTGCCTTTAACATCCTGTTTAGCACAGTTTGCAATTTCTGCGCAAGATGAACAGGAATAGGGAGAACCAATGAGAGACTAGCTGTAGGTGTCTGCACGGGCAAATGGAACGCTCATTTCCCACCAGGAAGAGGGTTTAACCAAAGGCTCAGCGTGTCCTGCCGGAACCAGATTAGGGCCTGAAGCAATCCTGCGGTTTTGCGGCCAGCTCACAAGAAAGCGAGTTGAAGAAAGGAGCTCAGGGGCACTGTAATTCACAAACCTGCAGAGTTATAAATGACAGCTATCATCCAAAAATATATTGAAGTAAGGCTACAAAGAGGACTTGAACGTGGGGCAGAATTCCAGGACTACGATTTCAGGAGGTAGACGGGAAATCCTCTGAAAGTATAGGAAAAGAGTCAGAATGTCGACAATGATGTACTTTGTCAAAAAGGGCATATGCGTTTTTTCCAGGGCCCTCATTAAAGAGGGTAGGAGGCTCCCAGTATGCTTCAGTGGCCAACAGAAGACCCACGTCGCCAAGGCGACGTGAGCCAGCCATGCAGGAGTGACCTCACATCAGAGGGCCCACCTCACAGAAGGCTAAGGAACCCAGGAAGGATCAGACCCTCACCAGAGTGCCCACAAGAGCAAGGGGCTGGGAACCAGGCAGGAGTGTCCTCACACCCGTGGGACCACATCATCGAAAGTTGAGGTACCCAGCACATGTGGCCTCAAACCAGAGGACCCACATCACCATGGGTCTCGGAGCGAGGCAGGCAGGATTAACCTCCCAACACATGGCCCATTGTATAAAAAAGGTGAGGAATCCAGCCGTTGGAACATCCCAGCAGGCGGCCCAGATCACCGAGGCTATGGGATCCAGGCAGTGATGAACTCACAACAGAGGGCCCTCATCGTGATACTGTAAGCAACCCAGCCGTTGTGACCTCAGAGCACAAGGCCCACATCCCCATGGGGGAGGGAACCAAGCAGGAGTGTCATCGCACCAGTGGGCACACATCAGAAAATGTGGGGAGCCCAGCAGTTAGGGCCAGACGCCAGAGGGCCCTCATCACTGAGGAGAGGAGGCTCCCAGCAAGCTCCAACTGCTACCAGAGGGCTGACGTCGCCAATGCGGTGTGTGCCAGCCAGGCAGGAGTGACCTCAGAGCAGAGGGCCAACCACACAAAAGTGTGAGGAACCCAAAGAGGATCAGACTCTCACCAGAGGGCCCACATCACCAAGGGAATGGAAACCAGGCAGGAGTGTCCTCACACCAGTGGGGCCACATCACCGAAATGTGATGGACCCAGCACACGTGGCCTCAAACTAGAGGACACACATCACCAAGGGGCTGGGAGTGAGGCAGGCAGGAGGAGCCTCAAAACAGAGGGCCCATAGAATAAAAAAGGTGAGGAATCCCGCAGTTGGAACCTCCCAGCAGGCGGCCAGGAGCAGCGAGGATATGGGATCCAGGCCTGACTGAACACAAAACAGAGGGCCCTCATCATGAAACTGTGAGCAACCCAGCCGTTGGGACCTCAGAGCAGAAGGCCCACATTCCCATGTGGTTGGGAACCTGGCAGGAGTGTACTCGCACCACAGGGCGCACATTAGAGAATTTTGGGAGCCCAGAAGTTAGGGCCTGACGCCAGAGGGCCCTCATCACCGAGGAGAGGAAGCTCCCAGCGGGCTCCAACTGCCACAAGAGGTCCGACGTTGCCAAGGTGGGGTGTGCCAGCCAGGCAGGAGTGACCTCACAGCAGAGGGTCCACCTCACAGAAGGGTGAGGAACCCAGCCAGGATCAGACTCTCACCAGAGGGCCCACATCACCAAGGGGATAGGAACCAGGCAGGAGTGTCCTCACACCAGTGGGGCCACATAATCGAAAGGTGAGGGACCCAGCACACGTAGCCTCAAACCAGAGGACACACATCACCAAGGGGCTGGGAGTCAGGCAGGCAGGAGGAGTCTCAAAACAGAGGGCCCATAGAAGAAAAAAGGTGAGGAATCCCGCAGTTGGAACATCCCCGCAGGCAGCCAGGAGCAGCGAGGCTATTGGATCCAGGGCGGAGTGAACTCACACCAGAGGACCCTCATCATGAAACTGAGCAACCCACCGTTGGGACCTCAGAGCAGAAGGCCCACATTCCCATGGGGTTGGGAACCTGGCAGGAGTGTAGTCGCACCACAGGGCGCACATCAGAAAATTTTGGGAGCCCAGGAGTTAGGGTCTGACGCCAGAGGGCCCTCATTACCGAGGGGTGGAGACCCCCAGCAGGCACCAACTCCCAACTGAGGGCCCACGTCGCCAAGGTGATGTGTGCCAGCCAGGCAGGAGTGACCTCACAGCAGAGGGTCTACCTCACAGAAGGGTGAGGAAACCAGCCAGGATAAGACTCTCACCAGAGAGCCCACATCACCAAGGGGATCGGAAAAAGGCAGCAGTGTCCTCACACCAGTGTGGCCACATTATAGAAAGGTGAGGAACCCAGCACATGTGGCCTAAACCAGAGGACCCACATTTCCAAGGTGCTCCGAGTGAGGCAAGCAGGAGTAGCCTAACAACACAGGGCCCACAGAATAAAAAATGTGAGGAATCCAGCAGTTTGAACCTCCCAGCAGGTGGCCCAGAGCACGGAGTCTATGGGATCCAGGCCACAGTGAACTCACAGCAGAGGGCCCACATCATGAAACTGTGAGCAACCCAGCCGGTGGAATCTCAGAGCAGAAGACCCACATCCCCATGGGGATAGGAACCTCGCAGGAGTGTCCTCGCACAACTTAACACGTATCAGAAAATGTGGGAACCCAGCAGTTAGGGCCTGACGCCAGAGGGCCCTCATCACCGAGGAGAGGAGGCTACCAGCAGGCTCCAAATGCCACCAGAGGGCCGACGTCACCAAGGCAATGGGAGCAAGCCAGGCAGGAGTTACCTCACAGCAGAGGGCCCACCTCACAGAAGTGTGAGGAACCCAACCAGGATCAGACTCTAACCAGAGGGCCCACATCACCAAGGGGATGGAAACCAGGCAGGAGTGTCCTCACACCAGTGGGGCCACATCAGCCAAAGGTGAGGAACACAGCACATGTGGCCTCAAATAAGGGGACACACATCACGAAAGGGCTGGGAGTGAGGCATGCAGGAGGAGACTCACAACAGAGGGCCCATAGAATAAAAAGGTGAGGAACCCCACAGTTGGAAGCTCCAAGCAGGTGGCCCAGAGCACCGAGGCTATGGGATCCATGCCGGAGTGAACTCACAGCAGAGGGCCCACGTTCTGACACTGTGAGCAACCCAGCCGTTGGGACCTCAGAGCAGAAAGCCAACATCCCCATGGGCATGGGACCCCGGCAGGAGTGTACTCGCACGACAGGGCGCACATCAGAAAATTTTGGGAGCCCATGAGTTAGGGCCTGACGCCAGAGGGCCCTCATTACCAAGGGGAGGAGACTCCCAGCAGGCACCAACTCCCAACTGAGGGCCCACATCGCCAAGGTGACGTGTGCCAGCCAGGCAGGAGTGACCTCACAGCAGAGGGTCTACCTCACAGAAGGGTGAGGAATCCAGCCAGGATCAGGCTCTCACCAGAGGGCCCCCATCACCAAGTGGATGGGAACCAGGCAGGAGTGTCCTCACACCAGTGGGGCCACATCAATAAAGGTGAGGAAACCGGCACATGTGGCCTCAAACCAGAGGACCTACATCACAAAGGGGCTGGGAGTGAGTCAGGAAGGAGGAGCATGAAAACACAGAACCCAAAGAATAGAAAAGGTAATTAATTCAGCAGTAGGAACCTCCCAGCAGGCGGCTCAGAGCACAGACTCTATGGGATCTAGGCCTGAGTGAACTAACACCAGAGAGCCAACATCATGAAACGGTGAACAACACAGGTGTTGGGACCTTAGAGCAGAAGGCCCACATGCCCATGGGGATGGGAACCTGGCAGGAGTGCCCTCGCACCACTTAGGACGTATCAGAAAATGTGGGAACCCAGCAGTTAGGGCCTGATGCCAGAGGGCCTCATCACCGAGGGGAGGAGGCTCCCAGCAGGCTCCAACTGCCACCAGAGGTCCGACTTCGCCAAGGCGGGGTGTGCTAGCCAGGCAGGAGTGACCTCAGAGAAGAGGGCCCACCTCACAGAAGTGTGAGGAACCCAACCAGGATCAGACTCTCGCCGGAGGGACCACATCACCAAGGGGATGGGAAGCAGGCAGGAGTGTCCTCACACCAGTGGGGCCACATCATCAAAAGATGAGGAACCCATCACATGTGGCCTCAAACCAGAGGACACACATCACCAAGGGGCTGGGAGTGAGGCAGGTGTCTGGAGGGGCACATTTAACTCTAATTTCCCACCAGGAAGAGGAATTAACCAAAGGCTCAGAGTGCCGTGCCACACCCTGATTACGGCCTGAAGCAAACCTGCGGTTTTGTGGCCAGCTTTCAAGGAAGCGAGTTAAGAAAGGAAATCACGGGCACTGTAATTCACAAACCTGCAGAGTTATAAATGACAGCTATTGGCAAAAATATATTGAAGTAAGTCTGCAAAGAGGACTTGAAAACGAGGCAGAATTGAGGAATCATATTTCAGGAGGTAGATTGGAATTGCATTTAAAACATGTGAAAAGCGGCAGATCTTCGACAGTGATGCACTTGGACGAACAGTGCGTATACATTTTTTCCTGAATATATTCAGGAAAAAACGCATATGCCCTTTTTGGCCAACCAAGCACTCGAGCAATGGAAATCCGTACTACAATGAAGTCTCATTTCCCATTCGTCAAAAGGGCCATCTGAAAAAAGTGTAAAAACCAGAAACACAGGACAGGCCATGGAGAACAGGGAGCCTTGTTATGCTGATGGGCGGGATGTAAATTGCCAACAGACACTCTGGAGATGTTTATGGTGTATCCTGAAACATCTGAAAAACAAAGCTACGGAGACTAGGGCACTTCCACTTTTGGCCCTATAGCTTAGGAAAATTAAAATCAACAAGACACAGCCAACACAAAATTTAGGGCTGCTGTGTTTACAAGAACCTCGAGTCCAGTACAAATTAAATATCCCAGAAAGAAAAAAATGGATAAAGGAGTTGTGCTACTTACGTACAATGGAATATCACTCAGCAATGAAATCAATGTCATCAGGCCTGTAGCAGCAAATTGAGTGGATTTAAGTATGATGATTCTAAGAGAAATATGTCACACAGAGAAAGATAATTATCATAAGATATCACTAATAGAGGGAGTGTAAACTTGGCTACACATAAACTGAATTACAAAACCGAACAGTCTCACATTTAGATAAAAACTTATGCTTGCTTAAGGGGAAAGTTGAGTTGGGGTGCTGTATAAAACCAGAGCTTGAAATTAGCACACATACCATTCCATAAGCCAAATATGTAATAGACAAGACCTACTCTTTGCTCAACGAAATAGACTCATCCATGGTGTATCACCTCACACCTGTTAGAATGGGCATCATCAGAAAATCTACAAACAACAAATGCTGGAAAGGGTGTGGAGATAAGGAACCCTCTTCCACTATTGTTGGGAATGTAAATTGATACAGTCACTGTGGAGAACATTATGGAGTTTCTTATAAAACTAAGAATAGAATTACCATATGATCCAGCAATCCCACTACTGGGCATATACCCAGACAAAACCATAAATCAAAAAGAGACATTCACCTCAATGTTCATTGCATCACTATTTACAATATCCAGGTAATGGAAGCAACCTAAATGCCCACAGACAGACGAATGCATAAAGATGTGGTACAAATATAAAATGGAATATTACTAAGCCATAAAAAGGAATGAAATTGGGTCATTTGTAGAGACGTTGATGGATCTAGAGACTGTCATACAGAGTGAAGTAAGTCAGAAATAGAAAAACAAATCTTGTATATTAATGCATATATGTGGAACCTAGAAAAATTATACAGATGAACCGTTTTTTAAGGCAGAAATAGAGCAACAGATGTAGACAACAAACGTATGGACACCAAGGGGGGAAAGCTGTTGGGGGGTGGTGGTGGGAGGATTGAGAGATTGGGATTGGCATGTATACATTTATATGTATAAAATAGATAACCAAAAAGAACCTGCTGTATAAAAAAATAAAATAAAATTCAAAATTACAAAAAGTAAAACAGAAAAAATATTCTTCCCTTCACATACATGTATTTATATGAATAAATTATTTCCATGCTTATATCTGTAAATACAAAAAAGAGGAATAAAATCTACCTTGAACCAAAAATGAAAAAAAGAAAAAAAAAAACAGAACCCACCAGTTACACAGAGGAAAACCGTATCAGGACACTTGCTCCAGTTGTAAACAATTCTGTAGTTGGCCAGTGGTGGGGAATCATCTCCCATTCAGCCAGCAGGCCCCACGCAACAAGCGTCCTCATTGCAAAGCTGGGGGACCGTGCCAAGGCATCTGTGAGTAAATGTGGGCCGAGCCCCAGGCCAGCTGCTGCTGAAATGTTCCCACCCTTCCCAGGTAAAACACCTGAATATGTACAAGGACTTGAAAGCCTAGAGGAAGGGCCATGGAGCCACATGAGCGACAGCATGCCAGCCGATTTGGTGCCTGCAGGCCAGCCAGGATGGTCCTGGCCCTGGGTACTCTTCTGGAAGCTTTCCATTTCCCTGCCTGAGATACCCCTGCTGTCCGGGCCCCCACTGCTTTCTTCCTCACTCACCTCTGCCCAGGGAGAAATTCCAGAGGCAGGTATGGGTGGCACATCCTCTTCTTTAGCAGGTGGCATCTTGGTAACTGCTGCAGAAAGTCCAGCAGAGCCCCACTCACACTGGGCCACCCACAAAGCCGTGGCCTCTCACTCCCTCCCACCAGTCCAGCCCCGAGGCTGCTGACAGGGCAGAGAAAATGGCGTCAGGCACAGCTGCAGGGGCTCTTGCTGCCTGGAGCGGTGTTTATATTGATCTCAAACAGGCACACCTGGGGAGGGCTGGCCGGCACGGTCAGGCTTCCCAGGCCAGCCAATAATCACCCCTCAGGCGCTCACAGTTGCAGAAACTGGAACTTGCTGAATCGGCCAGGTCCAAGGAACAGGTGTGGGCTCCTGAGAGTCAGGATAGACAAGGGGTTGCAGCTCTGGCTTGTTTTCTAATTATATTATCTGGCCCATGAGTGGGAGACAACTTCAAGAAAACCCTCTCCTAATGAGAGGAACCCAGGAGTCAGGGAGAGGAGGGGTGGGTGGTGGGTGGAGACAGAGGCCTGGTGCCCCGGGTGCAGTGGAAGTCTCTGGAAGACCAGGTGGAGGGAGGCCACACAGAGTGATGCCCAGGGTCACAGACCTGTTGGAGCTGCTGTTTCTTAGTTCAAGTCCTGCTCTGAGGTGCTCTGTGTCAGATCTGAGTGACAGGTGAGCTGGAAGTGCTCTGCAATGAGGGCGATGTGCACGGTACCTGTGTGCCCAGCCCTGCCAGGGTAACTGCAAGGGTAGCTCTGTATCCTGGGAGGGGCCTGACCATGAGAGCCCCATGGGCTGCAGGGGAACTTGCCCAGGGAACCCCATATCCTGGGAGGGGTCTGAACAGGAGAGCACCGTGGGCTGCGGTGGGGGTGGGGTACCTGCCCAGGTGAGCTCCATATCCTGGGATTGGCCTGACCTCGAGAGCCCCATGGGCTGCTGGAGTCCTGGTAAAGGATGCCAGGACAGTCAGTGAAGCCACCGAGGATATACCTCCAGTAGTTCCTAAATCCTACACCCTGCTGGTCATTCTACCAACCACCGGGACATGGTATTCTGTATTAGTCTTCAATGATGCCTTCTTTTGTATTCTATTAGTCCCAGAGTCACAAGAAATTTTGGCTTGTGAGTGGCAGGACTCAACATACAACTAAAACAATACTTCTGGGCCGTGTTGCCCCAAGGGTTCAAAAATTCCCACACCATCTTTGGGGAAAGCTCAGTTAAAGACCTAAAAGTTCTACCTCTGGAAAAGGAAACACTCCTTCAATATGCAGACGACATTCTGATCGCCAGCCCTACTAAGGAGACCTCTGAACTACCAAGCCAATAAAGGATAGAAGTTGTCAAATAAAAAGCTCAAATATCACAGACTACGGTGACCTGCCTGGGCTTCATTCTCACAGAAGGTCGGAGAAGCCCATCTCAGGAAAGGGAAGAAACAATTTACAGCCTTACCCATTTCTAAAACTAGAAGACAGCTTAGGGGTTCCTGGGGAGGCCAGGGTTGGTGCTTCTGGATCCCTAACTACAGTCTACTAGCTGGGCCTCTATATGAAACACTGAAAGGAAAAGATGATGATCCTTTTGAATAGAATCCAGAAGTGGCCTTTCAAGAATGGAAAGAGCAGTCAATTCAGACCCTTGCCCTGGAACTCCCTAATTTAGCTAAACCCTTTGACCTTTACATTCCTGGTGAATGGTGAATCGCTATTGGAGTATTAGTGCAAAAACTGGGACCACTTGAAATGGAACAATGCAAGAATGCCATCCCGGTAGGATAAACTACGGTCACCAATGGGCTTGGCCCACCGCCACATCTGGCCAAGATACTGGCGGTATCTGAAAACCTGGAAATCAGCAGCACAAAAGGCCACCTCCCTCCTAAGGGAAAAGGACCCCACGTGGTGACCCTAAGCCCCAACCATGCCCTGAAGTTGCAGGGTTTGCTCCGTGGGCACACTGACCTCGAGTGAGGAGGCCCTCCAACTCCAACCTCCAGAGAGATAACCGGGGTAAAGGGGCACCATGACGACTCATGTGACCATCACTTGACCTGGAGTTTCTCTCATAAAACAACAAGAGTGTGTCCCAAAAGAGTAGACTACTGCTTGCAGGACTTACTGCACCCAGAGCGGACCTAATAATCTTGGCGGGGGAAACATATATCACGCTGTCACCATAGAAGAGCCTACAGACACTGTGATGATGGTGGCCAATAAGACCAGCTGGACTCCTGTTTACTTCAAAAGGCTGTTGACTCAGTGGCCATCATGGTCCTTCATCACCACTGACCCTGGGCTGTCTGGGAGTTGAGCAGGCAGGGTCCTGACACCTGGTGCTCTTTTTACGTTAATTCAGGGGCCTAATTGAAGAAAGTGCAGACTACTGGTCAGAGCATCTAGGCTGGCAGAAACGGTCAGCCTAAGGTGGCCGAACAAATGCAGGGCGGGGTGAAACTGGACCTCACAGCGTCACTGCACATCTCCTTCCTGGACCCTTAAAGGTCATTAGAATCTATAACGCTTCCAATACTGGTGCTCAGGCAGACGAGCGGGGAGGCAGGAGGCCTGGGGACAATCAACGTCACCTGGAGGCTGCTGGGGAGAAGTTCTGACCCTCGCCCACGGGTATGAGAGCTCCTAACTCAGCACACAGCAGTTACAGAAGAAGGGTCTGCACCCTCAGCACTCTAAGAATGAGGAAGGGGAAAAAAGGCAGAAGAGGGCTTTTTCCCAGGCAAAGCCCCTTAAAAATCCCTGGGAGATAAAAATAGAATCTGGGCAATAAAATAAAGTCTAACCTTTTTTATCCTTTGTGCTTTGTCTAATTTCACATGCTCCTAGGGTCCCGCATACAGAGGTTCAACAGCCGGCACTTCAGACCAGACTTCCTAGTGCGGAATGGCTGGGTCGACACCTCAGCTCCTGGGACACAGTGCACACTCTGCGATATAGAGCCTGAGCTGCAGCCAACCGGGCCCTCGAGAGCTCCGCCCCCTCCCTCCCACTGACTCTGACAGGATCTCTACACAGCAGCCCAGCCCACAGCCCACGGGGTAGCACATGCTCTCACCTCTCCATTCTCTGATCAAAATATAAAGTTTCCTTTGCTTCTGAACCAAACTCAGTCTCAATCTGTTGGCTCCAATGACACTGGGCAGGGGGACACTTGTTGGGGTCCACTCTGGAGGATCAGTAACAGAAATTGAGAACATTGTAACTTCAATGAACAGATGTTTGAGCCAAACTGTAATTAACATAGAACAGTGTATAAGGCTCGGGTAAAATAAGATGTTTCTAACACTCCCATTTGATATTTCCATCACTTTATTAGAAGCAAGTTCAGTGAAAAGGTTTGTCTTATTTGTCAGGTCAATATTAGAGAAACGAAGTGATTTCTTTCCAAGGATGTACATCTAATAATCTTGGTTAAAGCTTCAATCTTGTTTTAAATGCTTTTCCATTGAAAATGATACCTCTCTTTCAGCTCCCCCAATTCTGAGAAGTATAAAATCTTATAATTTATTATTACCAAAGGGGAAAGGTGGGAGGAGGGATAAATTAACAGTTTGGGATTAACACATACACACTGCTATGTATAAAATCGATCGTCAACAAGGAACTACTGTATAGCACCGGGAACTACACTCAATATTTTACAATAACCTATAAGGGGAAATCATCTGAAAAAGAATAGATATTTTTATTGACATCATCTATTCATGACAGTTAAAATGGAACGTAAGGGAAGCCGGTGGTGAGTGCTTCTGACCCTGAAGACTTCAATCATCTAAAGTTTGGACTCTGCCTACTTCCCAAGGCCCTTAATGAACATATGTGTAGCCGTAGCTTAAAAAATTCCCCAGTTTGGGTTGTGGAGAGACACTGATTTTGTAAAAGCCCTGGTGTTCTCCTCACATGAATGGGACCCTTCCTACAGCTAAAACATGCCTGTCACACCCAGAGGATGGTATACCGTCTGATCGGGAAGAGTTTGGAAAAGGCATCTCATCTCCTCATCTCCTGGTGCTCGGGTTCACCCCTCCAGCGTCTTTACGAACAGTCTCCCCACTTGGAGATGTCAGCACTGTCAACATCCTGTTGCAGACAGTTTGGAATTTGTCCAGAGGATGAAGCAGAAGGAGGAGGAACAATGAGAGACAAGTCCTAGGTGTTCGGACAGGCACATGTCACTCTTATTTCCAATCAGGAAGACGAATTGACCAAAGGCTAGGGTTGCCCATGGAAACAGAATAGGGCTTGAGGAAATTCCGCTGCTTTGTGGCCAGTTCCCATAAACACAAGTTGAAAAATGGAACTCAGGGACACTAAAATTCACGAAACTGCAGAGTTGAAAATATCTATCACTGAAAAATGTCTTGAGGAAAGTCAGAGGAAAGGACTTGTAAGCAACGGAGAATGGCAGGAAAGGGATTGGAAGAGGTAGAAAGGACTCGCCATTAAGCACAAGAAAAGGGGCTGAACATTGCCAACATTGCAATTGGCCAAAAAGGGTGTATGCGTCTTTTTCTGTATGTATTCAAGAAAAGGGCATACACTTTTTTAGCCAACCAAACAGGTGGGCACTGGAAATCAATACTACAAAACATATCACTTCGCATCAGTCAGAAGAGCCTTCCTCATAAAGTGTAAACACCAGAAATGCAGGACAGGGCAAGGAGAAAAGGGAGCCCTCTGAGGCTTATACTGGAAATGTATATTGCCAACGGTCACTCTGGAGAAGTGTATTGTGTTTACTAAAGCACCTAAAAAATGAGCTACAGAGCACAGGGCACTTGCACTCATGGACGTATATCTTGGGAAAAACAAAAATCGAGAGGACACAGGCACCCCAATATTTACCGCCTCTATGTTTAAAAGATCCTCGACTAGGATATAATTTATAAGTCTCTGGAGGGAAAAAATGGATAGAGATGTGAGACTTATGTAGAGTGGAATATTACTCAGCCTGGAAATCAATGAAATATGGCCAGTTGTAACAACCACAGAGGAGTTACGTATGATCATTCGAAGTCACATAATTCAAAAAGAAAAAGACACACGATATTACTAATATATGGAATGTAAACGTGGCTACAAATGAACTGAATTACAAAACAGAATGGGGTCTCAAATTTAGAAAACCAACATATGCTTGCTTAAGGATAAAGGAGAGCTGGGGTGCTGCATAAAACCAGAGATAGAAATTAGCACAGATACCTTTCCATAAGCCAAATATGTAATAGTCAAGACCTACCAGTTGCTCAACGAAATGGACTAAACACCCCATATTCAACGCCTAGGAATACACCTGACTAGTAAGAATCTTCAAACCCATGGATTTATATGTCTCCGTAACAGAATCAAGCGTGTGTATAGATTTATGAATGCAGCAGAGAAAATCCGATAAATCCAATTATCAAAATGAATTACAAAAACAAAACACAATGACAGTGAAATAGAGAGCTATTCTTAAATAATTCATTCAGAGCTTGTGATGCAACCAGGATTAACCACATCTGCACCAAGAGCTGAGTGAGACATAAGGTTGGACACTTCGGGCAGATAGCACTGGTGAGGTACGATGAAGAAATGCAGATCCTTTGAAGTCATACTGCATGGTACCCATTCCATGGGTCCCAACTCTCCAGGTTTAAGAGATTCTTCCTTCAGCTAAAACATGCATGGGAAACCCAAAGTAAGGTCCACCGTGTGACTGGGAAGCGTTTTCAAATGCATCTCAGGTTTCGTCCCCTGGTACTCGGGTTCACCGTTCCAGACGCTTTACTAACACTCTCCCCACATGGAGAGTCAGTGCCTTTAACCTCCTGTTTGGCACAGTTTGCAATTTCTGCGCAAGATGAACAGGAATAGGGAGAACCAATGAGAGACTAGCTGTAGGTGTCTGCACGGGCAAATGGAACGCTCATTTCCCACCAGGAAGAGGGATTAACCAAAGGCTCAGCGTGCCCTGCCGGAACCAGATTAGGGCCTGAAGCAATCCTGCGGTTTTGCGGCCAGCTAACAAGAAAGCGAGTTGAAGAAAGGAGCTCAGGGGCACTGTAATTCACAAACCTGCAGAGTTATGAATGACAGCTATCGTCCAAAAATATATTGAAGTAAGTCTTCGAAGAGGACTTGAAAGTGGGGCAGAATTTCAGGAAAACGATTTCAGGGGGTAGACTGGAATTGCACTTAAAGCATAGGAAAAGAGGCAGAATGTCGACAATGATGCACTTGGCCAAAAAGGGCGTATGCGTTTTTTCCTGAATATATTCAGGAAAAAACGCATACGCCCTTTTTGGCCAACCAAGGAAGCGTGTAAAGGAAATCTGCACTACAATGAAGTCTCATTGCCCCCCGTTCCAAAAGGCCATCTGAAACAGGTGTAAAATCCAGAAAGGCAGGACAGGTCATGGAGAACAGGGAGCCTTGTTATGCTGATGGGCGGGATGTAAATTGCCAACAGCCACTCTGGAGAAGTGTATGGTGTTTCCTGAAACACGTAGGAAACAAACCAACACAGCCTATGGCACTTCCACTTAGGGTCCTATAGCTTAGGGAAATTAAAATCAAAAACACACAGCCACCCCAAAGTTTGGGACGGCTGTGTTTACAGGAACCTCGTCTATGGTACAAGTTAAATATCCAAGAAAGCAAAAAATGGATAAACAAGTTGTGGTACGTACGTACAATGGAATATCACTCAGCAATGAGATCTACGTTATCAGGCCCATAGCGGCATAATGAGTGGATTCAGGTACGACGATTCTACGAGAAATAAGTCACATAGAAAAAGAAACATCATAAGTTATCACTAATACACGGAAGGTAAACTTGTCTACACATGAACTGAATTACAAAACAGAACAGGGTCTCAAATTTAGAAAACCAACTTATGCTTGCTTATGGGGAAAGGTGAGTTGGGGTGCTGCATAAAACCAGAGATTGAAATTAGCACAGATATCGTTCCATAAGCCAAATATATAATAGACAAGACCTACTCCTTGCTCAACGAAATGGACTCAACACCCCATATTCAACGCCTGGGAATATACCTGACAAGTAAGAATCTTAAGACCCATGGATTTATATGTCTCCATAAGGAAATCAAGCGTGTGTACAGCGGCCTAAACGCAGCAGTGAAAATCCGATAAATCCCATTATCAAAATAAATTTCAAAAACAAAACACAATGACAGTGAAATACAGAGCAATTCTTAAATAATTCATTCAGGGCTTGTGATGCAACCTGCATTTACCACCTCTACACCCAAAGCTGGTTGAGACATAAGGCTGGACACTTCAGGCTGATTGCAATGGTGAGGTTCGGTGAGCAAACGCAGACCCTTTGAAGTCATACTTCATGGTAGCCATTCCATGGGTCCCAACTCTCCAGGTTTTAGGGAATCTTCCTGCAGCTAAAACATGCATGGGAAACCAGGAGTATGGTCCACCGTGTGATTGGGAAACGTTTTCAAATGCATCTCAGGTTTCGTACCCTGGTACTCGGGTTCACCATTCCAGACGCTTTACTAACACTCTCCCCACTTGGAGAGTCAGTGCCTTTAACCTCCTGTTTGGCACAGTTTGCAATTTCTGCGTAAGATGAACAGGAATAGGGAGAACCAATGAGAGACTAGCTGTAGGTGTCTGCACGGGCAAATGGAACGCTCATTTCCCACCAGGAAGAGGGATTAACCAAAGGCTCAGCGTGCCCTGCCGGAACCAGATTAGGGCCTGAAACAATCATGCGGTTTTGCGGCCAGCTCACAAGAAAGCGAGTTGAAGAAAGGAGCTCAGGGGCACTGTAATTCACAAACCTGCAGAGGGATGAATGACAGCTATCATCCAAAAATGTATTGAAGTAAGTCTTCGAAGAGGACTTGAAAGCGGGGCAGAATTTCAGGAAAACGATTTCAGGGGGTAGACTGGAATTGCACTTAAAGCATAGGTAAAGAGGCAGAATGTCGACAATGATGCACTTGGCCAAAAAAGGCGTATAGGTTTTTCCCTGAATATATTCAGGAAAAAACGCATACGCCCTTTTTGGCCAACCAAGCAAGCATGAAAAGGAAATCTGCACTACAATGAAGTCTCACTGCCCTCCGGTCAAAATGGCCATCTGAAAAAAGTGTAAAATCCAGAAAGGCAGGACAGGTCATGGAGAACAGGGAGCCTTGTTATGCTGATGGGTGTGATGTACATTGCCAACAGCCACTCAGGAGAAGTGTATGGTGTTTCCTGAAACACGTAGGAAACAAAGCAACACAGCCTATGGCACTTCCACTTAGGGTCCTATAGCTTAGGGAAATTAAAATCAAAAATACACAGCCACCCCAAAATTTGGAATGGCTCGGTTACAAGAACCTCGTCTACGGTACAAGTTAAATATCTGAGAAAGCAAAACATGGATAAAGAAGTTGTGGTACGTACGTACAATGGAATATCACTCAGCAATGAAATCTGTGTCATCAGGCCCCTAGCGGCATAATGAATTGATTCAAGTACGATGATTCTACGAGAAATAATCACACAGAAAAAGAAAGATCATAAGATATCACTGATACACGGAACGTAAAGTTGGCTACACATGAACTGAATTACAAAACAGAACAGGGTCTCAAATTTAGAAAACCAACTTATGCTTGCTTATGGGGAAAGGTGAGTTGGGGTGCTGCATAAAACCAGAGATTGAAATTAGTACAGATACCGTTCCATAAGCCAAATATATAATACACAAGACCTACTCCTTGCTCAACGAATTGGACACAACACCCCTTATTCAACGCCTGGGAATATACCTGACAAGTAAGAATCTTAAAACCCATGGATTTATATGTCTCCATAAGGAAATCAAGCATGTGTACAGCGGCCTAAACACAACAGTGAAAATCCGATAAATCCCATTATCAAAATAAATTTCACAAACACAACACAATGACAGTGAAATAGAGAGCAATTCTTAAATAATTCATTCAGGGCTTGTGATGCAACCTGGATTTACCACATCTACACCCAGAGCTGGGTGAGACATAAGGCCGGACACTTTGGGCTGATAGCATTGGAGAGGTTCGGTGAGCAAATGCAGACCCTTTGAAGTCATACTTCATGGTACCCATTCCATGGGTCCCAACTCTCCAGGTTTAAGGGATTCTTCCTTCAGCTAAAACATGCATGGGAAACCCAGAGTATGGTCCACCGTGTGATTGGGAAACGTTTTCAAATGCATCTCAGGTTTCGTCCCCTGGTTCTCGGGTTCACCATTCTAGACGCTTTACTAACACTCTCCCCACATGGAGAGTCAGTGCCTTTAACTTCCTGTTTGGCACAGTTTGCAATTTCTGCGCAAGATGAACAGGAATAGGGAGAACCAATGAGAGACTAGCTGTAGGTGTCTGCACGGGCAACTGGAACGCTCGTTTCCCACAAGGAAGGGGAAATAGCCAAAGGCTCAGCGTGCCCTGCCAGAACCAGATTAGGGCCTGAAGCAATCCTGCGGTTTTGCGGCCAGCTCACAAGAAAGCGAGTTGAAGAAAGGAGCTCAGGGGCACTGTAATTCACAAACCTGCAGAGTTATAAATGACAGCTATCATCCAAAAATATATTGAAGTAAGGCTACAAAGAGGACTTGAACGTGGGGCAGAATTCCAGGACTACGATTTCAGGAGGTAGAAGGGAAATCCTCTGAAAGTATAGGAAAAGAATCAGAATGTCCACAATGTTGCACTTGGTCAAAAAGGGCATATGCGTTTTTTCCAGGGCCCTCATTAAAGAGGGTAGGAGGCTCCCAGTATGCTTCAGTGGCCAACAGAAGACCCACGTCGCCAAGGCGACGTGAGCCAGCCATGCAGGAGTGACCTCACATCAGAGGGCCCACCTCACAGAAGGCTAAGGAACCCAGGAAGGATCAGACCCTCACCAGAGTGCCCACAAGAGCAAGGGGCTGGGAACCAGGCAGGAGTGTCCTCACACCCGTGGGACCACATCATCGAAAGTTGAGGTACCCAGCACATGTGGCCTCAAACCAGAGGACCCACATCACCATGGGTCTCGGAGCGAGGCAGGCAGGATTAACCTCCCAACACATGGCCCATTGTATAAAAAAGGTGAGGAATCCAGCCGTTGGAACATCCCAGCAGGCGGCCCAGATCACCGAGGCTATGGGATCCAGGCAGTGATGAACTCACAACAGAGGGCCCTCATCGTGATACTGTAAGCAACCCAGCCGTTGTGACCTCAGAGCACAAGGCCCACATCCCCATGGGGGAGGGAACCAAGCAGGAGTGTCATCGCACCAGTGGGCACACATCAGAAAATGTGGGGAGCCCAGCAGTTAGGGCCAGACGCCAGAGGGCCCTCATCACTGAGGAGAGGAGGCTCCCAGCAAGCTCCAACTGCTACCAGAGGGCTGACGTCGCCAATGCGGTGTGTGCCAGCCAGGCAGGAGTGACCTCAGAGCAGAGGGCCAACCACACAAAAGTGTGAGGAACCCAAAGAGGATCAGACTCTCACCAGAGGGCCCACATCACCAAGGGAATGGAAACCAGGCAGGAGTGTCCTCACACCAGTGGGGCCACATCACCGAAATGTGATGGACCCAGCACACGTGGCCTCAAACTAGAGGACACACATCACCAAGGGGCTGGGAGTGAGGCAGGCAGGAGGAGCCTCAAAACAGAGGGCCCATAGAATAAAAAAGGTGAGGAATCCCGCAGTTGGAACCTCCCAGCAGGCGGCCAGGAGCAGCGAGGATATGGGATCCAGGCCTGACTGAACACAAAACAGAGGGCCCTCATCATGAAACTGTGAGCAACCCAGCCGTTGGGACCTCAGAGCAGAAGGCCCACATTCCCATGTGGTTGGGAACCTGGCAGGAGTGTACTCGCACCACAGGGCGCACATTAGAGAATTTTGGGAGCCCAGAAGTTAGGGCCTGACGCCAGAGGGCCCTCATCACCGAGGAGAGGAAGCTCCCAGCGGGCTCCAACTGCCACAAGAGGTCCGACGTTGCCAAGGTGGGGTGTGCCAGCCAGGCAGGAGTGACCTCACAGCAGAGGGTCCACCTCACAGAAGGGTGAGGAACCCAGCCAGGATCAGACTCTCACCAGAGGGCCCACATCACCAAGGGGATAGGAACCAGGCAGGAGTGTCCTCACACCAGTGGGGCCACATAATCGAAAGGTGAGGGACCCAGCACACGTAGCCTCAAACCAGAGGACACACATCACCAAGGGGCTGGGAGTCAGGCAGGCAGGAGGAGTCTCAAAACAGAGGGCCCATAGAAGAAAAAAGGTGAGGAATCCCGCAGTTGGAACATCCCCGCAGGCAGCCAGGAGCAGCGAGGCTATTGGATCCAGGGCGGAGTGAACTCACACCAGAGGACCCTCATCATGAAACTGAGCAACCCACCGTTGGGACCTCAGAGCAGAAGGCCCACATTCCCATGGGGTTGGGAACCTGGCAGGAGTGTAGTCGCACCACAGGGCGCACATCAGAAAATTTTGGGAGCCCAGGAGTTAGGGTCTGACGCCAGAGGGCCCTCATTACCGAGGGGTGGAGACCCCCAGCAGGCACCAACTCCCAACTGAGGGCCCACGTCGCCAAGGTGATGTGTGCCAGCCAGGCAGGAGTGACCTCACAGCAGAGGGTCTACCTCACAGAAGGGTGAGGAAACCAGCCAGGATAAGACTCTCACCAGAGAGCCCACATCACCAAGGGGATCGGAAAAAGGCAGCAGTGTCCTCACACCAGTGTGGCCACATTATAGAAAGGTGAGGAACCCAGCACATGTGGCCTAAACCAGAGGACCCACATTTCCAAGGTGCTCCGAGTGAGGCAAGCAGGAGTAGCTTAACAACACAGGGCCCACAGAATAAAAAATGTGAGGAATCCAGCAGTTTGAACCTCCCAGCAGGTGGCCCAGAGCATGGAGTCTATGGGATCCAGGCCACAGTGAACTCACAGCAGAGGGCCCACATCATGAAACTGTGAGCAACCCAGCCGGTGGAACCTCAGAGCAGAAGACCCACATCCCCATGGGGATAGGAACCTCGCAGGAGTGTCCTCGCACAACTTAACACGTATCAGAAAATGTGGGAACCCAGCAGTTAGGGCCTGACGCCAGAGGGCCCTCATCACCGAGGAGAGGAGGCTACCAGCAGGCTCCAAATGCCACCAGAGGGCCGACGTCACCAAGGCAATGGGAGCAAGCCAGGCAGGAGTTACCTCACAGCAGAGGGCCCACCTCACAGAAGTGTGAGGAACCCAACCAGGATCAGACTCTAACCAGAGGGCCCACATCACCAAGGGGATGGAAACCAGGCAGGAGTGTCCTCACACCAGTGGGGCCACATCAGCCAAAGGTGAGGAACACAGCACATGTGGCCTCAAATAAGGGGACACACATCACGAAAGGGCTGGGAGTGAGGCATGCAGGAGGAGACTCACAACAGAGGGCCCATAGAATAAAAAGGTGAGGAACCCCACAGTTGGAAGCTCCAAGCAGGTGGCCCAGAGCACCGAGGCTATGGGATCCATGCCGGAGTGAACTCACAGCAGAGGGCCCACGTTCTGACACTGTGAGCAACCCAGCCGTTGGGACCTCAGAGCAGAAAGCCAACATCCCCATGGGCATGGGACCCCGGCAGGAGTGTACTCGCACGACAGGGCGCACATCAGAAAATTTTGGGAGCCCATGAGTTAGGGCCTGACGCCAGAGGGCCCTCATTACCAAGGGGAGGAGACTCCCAGCAGGCACCAACTCCCAACTGAGGGCCCACATCGCCAAGGTGACGTGTGCCAGCCAGGCAGGAGTGACCTCACAGCAGAGGGTCTACCTCACAGAAGGGTGAGGAATCCAGCCAGGATCAGGCTCTCACCAGAGGGCCCCCATCACCAAGTGGATGGGAACCAGGCAGGAGTGTCCTCACACCAGTGGGGCCACATCAATAAAGGTGAGGAAACCGGCACATGTGGCCTCAAACCAGAGGACCTACATCACAAAGGGGCTGGGAGTGAGTCAGGAAGGAGGAGCATGAAAACACAGAACCGAAAGAGTAGAAAAGGTAAGGAATTCAGCAGTAGGAACCTCCCAGCAGGCGGCTCAGAGCACAGACTCTATGGGATCTAGGCCTGAGTGAACTAACACCAGAGAGCCAACATCATGAAACGGTGAACAACACAGGTGTTGGGACCTTAGAGCAGAAGGCCCACATGCCCATGGGGATGGGAACCTGGCAGGAGTGCCCTCGCACCACTTAGGACGTATCAGAAAATGTGGGAACCCAGCAGTTAGGGCCTGATGCCAGAGGGCCTCATCACCTAGGGGAGGAGGCTCCCAGTAGGCTCCAACTGCCACCAGAGGTCCGACTTCGCCAAGGCGGGGTGTGCTAGCCAGGCAGGAGTGACCTCAGAGAAGAGGGTCCACCTCACAGAAGTGTGAGGAACCCAACCAGGATCAGACTCTCGCCGGAGGGACCACATCACCAAGGGGATGGGAAGCAGGCAGGAGTGTCCTCACACCAGTGGGGCCACATCATCAAAAGATGAGGAACCCATCACATGTGGCCTCAAACCAGAGGACACACATCACCAAGGGGCTGGGAGTGAGGCAGGTGTCTGGAGGGGCACATTTAACTCTAATTTCCCACCAGGAAGAGGAATTAACCAAAGGCTCAGAGTGCCGTGCCACACCCTGATTACGGCCTGAAGCAAACCTGCGGTTTTGTGGCCAGCTTTCAAGGAAGCGAGTTAAGAAAGGAAATCACGGGCACTGTAATTCACAAACCTGCAGAGTTATAAATGACAGCTATTGGCAAAAATATATTGAAGTAAGTCTGCAAAGAGGACTTGAAAACGAGGCAGAATTGAGGAATCATATTTCAGGAGGTAGATTGGAATTGCATTTAAAACATGTGAAAAGCGGCAGATCTTCGACAGTGATGCACTTGGACGAACAGTGCGTATACATTTTTTCCTGAATATATTCAGGAAAAAACGCATATGCCCTTTTTGGCCAACCAAGCACTCGAGCAATGGAAATCCGTACTACAATGAAGTCTCATTTCCCATTCGTCAAAAGGGCCATCTGAAAAAAGTGTAAAAACCAGAAACACAGGACAGGCCATGGAGAACAGGGAGCCTTGTTATGCTGATGGGCGGGATGTAAATTGCCAACAGACACTCTGGAGATGTTTATGGTGTATCCTGAAACATCTGAAAAACAAAGCTACGGAGACTAGGGCACTTCCACTTTTGGCCCTATAGCTTAGGAAAATTAAAATCAACAAGACACAGCCAACACAAAATTTAGGGCTGCTGTGTTTACAAGAACCTCGAGTCCAGTACAAATTAAATATCCCAGAAAGAAAAAAATGGATAAAGGAGTTGTGCTACTTACGTACAATGGAATATCACTCAGCAATGAAATCAATGTCATCAGGCCTGTAGCAGCAAATTGAGTGGATTTAAGTATGATGATTCTAAGAGAAATATGTCACACAGAGAAAGATAATTATCATAAGATATCACTAATAGAGGGAGTGTAAACTTGGCTACACATAAACTGAATTACAAAACCGAACAGTCTCACATTTAGATAAAAACTTATGCTTGCTTAAGGGGAAAGTTGAGTTGGGGTGCTGTATAAAACCAGAGCTTGAAATTAGCACACATACCATTCCATAAGCCAAATATGTAATAGACAAGACCTACTCTTTGCTCAACGAAATACACTCATCCATGGTGTATCACCTCACACCTGTTAGAATGGGCATCATCAGAAAATCTACAAACAACAAATGCTGGAAAGGGTGTGGAGATAAGGAACCCTCTTCCACTATTGTTGGGAATGTAAATTGATACAGTCACTGTGGAGAACATTATGGAGTTTCTTATAAAACTAAGAATAGAATTACCATATGATCCAGCAATCCCACTACTGGGCATATACCCAGACAAAACCATAAATCAAAAAGAGACATTCACCTCAATGTTCATTGCATCACTATTTACAATATCCAGGTAATGGAAGCAACCTAAATGCCCACAGACAGACGAATGCATAAAGATGTGGTACAAATATAAAATGGAATATTACTAAGCCATAAAAAGGAATGAAATTGGGTCATTTGTAGAGACGTTGATGGATCTAGAGACTGTCATACAGAGTGAAGTAAGTCAGAAATAGAAAAACAAATCTTGTATATTAATGCATATATGTGGAACCTAGAAAAATTATACAGATGAACCGTTTTTTAAGGCAGAAATAGAGCAACAGATGTAGACAACAAACGTATGGACACCAAGGGGGGAAAGCTGTTGGGGGGTGGTGGTGGGAGGATTGAGAGATTGGGATTGGCATGTATACATTTATATGTATAAAATAGATAACCAAAAAGAACCTGCTGTATAAAAAAATAAAATAAAATTCAAAATTACAAAAAGTAAAACAGAAAAAATATTCTTCCCTTCACATACATGTATTTATATGAATAAATTATTTCCATGCTTATATCTGTAAATACAAAAAAGAGGAATAAAATCTACCTTGAACCAAAAATGAAAAAAAGAAAAAAAAAAACAGAACCCACCAGTTACACAGAGGAAAACCGTATCAGGGCACTTGCTCCAGTTGTAAACAATTCTGTAGTTGGCCAGTGGTGGGGAATCATCTCCCATTCAGCCAGCAGGCCCCACGCAACAAGCGTCCTCATTGCAAAGCTGGGGGACCGTGCCAAGGCATCTGTGAGTAAATGTGGGCCGAGCCCCAGGCCAGCTGCTGCTGAAATGTTCCCACCCTTCCCAGGTAAAACACCTGAATATGTACAAGGACTTGAAAGCCTAGAGGAAGGGCCATGGAGCCACATGAGCGACAGCATGCCAGCCGATTTGGTGCCTGCAGGCCAGCCAGGATGGTCCTGGCCCTGGGTACTCTTCTGGAAGCTTTCCATTTCCCTGCCTGAGATACCCCTGCTGTCCGGGCCCCCACTGCTTTCTTCCTCACTCACCTCTGCCCAGGGAGAAATTCCAGAGGCAGGTATGGGTGGCACATCCTCTTCTTTAGCAGGTGGCATCTTGGTAACTGCTGCAGAAAGTCCAGCAGAGCCCCACTCACACTGGGCCACCCACAAAGCCGTGGCCTCTCACTCCCTCCCACCAGTCCAGCCCCGAGGCTGCTGACAGGGCAGAGAAAATGGCGTCAGGCACAGCTGCAGGGGCTCTTGCTGCCTGGAGCGGTGTTTATATTGATCTCAAACAGGCACACCTGGGGAGGGCTGGCCGGCACGGTCAGGCTTCCCAGGCCAGCCAATAATCACCCCTCAGGCGCTCACAGTTGCAGAAACTGGAACTTGCTGAATCGGCCAGGTCTAAGGAACAGGTGTGGGCTCCTGAGAGTCAGGATAGACAAGGGGTTGCAGCTCTGGCTTGTTTTCTAATTATATTATCTGGCCCATGAGTGGGAGACAACTTCAAGAAAACCCTCTCCTAATGAGAGGAACCCAGGAGTCAGGGAGAGGAGGGGTGGGTGGTGGGTGGAGACAGAGGCCTGGTGCCCCGGGTGCAGTGGAAGTCTCTGGAAGACCAGGTGGAGGGAGGCCACACAGAGTGATGCCCAGGGTCACAGACCTGTTGGAGCTGCTGTTTCTTAGTTCAAGTCCTGCTCTGAGGTGCTCTGTGTCAGATCTGAGTGACAGGTGAGCTGGAAGTGCTCTGCAATGAGGGCGATGTGCACGGTACCTGTGTGCCCAGCCCTGCCAGGGTAACTGCAAGGGTAGCTCTGTATCCTGGGAGGGGCCTGACCATGAGAGCCCCATGGGCTGCAGGGGAACCTGCCCAGGGAACCCCATATCCTGGGAGGGGCCTGAACAGGAGAGCACTGTGGGCTGCGGTGGGGGTGGGGTACCTGCCCAGGTGAGCTCCATATCCTGGGATTGGCCTGACCTCGAGAGCCCCATGGGCTGCTGGAGTCCTGGTAAAGGATGTCAGGACAGTCAGTGAAGCCACCGAGGATAGACGTCCAGTAGTTCCTAAATCCTACACCCTGCTGGTCATTCTACCAACCACCGGGACATGGTATTCTGTATTAGTCTTCAATGATGCCTTCTTTTGTATTCTATTAGTCCCAGAGTCACAAGAAATTTTGGCTTGTGAGTGGCAGGACTCAACATACAACTAAAACAATACTTCTGGGCCGTGTTGCCCCAAGGGTTCAAAAATTCCCACACCATCTTTGGGGAAAGCTCAGTTAAAGACCTAAAAGTTCTACCTCTGGAAAAGGAAACACTCCTTCAATATGCAGACGACATTCTGATCGCCAGCCCTACTAAGGAGACCTCTGAACTACCAAGCCAATAAAGGATAGAAGTTGTCAAATAAAAAGCTCAAATATCACAGACTACGGTGACCTGCCTGGGCTTCATTCTCACAGAAGGTCGGAGAAGCCCATCTCAGGAAAGGGAAGAAACAATTTACAGCCTTACCCATTTCTAAAACTAGAAGACAGCTTAGGGGTTCCTGGGGAGGCCAGGGTTGGTGCTTCTGGATCCCTAACTACAGTCTACTAGCTGGGCCTCTATATGAAACACTGAAAGGAAAAGATGATGATCCTTTTGAATAGAATCCAGAAGTGGCCTTTCAAGAATGGAAAGAGCAGTCAATTCAGACCCTTGCCCTGGAACTCCCTAATTTAGCTAAACCCTTTGACCTTTACATTCCTGGTGAATGGTGAATCGCTATTGGAGTATTAGTGCAAAAACTGGGACCACTTGAAATGGAACAATGCAAGAATGCCATCCCGGTAGGATAAACTACGGTCACCAATGGGCTTGGCCCACCGCCACATCTGGCCAAGATACTGGCGGTATCTGAAAACCTGGAAATCAGCAGCACAAAAGGCCACCTCCCTCCTAAGGGAAAAGGACCCCACGTGGTGATCCTAGGCCCCAACCATGCCCTGAAGTTGCAGGGTTTGCTCCGTGGGCACACTGACCTCGAGTGAGGAGGCCCTCCAACTCCAACCTCCAGAGAGATAACCGGGGTAAAGGGGCACCATGACGACTCATGTGACCATCACTTGACCTGGAGTTTCTCTCATAAAACAACAAGAGTGTGTCCCAAAAGAGTAGACTACTGCTTGCAGGACTTACTGCACCCAGAGCGGACCTAATAATCTTGGCGGGGGAAACATATATCACGCTGTCACCATAGAAGAGCCTACAGACACTGTGATGATGGTGGCCAATAAGACCGGCTGGACTCCTGTTTACTTCAAAAGGCTGTTGACTCAGTGGCCATCATGGTCCTTCATCACCACTGACCCTGGACTGTCTGGGAGTTGAGCAGGCAGGGTCCTGACACCTGGTGCTCTTTTTACGTTAATTCAGGGGCCTAATTGAAGAAAGTGCAGACTACTGGTCAGAGCATCTAGGCTGGCAGAAACGGTCAGCCTAAGGTGGCCGAACAAATGCAGGGCGGGGTGAAACTGGACCTCACAGCGTCACTGCACATCTCCTTCCTGGACCCTTAAAGGTCATTAGAATCTATAACGCTTCCAATACTGGTGCTCAGGCGGACGAGCGGGGAGGCAGGAGACCTGGGGACAATCAACGTCACCTGGAGGCTGCTGGGGAGAAGTTCTGACCCTCGCCCACGGGTATGAGGGCTCCTAACTCAGCACTCAGCAGTTACAGAAGAAGGGTCTGCACCCTCAGCACTCTAAGAATGAGGAAGGGGAAAAAAGGCAGAAGAGGGCTTTTTCCCAGGCAAAGCCCCTTAAAAATCCCTGGGAGATAAAAATAGAATCTGGGCAATAAAATAAAGTCTAACCTTTTTTATCCTTTGTGCTTTGTCTAATTTCACGTGCTCCTAGGGTCCCGCATACAGAGGTTCAATAGCCGGCACTTCAGACCAGATTTCCTAGTGCGGAATGGCTGGGTCGACACCTCAGCTCCTGGGACACAGTGCACACTCCACGATATAGAGCCTGAGCTGCAGCCAACCGGGCCCTCGAGAGCTCCGCCCCCTCCCTCCCACTGACTCTGACAGGATCTCTACACAGCAGCCCAGCCCACAGCCCACGGGGTAGCACATGCTCTCACCTCTCCATTCTCTGATCAAAATATAAACTTTCCTTTGCTTCTGAACCAAACTCAGTCTCAATCTGTTGGCTCCAATGACACTGGGCAGGGGGACACTTGTTGGGGTCCACTCTGGAGGATCAGTAACAGAAATTGAGAACATTGTAACTTCAATGAACAGATGTTTGAGCCAAACTGTAATTAACATAGAACAGTGTATAAGGCTCGGGTAAAATAAGATGTTTCTAACACTCCCGTTTGATATTTCCATCACTTTATTAGAAGCAAGTTCAGTGAAAAGGTTTGTCTTATTTGTCAGGTCAATATTAGAGAAACGAAGTGATTTCTTTCCAAGGATGTACATCTAAAAATCTTGGTTAAAGCTTCAATCTTGTTTTAAATGCTTTTCCATTGATAATGATACCTCTCTTTCAGTTCCCCCAATTCTGAGAAGTATAAAATCTTATAATTTATTATTACCAAAGGGGAAAGGTGGGAGGAGGGATAAATTAACAGTTTGGGATTAACACATACACACTGCTATGTATAAAATCGATCATCAACAAGGAACTACTGTATAGCACCGGGAACTACACTCAATATTTTACAATAACCTATAAGGGGAAATCATCTGAAAAAGAATAGATATTTTTATTGACATCATCTATTCATGACAGTTAAAATGGAACCTAAGGGAAGCCGGTGGTGAGTGCTTCTGACCCTGAAGACTTCAATCATCTAAAGTTTGGACTCTGCCTACTTCCCAAGGCCCTTAATGAACATATGTGTAGCCGTAGCTTAAAAAATTCCCCAGTTTGGGTTGTGGAGAGACACTGATTTTGTAAAAGCCCTGGTGTTCTCCTCACATGAATGGGACCCTTCCTACAGCTAAAACATGCCTGTCACACCCAGAGGATGGTATACCGTCTGATCGGGAAGAGTTTGGAAAAGGCATCTCATCTCCTCATCTCCTGGTGCTCGGGTTCACCCCTCCAGCGTCTTTACGAACAGTCTCCCCACTTGGAGATGTCAGCACTGTCAACATCCTGTTGCAGACAGTTTGGAATTTGTCCAGAGGATGAAGCAGAAGGAGGAGGAACAATGAGAGACAAGTCCTAGGTGTTCGGACAGGCACATGTCACTCTTATTTCCAATCAGGAAGACGAATTGACCAAAGGCTAGGGTTGCCCATGGAAACAGAATAGGGCTTGAGGAAATTCCGCTGCTTTGTGGCCAGTTCCCATAAACACAAGTTGAAAAATGGAACTCAGGGACACTAAAATTCACGAAACTGCAGAGTTGAAAATATCTATCACTGAAAAATGTCTTGAGGAAAGTCAGAGGAAAGGACTTGTAAGCAACGGAGAATGGCAGGAAAGGGATTGGAAGAGGTAGAAAGGACTCGCCATTAAGCACAAGAAAAGGGGCTGAACATTGCCAACATTGCAATTGGCCAAAAAGGGTGTATGCGTCTTTTTCTGTATGTATTCAAGAAAAGGGCATACACTTTTTTAGCCAACCAAACAGGTGGGCACTGGAAATCAATACTACAAAACATATCACTTCGCATCAGTCAGAAGAGCCTTCCTCATAAAGTGTAAACACCAGAAATGCAGGACAGGGCAAGGAGAAAAGGGAGCCCTCTGAGGCTTATACTGGAAATGTATATTGCCAACGGTCACTCTGGAGAAGTGTATTGTGTTTACTAAAGCACCTAAAAAATGAGCTACAGAGCACAGGGCACTTGCACTCATGGACGTATATCTTGGGAAAAACAAAAATCGAGAGGACACAGGCACCCCAATATTTACCGCCTCTATGTTTAAAAGATCCTCGACTAGGATATAATTTATAAGTCTCTGGAGGGAAAAAATGGATAGAGATGTGAGACTTATGTAGAGTGGAATATTACTCAGCCTGGAAATCAATGAAATATGGCCAGTTGTAACAACCACAGAGGAGTTACGTATGATCATTCGAAGTCACATAATTCAAAAAGAAAAAGACACACGATATTACTAATATATGGAATGTAAACGTGGCTACAAATGAACTGAATTACAAAACAGAATGGGGTCTCAAATTTAGAAAACCAACATATGCTTGCTTAAGGATAAAGGAGAGCTGGGGTGCTGCATAAAACCAGAGATAGAAATTAGCACAGATACCTTTCCATAAGCCAAATATGTAATAGTCAAGACCTACCAGTTGCTCAACGAAATGGACTAAACACCCCATATTCAACGCCTAGGAATACACCTGACTAGTAAGAATCTTCAAACCCATGGATTTATATGTCTCCGTAACAGAATCAAGCGTGTGTATAGATTTATGAATGCAGCAGAGAAAATCCGATAAATCCAATTATCAAAATGAATTACAAAAACAAAACACAATGACAGTGAAATAGAGAGCTATTCTTAAATAATTCATTCAGAGCTTGTGATGCAACCAGGATTAACCACATCTGCACCAAGAGCTGAGTGAGACATAAGGTTGGACACTTCGGGCGGATAGCACTGGTGAGGTACGATGAAGAAATGCAGATCCTTTGAAGTCATACTGCATGGTACCCATTCCATGGGTCCCAACTCTCCAGGTTTAAGAGATTCTTCCTTCAGCTAAAACATGCATGGGAAACCCAAAGTAAGGTCCACCGTGTGACTGGGAAGCGTTTTCAAATGCATCTCAGGTTTCGTCCCCTGGTACTCGGGTTCACCGTTCCAGACGCTTTACTAACACTCTCCCCACATGGAGAGTCAGTGCCTTTAACCTCCTGTTTGGCACAGTTTGCAATTTCTGCGCAAGATGAACAGGAATAGGGAGAACCAATGAGAGACTAGCTGTAGGTGTCTGCACGGGCAAATGGAACGCTCATTTCCCACCAGGAAGAGGGATTAACCAAAGGCTCAGCGTGCCCTGCCGGAACCAGATTAGGGCCTGAAGCAATCCTGCGGTTTTGCGGCCAGCTAACAAGAAAGCGAGTTGAAGAAAGGAGCTCAGGGGCACTGTAATTCACAAACCTGCAGAGTTATGAATGACAGCTATCGTACAAAAATATATTGAAGTAAGTCTTCGAAGAGGACTTGAAAGTGGGGCAGAATTTCAGGAAAACGATTTCAGGGGGTAGACTGGAATTGCACTTAAAGCATAGGAAAAGAGGCAGAATGTCGACAATGATGCACTTGGCCAAAAAGGGCGTATGCGTTTTTTCCTGAATATATTCAGGAAAAAACGCATACGCCCTTTTTGGCCAACCAAGGAAGCGTGTAAAGGAAATCTGCACTACAATGAAGTCTCATTGCCCCCCGTTCCAAAAGGCCATCTGAAACAGGTGTAAAATCCAGAAAGGCAGGACAGGTCATGGAGAACAGGGAGCCTTGTTATGCTGATGGGCGGGATGTAAATTGCCAACAGCCACTCTGGAGAAGTGTATGGTGTTTCCTGAAACACGTAGGAAACAAACCAACACAGCCTATGGCACTTCCACTTAGGGTCCTATAGCTTAGGGAAATTAAAATCAAAAACACACAGCCACCCCAAAGTTTGGGACGGCTGTGTTTACAGGAACCTCGTCTATGGTACAAGTTAAATATCCAAGAAAGCAAAAAATGGATAAACAAGTTGTGGTACGTACGTACAATGGAATATCACTCAGCAATGAGATCTACGTTATCAGGCCCATAGCGGCATAATGAGTGGATTCAGGTACGACGATTCTACGAGAAATAAGTCACATAGAAAAAGAAACATCATAAGTTATCACTAATACACGGAAGGTAAACTTGTCTACACATGAACTGAATTACAAAACAGAACAGGGTCTCAAATTTAGAAAACCAACTTATGCTTGCTTATGGGGAAAGGTGAGTTGGGGTGCTGCATAAAACCAGAGATTGAAATTAGCACAGATATCGTTCCATAAGCCAAATATATAATAGACAAGACCTACTCCTTGCTCAACGAAATGGACTCAACACCCCATATTCAACGCCTGGGAATATACCTGACAAGTAAGAATCTTAAGACCCATGGATTTATATGTCTCCATAAGGAAATCAAGCGTGTGTACAGCGGCCTAAACGCAGCAGTGAAAATCCGATAAATCCCATTATCAAAATAAATTTCAAAAACAAAACACAATGACAGTGAAATACAGAGCAATTCTTAAATAATTCATTCAGGGCTTGTGATGCAACCTGCATTTACCACCTCTACACCCAAAGCTGGTTGAGACATAAGGCTGGACACTTCAGGCTGATTGCAATGGTGAGGTTCGGTGAGCAAACGCAGACCCTTTGAAGTCATACTTCATGGTAGCCATTCCATGGGTCCCAACTCTCCAGGTTTTAGGGAATCTTCCTGCAGCTAAAACATGCATGGGAAACCAGGAGTATGGTCCACCGTGTGATTGGGAAACGTTTTCAAATGCATCTCAGGTTTCGTACCCTGGTACTCGGGTTCACCATTCCAGACGCTTTACTAACACTCTCCCCACTTGGAGAGTCAGTGCCTTTAACCTCCTGTTTGGCACAGTTTGCAATTTCTGCGTAAGATGAACAGGAATAGGGAGAACCAATGAGAGACTAGCTGTAGGTGTCTGCACGGGCAAATGGAACGCTCATTTCCCACCAGGAAGAGGGATTAACCAAAGGCTCAGCGTGCCCTGCCAGAACCAGATTAGGGCCTGAAACAATCATGCGGTTTTGCGGCCAGCTCACAAGAAAGCGAGTTGAAGAAAGGAGCTCAGGGGCACTGTAATTCACAAACCTGAAGAGTTATGAATGACAGCTATCGTCCAAAAATGTATTGAAGTAAGTCTACTAAGAGGACTTGAAAGCGGGGCAGAATTTCAGGAAAACGATTTCAGGGGGTAGACTGGAATTGCACTTAAAGCATAGGAAAAGAGGCAGAATGTCCACAATGATGCACTTGGCCAAAAAGGGCATATGCGTTTTTTCCTGAATATATTCAGGAAAAAACGCATACGCCCTTTTTGTCCAACCAAGCAAGCGTGTAAAGGAAATCTGCACTACAATGAAGCCTCACAGCCCCCCGGTCAAAAGGGGCATCTGAAAAAAGTGTAAAATCCAGAAAGGCAGGACAGGTCATGGAGAACAGGGAGCCTTGTTATGCTGATGGGCGGGATGTAAATTGCCAACAGCCACTCTGGAGAAGTGTATGGTGTTTCCTGAAACACGTAGGAAACAAAGCAACACAGCCTATGGCACTTCCACTTAGGGTCCTATAGCTTAGGGAAATTAAAATCAAAAACACACAGCCACCCGAAAGTTTGGGACGGCTCTGTTTACAAGAACCTCGTCTACGGTACAAGTTAAATATCCGAGAAAGCAAAAAATGGATAAAGAAGTTGTGGTACGTACGTACAATGGAATATCACTCAGCCATGAGATCTACGTCATCAGGCCCGTAGCGGCATAATGAGTGCATTCAGGTACGACGATTCTACGAGAAATAAGTCACACAGAAAAAGAAACATCATAAGATATCACTAGTACACGGAACGTAAACTTGGCTACACATGAACTGAATTACAAAACAGAACAGGGTCTCAAATTTAGAAAACCAACTTATGCTTGCTTATGGGGAAAGGTGAGTTGGGGTGCTGCATTAAACCAGAGATTGAAATTAGCACAGATACCGTTCCATAAGCCAAATATATAATAGACAAGACCTACTCCTTGCTCAACGAAATGGACTCAACACCCCATATTCAACGCCTGGGAATATACCTGACAAGTAAGAATCTTAAGACCCATGGATTTATATGTCTCCATAAGGAAATCAAGCGTGTGTACAGCGGCCTAAACGCAGCAGTGAAAATCCGATAAATCCCATTATCAAAATAAATTTCAAAAAGAAAACACAATGACAGTGAAATAGAGAGCAATTGTTAAATAATTGATTCAGGGCTCGTGATGCAACCTGGATTTACCACATCTACACCCAGAGCTGGGTGAGACATAAAGCTAGACACTTCGGGCTGATAGCATTGGTGAGGTACGGTGAGCAAACGCAGACCCTTTGAAGTCATACTGCATGGTACCCATTCCAAGGGTCCCAACTCTCCAGGTTTAAGGGATTCTTCCTTCAGCTAAAACATGCATGGGAAACCCAGAGTATGGTCCACCGTGTGATTGGGAAACGTTTTCAAATGCATCTCAGGTTTCGTCCCCTGGTACTCGGGTTCACCGTTCCAGGCGATTTACTAACACTCTCCCCACATGGAGAGTCAGTGCCTTTAACTTCCTGTTTGGCACAGTTTGCAAATTCTGCGCAAGATGAACAGGAATGGGAGAACAAATGTGAGACTAGCTGTAGGTGTCTGCACGGGCAAATGGAACGCTCATTTCCCACCAGGAAGAGGGATTAACCAAAGGCTCAGCGTTCCCTGCCGGAACCAGATTAGGGCCTGAAGCAATCCAGCGGTTTTGCGGCCATCTCACAAGAAAGCGAGTTGAAGAAAGGGGCTCAGGGGCACTGTAATTCACAAACCTGCAGAGTTATGAATGACAGCTATCGTACAAAAATGTATTGAAGTAAGTCTTCGAAGAGGACTTGAAAGCAGGGCAGAATTTCAGGAAAACGATTTCAGGGGGTAGACTGGAATTGCACTTAAAGTATAGGAAAAGAGGCAGAATGTCGACAATGATGCACTTGGCCAAAAAGGGCATATGCGTTTTTTCCTGAATATATTCAGGAAAAAACGCATACGCCCTTTTTGGCCAACCAAGCAAGCGTGTAAAGGAAATCTGCACTACAATGAAGTCTCACTGCCTCCCGGTCCAAACGGCCATCTGAAACAAGTGTAAAATCCAGAAAGGCAGGACAGGTCATGGAGAACAGGGAGCCTTGTTATGCTGATGGGCGGGATGTAAATTGCCAACAGCCACTCTGGAGAAGTGTATGGTGTTTCCTGAAACACGTAGGAAACAAAGCAACACAGCCTATGGCACTTCCACTTAGGGTCCTATAGCTTAGGGAAATTAAAATCAAAAACACACAGCCACCCCAAAGTTTGGGACGGCTCTGTTTACAAGAACCTCGTCTACGGTACAAGTTAAATATCCGAGAAAGCAAAAAATGGATAAAGAAGTTGTGGTACGTACGTACAATGGAATATCACTCAGCAATGAGATCTACGTCATCAGGCCCGTAGCGGCATAATGAGTGCATTCAGGTACGACGATTCTACGAGAAATAAGTCACACAGAAAAAGAAACATCATAAGATATCACTAATACACGGAACGTAAACTTGGCTACTCATGAACTGAATTACAAAACAGAACAGGGTCGCAAATTTAGAAAACCAACTTATGCTTGCTTATGGGGAAAGGTGAGTTGGGGTGCTGCATCAAACCACAGATTGAAATTAGCACACATACTGTTCCATAAGCAAAATATATAATAGACAAGGCCTACACCTGGCTCAATGAAATGGACTCAACACCCCATATTCAAAGCCGGGGAATATACCTGACAAATAAGAATCTTAAGACCCATGGATTTATATGTCTCCATAAGGAAATCAAGCGTGTGTACAGCGGCCTAAACGCAGCAGTGAAAATCCGATAAATCCCATTATCAAAATAAATTTCACAAACAAAACACAATGACAGTGAAATAGAGAGGAATAGTTAAATAATTCATTCAGGGCTTGTGATGCAACCTGGATTTACCACATCTACACCCAGACCTGGGTGAGACATAAGGCTGGACACTTCGGGCTGATAGCATTGGTGAGGTTCGGTGAGCAAATGCAGACCCTTTGAAGTCATACTGCATGGTACCCATTCCAAGGGTCCCAACTCTCCAGGTTTAAGGGATTCTTCCTTCAGCTAAAACATGCATGGGAAACCCAGAGTATGGTCCACCGTGTGATTGGGAAACGTTTTCAAATGCATCTCAGGTTTCGTACCCTGGTACTCGGGTTCACCATTCCAGACGCTTTACTAACACTCTCCCCACTTGGAGAGTCAGTGCCGTTAACCTTCTGTTTGGCACAGTTTCAAATTTCAAGATGAACAGGAATAGGGAGAACCAATGAGAGACTAGCTGTAGGTGTCTGCACGGGCAAATGGAATGCTCATTTCCCACCAGGAAGAGGGTTTAACCAAAGGCTCAGCGTGCCCTGCTGGAACAAGATTAGGGCCTGAAGCAATCCTGCGGTTTTGCGGCCAGCTCACATGAAAGCGAGTTGAAGAAAGGAGCTCAGGGGCACTGTAATTCACAAACCTGCAGAGTTATGAATGACAGCTATCGTCCAAAAATGTATTGAAGTAAGTCTACTAAGAGGACTTGAAAGCGGGGCAGAATTTCAGGAAAACGATTTCAGGGGGTAGACTGGAATTGCACTTAAAGCATAGGAAAAGAGGCAGAATGTCGACAATGATGCACTTGGCCAAAAAGGGCGTATGCGTTTTTTCCTGAATATATTCAGGAAAAAACGCATACGCCCTTTATGGCCAACCAAGCAAGCGTGTCAAGGAAATCTGCACTACAATGAAGTCTCACTGCCCCCCGGTCAAAAGGGCCATCTGAAAAAAGTGTAAAATCCAGAAAGGCAGGACAGGTCATGGAGAACAGGGAGCCTTGTTATGCTGATGGGCGGGATGTAAATTGCCAACAGCCACTCTGGAGAAGTGTATGGTGTTTCCTGAAACACCTAGGAAACAAAGCAACACAGCCTATGGCACTTCCACTTAGGGTCCTATAGCTTAGGGAAATTAAAATCAAAAACACACAGCCACCCCAAAGTTTGGGACGGCTCTGTTTACAAGAACATCGTCTACGGTACAAGTAAAATATCCGAGAAAGCAAAAAATGGATAAAGAATTTGTGCTACGCACGTACAGTGGAATATCACTCAGACATGAGATCTACGTCATCAGGCCCGTAGCGGCATAATGAGTGGATTCAGGTATGACGATTCAACGAGAAATAAGTCACACAGAAAAAGAAACATCATAAGATATCACTAATACACGGAACGTAAACTTGGCTACACATGAACTGAATTACAAAACAGAACAGGGTCTCAAATTTAGAAAACCAACTTATGCTTGCTTATGGGGAAGGTGAGTTGGGGTGCTGCATCAAACCAGAGATTGAAATTAGCACAGATACCGTTCCATAAGCCAAATATATAATAGACAAGACCTACTCCTTGCTCAACGAAATGGACTCAACACCCCATATTCAACGCCTGGGAATATACCTGACAAGTAAGAATCTTAAGACCCATGGATTTATATGTCTCCATAAGGAAATCAAGCGTGTGTACAGCGGCCTAAACGCAGCAGTGAAAATCCGATAAATCCCATTATCAAAATAAATTTCACAAACAAAACACAATGACAGTGAAATAGAGAGCAATTCTTAAATAATTCATTCAGGGCTTGTGATGCAACCTGGATTTACCACATCTACACCCAGAGCTGGGTGAGACATAAGGCTGGACACTTCGGGCTGATAGCATTGGTGAGGTTCGGTGAGCAAACGCAGACCCTTTGAAGTCATACTGCATGGTACCCATTCCATGGGTCCCAACTCTCCAGGTTTAAGGGATTCTTCCTTCATCTAAAACATGCATGGGAAACCCACAGTATGGTCCACCTTGTGATTGGGAAACGTTTTCAACTGCATCTCAGGTTTCGTCCCCTGGTACTTGGGTTCACCGTTCCAGATGCTTTACTAACTCTCTCCCCACATGGAGAGTCAGCGCCTTTAACCTCCTGTTTGGCACAGTTTGCAATTTCTGCGCAAGATGAACAGGAAAAGGGAGAACCAATGAGAGACTAGCTGTAGGTGTCTGCACGGGCAAATGGAACGCTCATTTCCCACCAGGAAGAGGAATTAAGCAAAGGCTCAGCGTGCCCTGCCAGAACCAGATGAGGGTCTGAAGCAATCCTGCGGTTTTGCAGCCAGCTCACAAGAAAGCGAGTTGAAGAAAGGAGCTCAGGGGCACTGTAATTCACAAACCTGCAGAGTTATGAATGACAGCTATCGTCCAAAAATGTATTGAAGTATCTTAGAAGAGGACCTGAAAGCGGGGCAGAATTTCAGGAAAACGATTTCGGGAGTAGACTGGAATTGCACTTAAAGCATAGGAAAAGAGGCAGAATGTCGACAATGATGCACTTGGCCAAAAAGGGCGTATGCGTTTTTTCCTGAATATATTCAGGAAAAAACGCATACGCCCTTTTTGGCCAACCAAGCAAGCGTTTAAAGGAAATCTGCACTACAATGAAGTCTCACTGCCCCCCGGTCCAAACGGCCATATGAAACAAGTGTAAAATCCAGAAAGGCAGAACAGCTCATGGAAAGAGGGAGCCTTGGTATGCTGATGGGCGGGATGTAAATTGCCAACAGCCACTCTGGAAAAGTGTATGGTGTTTCCTGAAACACGTAGGAAACAAAGCAACACAGCCTATGGCACTTCCACTTAGGGTCCTATAGCTTAGGGAAATTAAAATCGAAAACACACAGCCACCCCAAAATTTGGGACGGCTCTGTTTACAAGATCCTCGTCTACGGTACAAGTTAAATATCCGAGAAAGCAAAAAATGGATAAAGAAGTTGTGGTACGTACGTACAATGGAATATCACTCAGCAATGAGATCTACGTCATCAGGCCCGTAGCGGCATAATGAGTGCATTCAGGTACGACGATTCTACGAGAAATAAGTCACACAGAAAAAGAAACATCGTAAGATATCACTAATAAACGGAACGTAAAGTTGGCTACACATGAACTGAATTACAAAACAGAACAGGGTCTCAAATTTAGAAAACCAACTTATGCTTGCTTATGGGGAAAGGTGAGTTGGGGTGCTGCATCAAACCAGAGATTGAAATTAGCACAGATACCGTTCCATAACCCAAATATATAATAGACAAGACCTACTCCTTGCTCAACGAAATGGACTCAACACCCCATATTCAACGCCTGGGAATATACCTGACAAGTAAGAATCTTAAGACCCATGGATTTATATGTCTCCATAAGGAAATCAAGCGTGTGTACAGCGGCCTAAACGCAGCAGTGAAAATCCGATAAATCCCATTATCAAAATAAATTTCAAAAACAAAACACAATGACAGTGAAATAGAGAGCAATTCTTAAATAATTCATTCAGGGCTTGTGATGCAACCTGGATTTACCACATCTACACCCAGAGCTGGGTGAGACATAAAGCTAGACACTTCGGGCTGATAGCATTGGTGAGGTACGGTGAGCAAACGCAGACCCTTTGACGTCATACTGCATGGTACCCATTCCATGGGTCCCAACTCTCCAGGATTAAGGGATTCTTCCTTTAGCTAAAACATGCATGGGAAACCCAGAGTATGTTCCACCGTGTGATTGGGAAACGTTTTCAAATGCATCTCAGGTTTCGACCCCTGGTACTCGGGTTCACCGTTCCAGGCGCTTTACTAACACTCTCCCCACTTGGAGAGTCAGTCCCTTTAACTTCCTGTTTGGCACAGTTTGCAATTTCTGCGCAAGATGAACAGGAATAGGGAGAACCAATTAAAGACTAGCTGTAGGTGTCTGCACGGGCAAATGGAACGCTCATTTCCCACCAGGAAGTGGAATTAACCAAACTCTCAGCGTGCCCTGCTGGAAACAGATTAGGGCCTAAAGCAATCCAGCAGTTTTGCGGCCAGCTCACAAGAAAGCGAGTTGAAGAAAGGAGCTCAGGGGCACTGTAATTCACAAACCTGCAGAGTTATGAATGACAGCTATCGTCCAAAAATGTATTGAAGTAAGTCTTCGAAGTGGACTTGAAAGCGGGGCAGAATTTCAGGAAAACTGTTTCAGGGGGTAGACTGGAATTGCACTTAAAGCATAGGAAAAGAGGCAGAATGTCCACAATGATGCACTTGGCCAAAAATGGGGTATGCGTTTTTTCCTGAATATATTCAGGAAAAAACGCATACGCAATTTTTGGCCAACCAAGCAAGCGTGTAAATGAAATCTGCACTACAATAAAGTCTCACTGCCCCCCGGTCAAAAGTGCCATCTGAAAAATGTGTAAAATCCAGAAAGGCAGGACAGGTCATGGAGAACAGGGAGCCTTGTTATGCCGATGGGCGGGATGTAAATTGCCAACAGCCACTCTGGAGAAGTGTATGGTGTTTCCTGAAACACGTAGGAAACAAAGCAACACAGCCTATGGCACTTCCACTTAGGGTCCTATAGCTTAGGGAAATTAAAATCGAAAACACACAGCCACCCCAAAGTTTGGGACGGCTCTGTTTACAAGAACCTCGTCTACGGTACAAGTTAAATATCCGAGAAAGCAAAAAATGGATAAAGAAGTTGTGGTACGTACGTACAATGGAATATCACTCAGCAATGAGATCTACGTCATCAGGTCCGTAGCGGCATAATGAGTGGATTCAGGTACCACGATTCTACGAGAAATAAGTCACACAGAAAAAGAAACATCATAAGATATCACTAATACACGGAACGTAAACTTGGCTACTCATGAACTGAATTACAAAACAGAACAGGGTCTCAAATTTAGAAAACCAACTTATGCTTGCTTATGGGGAAAGGTGAGTTGGGGTGCTGCATCAGACCAGGGATTGAAATTAGCACACATACTGTTCCATAAGCAAAATATATAATACACAAGACCTACACCTGGCTCAATGAAATGGACTCAACACCCCATATTCAAAGCCGGGGAATATACCTGACAAATAAGAATCTTAAGACCCATGGATTTATATGTCTCCATAAGGAAATCAAGCGTGTGTACAGCGGCCTAAACGCAGCAGTGAAAATCCGATAAATCCCATTATCAAAATAAATTTCACAAACAAAACACAATGACAGTGAAATAGAGAGCAATTCTTAAATAATTCATTCAGGGCTTGTGATGCAACCTGGATTTACCACATCCACACCCAGAGCTGGGTGAGACATAAGGCTGGACACTTCGGGCTGATAGAATTGGTGAGGTTCGGTGAGCAAACGCAGACCCTTTGAAGTCATACTGCATGGTACCCATTCCAAGGGTCCCAACTCTCCAGGTTTAAGGGATTCTTCCTTCAGCTAAAACATGCATGGGAAACCCAGAGTATGGTCCACCGTGTGATTGGGAAACGTTTTCAAATGCATCTCAGGTTTCGTCCCCTGGTACATGGGTTCACCATTCCAGACGCTTTACTAACACTCTCCCCACTTGGAGAGTCAGTGCCTTTAACCTCCTGTTTGTCACAGTTTGCAATTTCTGCGCAAGATGAACAGGAATAGGGAGAACCAATGAGAGACTAGCTGTAGGTGTCTGCACGGGAAAATGGAACGCTCGTTTCCCACCAGGAAGAGGGTTTAACCAAAGGCTCAGCGTGCCCTGCTGGAACAAGATTAGGGCCTGAAGCAATCCTGCGGTTTTGCGGCCAGCTCACAAGAAAGCGAGTTGAAGAAAGGAGCTCAGGGGCACTGTAATTCACAAACCTGCAGAGTTATGAATGACAGCTATCGTCCAAAAATGTATTGAAGTAAGTCTACTAAGAGGACTTGAAAGCGGGGCAGAATTTCAGGAAAACGATTTCAGGGGGTAGACTGGAATTGCACTTAAAGCATAGGAAAAGAGGCAGAATGTCCACAATGATGCACTTGGCCAAAAAGGGCATATGCGTTTTTTCCTGAATATATTCAGGAAAAAACGCATACGCCCTTTTTGTCCAACCAAGCAAGCGTGTAAAGGAAATCTGCACTACAATGAAGCCTCACAGCCCCCCGGTCAAAAGGGGCATCTGAAAAAAGTGTAAAATCCAGAAAGGCAGGACAGGTCATGGAGAACAGGGAGCCTTGTTATGCTGATGGGCGGGATGTAAATTGCCAACAGCCACTCTGGAGAAGTGTATGGTGTTTCCTGAAACACGTAGGAAACAAAGCAACACAGCCTATGGCACTTCCACTTAGGGTCCTATAGCTTAGGGAAATTAAAATCAAAAACACACAGCCACCCCAAAGTTTGGGACGGCTCTGTTTACAAGAACCTCGTCTACGGTACAAGTTAAATATCCGAGAAAGCAAAAAATGGATAAAGAAGTTGTGGTACGTACGTACAATGGAATATCACTCAGCCATGAGATCTACGTCATCAGGCCCATAGCGGCATAATGAGTGCATTCAGGTACGACGATTCTACGAGAAATAAGTCACACAGAAAAAGAAACATCATAAGATATCACTAGTACACGGAACGTAAACTTGGCTACACATGAACTGAATTACAAAACAGAACAGGGTCTCAAATTTAGAAAACCAACTTATGCTTGCTTATGGGGAAAGGTGAGTTGGGGTGCTGCATCAAACCAGAGATTGAAATTAGCACAGATACCGTTCCATAAGCCAAATATATAATAGACAAGACCTACTCCTTGCTCAACGAAATGGACTCAACACCCCATATTCAACGCCTGGGAATATACCTGACAAGTAAGAATCTTAAGACCCATGGATTTATATGTCTCCATAAGGAAATCAGTCGTGTGTACAGCGGCCTAAACGCAGCAGTGAAAATCCGATAAATCCCATTATCAAAATAAATTTCAAAAACAAAACACAATGACAGTGAAATAGAGAGCAATTGTTAAATAATTGATTCAGGGCTCGTGATGCAACCTGGATTTACCACATCTACACCCAGAGCTGGGTGAGACATAAAGCTAGACACTTCGGGCTGATAGCATTGGTGAGGTACGGTGAGCAAACGCAGACCCTTTGAAGTCATACTGCATGGTACCCATTCCAAGGGTCCCAACTCTCCAGGTTTAAGGGATTCTTCCTTCAGCTAAAACATGCATGGGAAACCCAGAGTATGGTCCACCGTGTGATTGGGAAACGTTTTCAAATGCATCTCAGGTTTCGTCCCCTGGTACTCGGGTTCACCGTTCCAGGCGATTTACTAACACTCTCCCCACATGGAGAGTCAGTGCCTTTAACTTCCTGTTTGGCACAGTTTGCAAATTCTGCGCAAGATGAACAGGAATGGGAGAACAAATGTGAGACTAGCTGTAGGTGTCTGCACGGGCAAATGGAACGCTCATTTCCCACCAGGAAGAGGGATTAACCAAAGGCTCAGCGTTCCCTGCCGGAACCAGATTAGGGCCTGAAGCAATCCAGCGGTTTTGCGGCCATCTCACAAGAAAGCGAGTTGAAGAAAGGGGCTCAGGGGCACTGTAATTCACAAACCTGCAGAGTTATGAATGACAGCTATCGTACAAAAATGTATTGAAGTAAGTCTTCGAAGAGGACTTGAAAGCAGGGCAGAATTTCAGGAAAACGATTTCAGGGGGTAGACTGGAATTGCACTTAAAGTATAGGAAAAGAGGCAGAATGTCGACAATGATGCACTTGGCCAAAAAGGGCATATGCGTTTTTTCCTGAATATATTCAGGAAAAAACGCATACGCCCTTTTTGGCCAACCAAGCAAGCGTGTAAAGGAAATCTGCACTACAATGAAGTCTCACTGCCTCCCGGTCCAAACGGCCATCTGAAACAAGTGTAAAATCCAGAAAGGCAGGACAGGTCATGGAGAACAGGGAGCCTTGTTATGCTGATGGGCGGGATGTAAATTGCCAACAGCCACTCTGGAGAAGTGTATGGTGTTTCCTGAAACACGTAGGAAACAAAGCAACACAGCCTATGGCACTTCCACTTAGGGTCCTATAGCTTAGGGAAATTAAAATCAAAAACACACAGCCACCCCAAAGTTTGGGACGGCTCTGTTTACAAGAACCTCGTCTACGGTACAAGTTAAATATCCGAGAAAGCAAAAAATGGATAAAGAAGTTGTGGTACGTACGTACAATGGAATATCACTCAGCAATGAGATCTACGTCATCAGGCCCGTAGCGGCATAATGAGTGCATTCAGGTACGACGATTCTACGAGAAATAAGTCACACAGAAAAAGAAACATCATAAGATATCACTAATACACGGAACGTAAACTTGGCTACTCATGAACTGAATTACAAAACAGAACAGGGTCGCAAATTTAGAAAACCAACTTATGCTTGCTTATGGGGAAAGGTGAGTTGGGGTGCTGCATCAAACCACAGATTGAAATTAGCACACATACTGTTCCATAAGCAAAATATATAATAGACAACGCCTACACCTGGCTCAATGAAATGGACTCAACACCCCATATTCAAAGCCGGGGAATATACCTGACAAATAAGAATCTTAAGACCCATGGATTTATATGTCTCCATAAGGAAATCAAGCGTGTGTACAGCGGCCTAAACGCAGCAGTGAAAATCCGATAAATCCCATTATCAAAATAAATTTCACAAACAAAACACAATGACAGTGAAATAGAGAGGAATAGTTAAATAATTCATTCAGGGCTTGTGATGCAACCTGGATTTACCACATCTACACCCAGAGCTGGGTGAGACATAAGGCTGGACACTTCGGGCTGATAGCATTGGTGAGGTTCGGTGAGCAAATGCAGACCCTTTGAAGTCATACTGCATGGTACCCATTCCAAGGGTCCCAACTCTCCAGGTTTAAGGGATTCTTCCTTCAGCTAAAACATGCATGGGAAACCCAGAGTATGGTCCACCGTGTGATTGGGAAACGTTTTCAAATGCATCTCAGGTTTCGTACCCTGGTACTCGGGTTCACCATTCCAGACGCTTTACTAACACTCTCCCCACTTGGAGAGTCAGTGCCGTTAACCTTCTGTTTGGCACAGTTTCAAATTTCAAGATGAACAGGAATAGGGAGAACCAATGAGAGACTAGCTGTAGGTGTCTGCACGGGCAAATGGAATGCTCATTTCCCACCAGGAAGAGGGTTTAACCAAAGGCTCAGCGTGCCCTGCTGGAACAAGATTAGGGCCTGAAGCAATCCTGCGGTTTTGCGGCCAGCTCACATGAAAGCGAGTTGAAGAAAGGAGCTCAGGGGCACTGTAATTCACAAACCTGCAGAGTTATGAATGACAGCTATCGTCCAAAAATGTATTGAAGAAAGTCTACTAAGAGGACTTGAAAGCGGGGCAGAATTTCAGGAAAACGATTTCAGGGGGTAGACTGGAATTGCACTTAAAGCATAGGAAAAGAGGCAGAATGTCGACAATGATGCACTTGGCCAAAAAGGGCGTATGCGTTTTTTCCTGAATATATTCAGGAAAAAACGCATACGCCCTTTATGGCCAACCAAGCAAGCGTGTCAAGGAAATCTGCACTACAATGAAGTCTCACTGCCCCCCGGTCAAAAGGGCCATCTGAAAAAAGTGTAAAATCCAGAAAGGCAGGACAGGTCATGGAGAACAGGGAGCCTTGTTATGCTGATGGGCGGGATGTAAATTGCCAACAGCCACTCTGGAGAAGTGTATGGTGTTTCCTGAAACACCTAGGAAACAAAGCAACACAGCCTATGGCACTTCCACTTAGGGTCCTATAGCTTAGGGAAATTAAAATCAAAAACACACAGCCACCCCAAAGTTTGGGACGGCTCTGTTTACAAGAACATCGTCTACGGTACAAGTAAAATATCCGAGAAAGCAAAAAATGGATAAAGAATTTGTGCTACGCACGTACAGTGGAATATCACTCAGACATGAGATCTACGTCATCAGGCCCGTAGCGGCATAATGAGTGGATTCAGGTATGACGATTCAACGAGAAATAAGTCACAGAGAAAAAGAAACATCATAAGATATCACTAATACACGGAACGTAAACTTGGCTACACATGAACTGAATTACAAAACAGAACAGGGTCTCAAATTTAGAAAACCAACTTATGCTTGCTTATGGGGAAGGTGAGTTGGGGTGCTGCATCAAACCAGAGATTGAAATTAGCACAGATACCGTTCCATAACCCAAATATATAATAGACAAGACCTACTCCTTGCTCAACGAAATGGACTCAACACCCCATATTCAACGCCTGGGAATATACCTGACAAGTAAGAATCTTAAGACCCATGGATTTATATGTCTCCATAAGGAAATCAAGCGTGTGTACAGCGGCCTAAACGCAGCAGTGAAAATCCGATAAATCCCATTATCAAAATAAATTTCACAAACAAAACACAATGACAGTGAAATAGAGAGCAATTCTTAAATAATTCATTCAGGGCTTGTGATGCAACCTGGATTTACCACATCTACACCCAGAGCTGGGTGAGACATAAGGCTGGACACTTCGGGCTGATAGCATTGGTGAGGTTCGGTGAGCAAACGCAGACCCTTTGAAGTCATACTGCATGGTACCCATTCCATGGGTCCCAACTCTCCAGGTTTAAGGGATTCTTCCTTCATCTAAAACATGCATGGGAAACCCACAGTATGGTCCACCTTGTGATTGGGAAACGTTTTCAACTGCATCTCAGGTTTCGTCCCCTGGTACTCGGGTTCACCGTTCCAGATGCTTTACTAACTCTCTCCCCACATGGAGAGTCAGCGCCTTTAACCTCCTGTTTGGCACAGTTTGCAATTTCTGCGCAAGATGAACAGGAAAAGGGAGAACCAATGAGAGACTAGCTGTAGGTGTCTGCACGGGCAAATGGAACGCTCATTTCCCACCAGGAAGAGGAATTAAGCAAAGGCTCAGCGTGCACTGCCAGAACCAGATGAGGGTCTGAAGCAATCCTGCGGTTTTGCGGCCAGCTCACAAGAAAGCGAGTTGAAGAAAGGAGCTCAGGGGCACTGTAATTCACAAACCTGCAGAGTTATGAATGACAGCTATCGTCCAAAAATGTATTGAAGTATCTTCGAAGAGGACCTGAAAGCGGGGCAGAATTTCAGGAAAACGATTTCGGGAGTAGACTGGAATTGCACTTAAAGCATAGGAAAAGAGGCAGAATGTCGACAATGATGCACTTGGCCAAAAAGGGCGTATGCGTTTTTTCCTGAATATATTCAGGAAAAAACGCATACGCCCTTTTTGGCCAACCAAGCAAGCGTTTAAAGGAAATCTGCACTAAAATGAAGTCTCACTGCCCCCCGGTCCAAACGGCCATATGAAACAAGTGTAAAATCCAGAAAGGCAGAACAGCTCATGGAAAGAGGGAGCCTTGGTATGCTGATGGGCGGGATGTAAATTGCCAACAGCCACTCTGGAAAAGTGTATGGTGTTTCCTGAAACACGTAGGAAACAAAGCAACACAGCCTATGGCACTTCCACTTAGGGTCCTATAGCTTAGGGAAATTAAAATCAAAAACACACAGCCACCCCAAAATTTGGGACGGCTCTGTTTACAAGATCCTCGTCTACGGTACAAGTTAAATATCCGAGAAAGCAAAAAATGGATAAAGAAGTTGTGGTACGTACGTACAATGGAATATCACTCAGCAATGAGATCTACGTCATCAGGCCCGTAGCGGCATAATGAGTGCATTCAGGTACGACGATTCTACGAGAAATAAGTCACACAGAAAAAGAAACATCGTAAGATATCACTAATAAACGGAACGTAAAGTTGGCTACACATGAACTGAATTACAAAACAGAACAGGGTCTCAAATTTAGAAAACCAACTTATGCTTGCTTATGGGGAAAGGTGAGTTGGGGTGCTGCATCAAACCAGAGATTGAAATTAGCACAGATACCGTTCCATAACCCAAATATATAATAGACAAGACCTACTCCTTGCTCAACGAAATGGACTCAACACCCCATATTCAACGCCTGGGAATATACCTGACAAGTAAGAATCTTAAGACCCATGGATTTATATGTCTCCATAAGGAAATCAAGCGTGTGTACAGCGGCCTAAACGCAGCAGTGAAAATCCGATAAATCCCATTATCAAAATAAATTTCAAAAACAAAACACAATGACAGTGAAATAGAGAGCAATTCTTAAATAATTCATTCAGGGCTTGTGATGCAACCTGGATTTACCACATCTACACCCAGAGCTGGGTGAGACATAAAGCTAGACACTTCGGGCTGATAGCATTGGTGAGGTACGGTGAGCAAACGCAGACCCTTTGACGTCATACTGCATGGTACCCATTCCATGGGTCCCAACTCTCCAGGATTAAGGGATTCTTCCTTTAGCTAAAACATGCATGGGAAACCCAGAGTATGTTCCACCGTGTGATTGGGAAACGTTTTCAAATGCATCTCAGGTTTCGACCCCTGGTACTCGGGTTCACCGTTCCAGGCGCTTTACTAACACTCTCCCCACTTGGAGAGTCAGTCCCTTTAACTTCCTGTTTGGCACAGTTTGCAATTTCTGCGCAAGATGAACAGGAATAGGGAGAACCAATTAAAGACTAGCTGTAGGTGTCTGCACGGGCAAATGGAACGCTCATTTCCCACCAGGAAGTGGAATTAACCAAACTCTCAGCGTGCCCTGCTGGAAACAGATTAGGGCCTAAAGCAATCCAGCAGTTTTGCGGCCAGCTCACAAGAAAGCGAGTTGAAGAAAGGAGCTCAGGGGCACTGTAATTCACAAACCTGCAGAGTTATGAATGACAGCTATCGTCCAAAAATGTATTGAAGTAAGTCTTCGAAGTGGACTTGAAAGCGGGGCAGAATTTCAGGAAAACTGTTTCAGGGGGTAGACTGGAATTGCACTTAAAGCATAGGAAAAGAGGCAGAATGTCCACAATGATGCACTTGGCCAAAAATGGGGTATGCGTTTTTTCCTGAATATATTCAGGAAAAAACGCATACGCAATTTTTGGCCAACCAAGCAAGCGTGTAAATGAAATCTGCACTACAATAAAGTCTCACTGCCCCCCGGTCAAAAGTGCCATCTGAAAAATGTGTAAAATCCAGAAAGGCAGGACAGGTCATGGAGAACAGGGAGCCTTGTTATGCCGATGGGCGGGATGTAAACTGCCAACAGCCACTCTGGAGAAGTGTATGGTGTTTCCTGAAACACGTAGGAAACAAAGCAACACAGCCTATGGCACTTCCACTTAGGGTCCTATAGCTTAGGGAAATTAAAATCGAAAACACACAGCCACCCCAAAGTTTGGGACGGCTCTGTTTACAAGAACCTCGTCTACGGTACAAGTTAAATATCCGAGAAAGCAAAAAATGGATAAAGAAGTTGTGGTACGTACGTACAATGGAATATCACTCAGCAATGAGATCTACGTCATCAGGTCCGTAGCGGCATAATAAGTGGATTCAGGTACCACGATTCTACGAGAAATAAGTCACACAGAAAAAGAAACATCATAAGATATCACTAATACACGGAACGTAAACTTGGCTACTCATGAACTGAATTACAAAACAGAACAGGGTCTCAAATTTAGAAAACCAACTTATGCTTGCTTATGGGGAAAGGTGAGTTGGGGTGCTACATCAAACCAGGGATTGAAATTAGCACACATACTGTTCCATAAGCAAAATATATAATACACAAGACCTACACCTGGCTCAATGAAATGGACTCAACACCCCATATTCAAAGCCGGGGAATATACCTGACAAATAAGAATCTTAAGACCCATGGATTTATATGTCTCCATAAGGAAATCAAGCGTGTGTACAGCGGCCTAAACGCAGCAGTGAAAATCCGATAAATCCCATTATCAAAATAAATTTCACAAACAAAACACAATGACAGTGAAATAGAGAGCAATTCTTAAATAATTCATTCAGGGCTTGTGATGCAACCTGGATTTACCACATCCACACCCAGAGCTGGGTGAGACATAAGGCTGGACACTTCGGGCTGATAGAATTGGTGAGGTTCGGTGAGCAAACGCAGACCCTTTGAAGTCATACTGCATGGTACCCATTCCAAGGGTCCCAACTCTCCAGGTTTAAGGGATTCTTCCTTCAGCTAAAACATGCATGGGAAACCCAGAGTATGGTCCACCGTGTGATTGGGAAACGTTTTCAAATGCATCTCAGGTTTCGTCCCCTGGTACATGGGTTCACCATTCCAGACGCTTTACTAACACTCTCCCCACTTGGAGAGTCAGTGCCTTTAACTTCCTGTTTGTCACAGTTTGCAATTTCTGCGCAAGATGAACAGGAATAGGGAGAACCAATGAGAGATTAGCTGTAGGAGTCTGCACGGGCAAATGGAATGCTAATTTCCCACCAGGAAGAGGGTTTAACCAAAGGCTCAGCGTGCCCTGCCGGAACCAGATTAGGGCCTGAAGCAATACAGCGGTTTTGCGGCCAGCTCACAAGAAAGCGAGTTGAAGAAAGGAGCTCAGGGACCCTGTAATTCACAAACCTGCAGAGTTATGAATGACAGCTATCGTCCAAAAATGTATTGAAGTAAGTCTTCGAAGGGGACTTGAAAGCAGGGTAGAATTTCAGGAAAACGATTTCAGGGGGTAGACTGGAATTGCACTTAAAGCATAGGAAAAGAGGCAGAATGTCGACAATGATGCACTTGGCCAAAAAGGGCGTATGCGTTTTTTCCTGAATATATTCAGGAAAAAACGCATACGCCCGTTTTGGCCAACCAAGCAAGCGTGTAAATGAAATCTGCACTACAATGAAGTCTCACTGCCCCCCGGTCAAAAGTGCCATCTGAAAAATGTGTAAAATCCAGAAAGGCAGGACAGGTCATGGAGAACAGGGAGCCTTGTTATGCCGATGGGCGGGATGTAAATTGCCAACAGCCACTCTGGAGAAGTGTATGGTGTTTCCTGAAACACGTAGGAAACAAAGCAACACAGCCTATGGCACTTGCACTTAGGGTCCTATAGCTTAGGGAAATTAAAATCAAAAACACACAGCCACTCCAAAGTTTGGGACGACTCTGTTTACAAGAACCTCGTCTACGGTACAAGTTAAATATCCGAGAAAGCAAAAAATGGATAAAGAAGTTGTGGTACGTACGTACAATGGAATATCACTCAGCAATGAGATCTACGTCATCAGGCCCGTAGCGACATAATGAGTGGATTCAGGTACGACGATTCTACGAGAAATAAGTTACACAGAAAAAAAAATTCATAAGGTATCACTAATACACTGAACGTAAACTTGGCTACACATGAACTGAATTACAAAACAGAACAGGGTCTCAAATTTAGAAAACCAACTTATGCTTGCTTATGGCGAAAGGTGATTTGGGGAGCTGCATCAAACCAGAGATTGAAATTAGCACAGATCCCGTTCCATAAGCCAAATATATAATAGACAAGACCTACTCCTTACTCAACGAAATGGACTCAACACCCCATATTCAACGCCTGGGAATATACCTGACAAGTAAGAATCTTAAGACCCATGGATTTATATGTCTCCATAAGGAAATCAAGCGTGTGTACAGCGGCCTAAACTTAGCAGTGAAAATCCGATAAATCCCATTATCAAAATAAATTTCACAAACACAACACAATGACAGTGAAATAGAGAGCAATTCTTAAATAATTCATTCAGGGCTTGTGATGCAACCTGGATTTACCACATCTACACCCAGAGCTGGGTGAGACATAAGGCTGGACACTTCGGGCTGATAGCATTGGTGAGGTTCGGTGATCAAAAGCAGACCCTTTGAAGTCATACTGCATGGTAGCCATTCCATGGGTCCCAACTCTCCAGGTTTAAAGGATTCTTCCTTCAGCTAAAACATGCATGGGAAACACGGTGTATGTTCCACCGTGTGATTGGGAAAGGTTTTCAAATGCATCTCAGGTTTTGTCCCCTGGTACTCGGGTGCACCGTTCCAGACACTTTACTAACACTCTCCCCACTTGGAAAGTCAGTGCCTTTAACCTCCTGTTTGGCACAGTTTGCAATTTCTGCGCAAGATGAACAGGAATAGGGAGAAGCAATGAGAGACTAGCTGTAGGTGTCTGCACGGGCAAATGGAACGCTCATTTCCCACCAGGTAGAGGAATTAACCAAAGGCTCAGCGTGCCCAGCCGGAACCAGATTAGGGCCTGAAGCAATCCTGCGGTTTTGCGGCCAGCTCACAAAAAAGCGAGTTGAAGAAAGGAGCTCAGGGGCACTGTAATTCACAATCCTGCAGAGTTATGAATGACAGCTATCGTCCAAAAATGTATTGAAGTAAGTTTTCGAAGAGGACTTGAAAACGGGGCAGAATTTCAGGAAAACGATTTCAGGGGGTAGACTGGAATTGCACTTAAAGCATAGGAAAAGAGGCAGAATGTCCACAATGATGCACTTGGCCAAAAAGGGCGTATGCGTTTTTTCCTCAATATATTCAGGAAAAAACGCATACGCCCTTTTTGGACAACCAAGCAAGCGTGTAAAGGAAATCTGCACTACAATGAAGTCTCACTGCCCCCCGGTCAAAAGGGCCATCTGAAACAAGTGTAAAATCCAGAAAGGCAGGACAGGTCATGGAGAACAGGGAGCCTTGTTATGCTGATGGGCGGGATGTAAATTGCCAACAGCCACTCTGGAGAAGTGTATGGTGTTTCCTGAAACACGTAGGAAACAAAGCAACACAGCCTATGGCACTTCCACTTAGGGTCCTATAGCTTAGGGAAATTAAAATCAAAAACACACAGCCACACCAAAGTTTGGGACGGCTCTGTTTACAAGAACCTGGTCTACGGTACAAGTTAAATATCCAAGAAAGCAAAAAATGGATAAGGAAGTTGTGGTACGTACGTACAATGGAATATCACTCAGCAATGAGATCTACGTCATCAGGCCCGTAGTGGCATAATGAGTGGATTCAGGTACGACGATTCTGCGAGAAATAAGTCACACAGAAAAAGAAACATAATAAGATATCACTAATACACTGAAGGTAAACTTGGCTACACATGAACTGAATTACAAAACAGAACAGGGTTTCAAATTTAGAAAACCAACTTATGCTTGCTTATGGGGAAAGGTGAGTTGGGGTGCTGCATCAAACCAGAGATTGAAATTAGCACAGATACCGTTCCATAAGCCAAATATATAATAGACAAGACCTACTGTTGCTCAACGAAATGGACTCAACACCCCATATTCAACGCCTGAGAATATACCTGACAAGTAAGAATCTTAAAACCCATGGATTTATATGTCTCCATAAGGAAGTCAAGCGTGTGTACAGTGGCCTAAACGCAGCAGTGAAAATCCGATAAATCCCATTAACAAAATAAATTTCAAAAACAAAACACAATGACAGTGAAATAGAGAGCAATTCTTAAATAATTCATTCAGGGCTTGTGATGCAACCTGGATTTACCACATCTACACACAGAGCAGGATGAGACATAAGGCTGGACACTTCGGGCTGATAGCATTGTTGAGGTTCGGTGAGCAATGGCAGACCCTTTGAAGTCATATTGCATGGTAGCCATTCCATGGGTCCCAACTCTCCAGGTTTAAGGGATTCTTCCTTCAGCTAAAATATGCATGGGAAACCAAGAGTATGGTCCACCGTGTGATTGGGAAACGTTTTCAACTGCATCTCAAGTTTCGTCCCCTGGTACTCGGGTTCACCATTCCAGACGCTTTACTAACACTCTCCCCACTTGGAGAGTCAGTGCCTTTAACCTCCTGTTTGGCACAGTTTTCAATTTCTGCGCAAGTTGAAGAGGAATAGGGAGAATCAATGAGAGACTAGCTGTAGGTGTCTGCACGGGCAAATGGAACGCTCATTTCCCACCAGGAAGAGGAATTAACCAAAGGCTCAGCATGCCCTGCCAGAACCAGATTAGGGCCTGAAGCAATCCTGCGGTTTTGCGGCCAGCTCACAAGAAAGCAAGTTGAAGAAATGAGCTCAGGGGCACTGTAATTCACAAACCTGTAGAGTTATGAATGACAGCTATCGTCCAAAAATATATTGAAGTAAGTCTTCGAAGAGGACTTGAAAGCGGGGCAGAATTTCAGGAAAACAATTTCAGGGGGTAGACTGGAATTGCACTTAAAGCATAGGAAAAGAGGCAGAATGTCGACAATGATGCACTTGGCCAAAAAGGGCGTATGCGTTTTTTCCTGAATATATTCAGGAAAAAACGCATACGCACTTTTTGGCCAGCCAAGCAAGCATGTAAATGAAATCTGCACTACAATGAAGTCTCACTGCCCCCCGGTCAAAAGGGACATCTGAAAAAAGCGTAAAATCCAGAAAGGCAGGACAGGTCATGGAGAACAGGGAGCCATGTTATGCAGATGGGCGGGATGTAAATTGCCAACAGCCACTCTGGAGAAGTGTATGGTGTTTCCTGAAACACGTAGGAAACAAAGCAACACAGCCTATGGCACTTCCACTTAGGGTCCTATAGCTTAGGGAAATTAAAATCAAAAACACACAGCCACCCCAAAGTTTGGGACGGCTCTGTTTACAAGAACCTCGTCTACGGTACAAGTTAAATATCCGAGAAAGCAAAAAATGGATAAAGAAGTTGTGGTACGTACGTACAATGGAATATCACTCAGCCATGAGATCTACGTCATCAGGCCCGTAGCGGCATAATGAGTGGATTCAGGTACGACGATTCTACGAGAAATAAGTCACACAGAAAGAGAAACATCATAAGATATCACTAATCCACGGAACGTAAATTTGGCTACACAAGAACTGAATTACAAAACAGAACAGGGTCTCAAATTTAGAAAACCATCTTATGCTTGCTTATGGGGAAAGGTGAGTTGGGGTGCTGTATAAAACCAGAGATTGAAATTAGCACAGATACCGTTCCATAAGGCAAAAATATAATAGACAAGACCTACTCCTTGCTCTACGAAATGGACTCAACACCCCATATTCAACGCCTGGGAATATACCTGACAAGTAAGAATCTTAAGACCCATGGATTTATATGTCTCCATAAGGAAATCAAGCGTGTGTACAGCGGCCTAAACGCAGCAGTGAAAATCCGATAAATCCCATTATCAAAATAAATTTCACAAACAAAACACAATGACAGTGAAATAGAGAGCAATTCTTAAATAATTCATTCAGGGCTTGTGATGCAACCTGGATTTACCACATCTACACCCAGAGCTGGGTGAGACATAAGGCTGGACACTTCGGGCTGATAGCATTGGTGAGGTTCGGTGAGCAAACGCAGACCCTTTGAAGTCATACTGCATGGTACCCATTCCATGGGTCCCAACTCTCCAGGTTTAAGGGATTCTTCCTTCATCTAAAACATGCATGGGAAACCCACAGTATGGTCCACCTTGTGATTGGGAAACGTTTTCAACTGCATCTCAGGTTTCGTCCCCTGGTACTCGGGTTCACCGTTCCAGATGCTTTACTAACTCTCTCCCCACATGGAGAGTCAGCGCCTTTAACCTCCTGTTTGGCACAGTTTGCAATTTCTGCGCAAGATGAACAGGAAAAGGGAGAACCAATGAGAGACTAGCTGTAGGTGTCTGCACGGGCAAATGGAACGCTCATTTCCCACCAGGAAGAGGAATTAAGCAAAGGCTCAGCGTGCACTGCCAGAACCAGATGAGGGTCTGAAGCAATCCTGCGGTTTTGCGGCCAGCTCACAAGAAAGCGAGTTGAAGAAAGGAGCTCAGGGGCACTGTAATTCACAAACCTGCAGAGTTATGAATGACAGCTATCGTCCAAAAATGTATTGAAGTATCTTCGAAGAGGACCTGAAAGCGGGGCAGAATTTCAGGAAAACGATTTCGGGAGTAGACTGGAATTGCACTTAAAGCATAGGAAAAGAGGCAGAATGTCGACAATGATGCACTTGGCCAAAAAGGGCGTATGCGTTTTTTCCTGAATATATTCAGGAAAAAACGCATACGCCCTTTTTGGCCAACCAAGCAAGCGTTTAAAGGAAATCTGCACTAAAATGAAGTCTCACTGCCCCCCGGTCCAAACGGCCATATGAAACAAGTGTAAAATCCAGAAAGGCAGAACAGCTCATGGAAAGAGGGAGCCTTGGTATGCTGATGGGCGGGATGTAAATTGCCAACAGCCACTCTGGAAAAGTGTATGGTGTTTCCTGAAACACGTAGGAAACAAAGCAACACAGCCTATGGCACTTCCACTTAGGGTCCTATAGCTTAGGGAAATTAAAATCAAAAACACACAGCCACCCCAAAATTTGGGACGGCTCTGTTTACAAGATCCTCGTCTACGGTACAAGTTAAATATCCGAGAAAGCAAAAAATGGATAAAGAAGTTGTGGTACGTACGTACAATGGAATATCACTCAGCAATGAGATCTACGTCATCAGGCCCGTAGCGGCATAATGAGTGCATTCAGGTACGACGATTCTACGAGAAATAAGTCACACAGAAAAAGAAACATCGTAAGATATCACTAATAAACGGAACGTAAAGTTGGCTACACATGAACTGAATTACAAAACAGAACAGGGTCTCAAATTTAGAAAACCAACTTATGCTTGCTTATGGGGAAAGGTGAGTTGGGGTGCTGCATCAAACCAGAGATTGAAATTAGCACAGATACCGTTCCATAACCCAAATATATAATAGACAAGACCTACTCCTTGCTCAACGAAATGGACTCAACACCCCATATTCAACGCCTGGGAATATACCTGACAAGTAAGAATCTTAAGACCCATGGATTTATATGTCTCCATAAGGAAATCAAGCATGTGTACAGCGGCCTAAACGCAGCAGTGAAAATCCGATAAATCCCATTATCAAAATAAATTTCAAAAACAAAACACAATGACAGTGAAATAGAGAGCAATTCTTAAATAATTCATTCAGGGCTTGTGATGCAACCTGGATTTACCACATCTACACCCAGAGCTGGGTGAGACATAAAGCTAGACACTTCGGGCTGATAGCATTGGTGAGGTACGGTGAGCAAACGCAGACCCTTTGACGTCATACTGCATGGTACCCATTCCATGGGTCCCAACTCTCCAGGATTAAGGGATTCTTCCTTTAGCTAAAACATGCATGGGAAACCCAGAGTATGTTCCACCGTGTGATTGGGAAACGTTTTCAAATGCATCTCAGGTTTCGACCCCTGGTACTCGGGTTCACCGTTCCAGGCGCTTTACTAACACTCTCCCCACTTGGAGAGTCAGTCCCTTTAACTTCCTGTTTGGCACAGTTTGCAATTTCTGCGCAAGATGAACAGGAATAGGGAGAACCAATTAAAGACTAGCTGTAGGTGTCTGCACGGGCAAATGGAACGCTCATTTCCCACCAGGAAGTGGAATTAACCAAACTCTCAGCGTGCCCTGCTGGAAACAGATTAGGGCCTAAAGCAATCCAGCAGTTTTGCGGCCAGCTCACAAGAAAGCGAGTTGAAGAAAGGAGCTCAGGGGCACTGTAATTCACAAACCTGCAGAGTTATGAATGACAGCTATCGTCCAAAAATGTATTGAAGTAAGTCTTCGAAGTGGACTTGAAAGCGGGGCAGAATTTCAGGAAAACTGTTTCAGGGGGTAGACTGGAATTGCACTTAAAGCATAGGAAAAGAGGCAGAATGTCCACAATGATGCACTTGGCCAAAAATGGGGTATGCGTTTTTTCCTGAATATATTCAGGAAAAAACGCATACGCAATTTTTGGCCAACCAAGCAAGCGTGTAAATGAAATCTGCACTACAATAAAGTCTCACTGCCCCCCGGTCAAAAGTGCCATCTGAAAAATGTGTAAAATCCAGAAAGGCAGGACAGGTCATGGAGAACAGGGAGCCTTGTTATGCCGATGGGCGGGATGTAAACTGCCAACAGCCACTCTGGAGAAGTGTATGGTGTTTCCTGAAACACGTAGGAAACAAAGCAACACAGCCTATGGCACTTCCACTTAGGGTCCTATAGCTTAGGGAAATTAAAATCGAAAACACACAGCCACCCCAAAGTTTGGGACGGCTCTGTTTACAAGAACCTCGTCTACGGTACAAGTTAAATATCCGAGAAAGCAAAAAATGGATAAAGAAGTTGTGGTACGTACGTACAATGGAATATCACTCAGCAATGAGATCTACGTCATCAGGTCCGTAGCGGCATAATAAGTGGATTCAGGTACCACGATTCTACGAGAAATAAGTCACACAGAAAAAGAAACATCATAAGATATCACTAATACACGGAACGTAAACTTGGCTACTCATGAACTGAATTACAAAACAGAACAGGGTCTCAAATTTAGAAAACCAACTTATGCTTGCTTATGGGGAAAGGTGAGTTGGGGTGCTACATCAAACCAGGGATTGAAATTAGCACACATACTGTTCCATAAGCAAAATATATAATACACAAGACCTACACCTGGCTCAATGAAATGGACTCAACACCCCATATTCAAAGCCGGGGAATATACCTGACAAATAAGAATCTTAAGACCCATGGATTTATATGTCTCCATAAGGAAATCAAGCGTGTGTACAGCGGCCTAAACGCAGCAGTGAAAATCCGATAAATCCCATTATCAAAATAAATTTCACAAACAAAACACAATGACAGTGAAATAGAGAGCAATTCTTAAATAATTCATTCAGGGCTTGTGATGCAACCTGGATTTACCACATCCACACCCAGAGCTGGGTGAGACATAAGGCTGGACACTTCGGGCTGATAGAATTGGTGAGGTTCGGTGAGCAAACGCAGACCCTTTGAAGTCATACTGCATGGTACCCATTCCAAGGGTCCCAACTCTCCAGGTTTAAGGGATTCTTCCTTCAGCTAAAACATGCATGGGAAACCCAGAGTATGGTCCACCGTGTGATTGGGAAACGTTTTCAAATGCATCTCAGGTTTCGTCCCCTGGTACATGGGTTCACCATTCCAGACGCTTTACTAACACTCTCCCCACTTGGAGAGTCAGTGCCTTTAACTTCCTGTTTGTCACAGTTTGCAATTTCTGCGCAAGATGAACAGGAATAGGGAGAACCAATGAGAGATTAGCTGTAGGAGTCTGCACGGGCAAATGGAATGCTAATTTCCCACCAGGAAGAGGGTTTAACCAAAGGCTCAGCGTGCCCTGCCGGAACCAGATTAGGGCCTGAAGCAATACAGCGGTTTTGCGGCCAGCTCACAAGAAAGCGAGTTGAAGAAAGGAGCTCAGGGACCCTGTAATTCACAAACCTGCAGAGTTATGAATGACAGCTATCGTCCAAAAATGTATTGAAGTAAGTCTTCGAAGGGGACTTGAAAGCAGGGTAGAATTTCAGGAAAACGATTTCAGGGGGTAGACTGGAATTGCACTTAAAGCATAGGAAAAGAGGCAGAATGTCGACAATGATGCACTTGGCCAAAAAGGGCGTATGCGTTTTTTCCTGAATATATTCAGGAAAAAACGCATACGCCCGTTTTGGCCAACCAAGCAAGCGTGTAAATGAAATCTGCACTACAATGAAGTCTCACTGCCCCCCGGTCAAAAGTGCCATCTGAAAAATGTGTAAAATCCAGAAAGGCAGGACAGGTCATGGAGAACAGGGAGCCTTGTTATGCCGATGGGCGGGATGTAAATTGCCAACAGCCACTCTGGAGAAGTGTATGGTGTTTCCTGAAACACGTAGGAAACAAAGCAACACAGCCTATGGCACTTGCACTTAGGGTCCTATAGCTTAGGGAAATTAAAATCAAAAACACACAGCCACTCCAAAGTTTGGGACGACTCTGTTTACAAGAACCTCGTCTACGGTACAAGTTAAATATCCGAGAAAGCAAAAAATGGATAAAGAAGTTGTGGTACGTACGTACAATGGAATATCACTCAGCAATGAGATCTACGTCATCAGGCCCGTAGCGACATAATGAGTGGATTCAGGTACGACGATTCTACGAGAAATAAGTTACACAGAAAAAAAATTCATAAGGTATCACTAATACACTGAACGTAAACTTGGCTACACATGAACTGAATTACAAAACAGAACAGGGTCTCAAATTTAGAAAACCAACTTATGCTTGCTTATGGCGAAAGGTGATTTGGGGAGCTGCATCAAACCAGAGATTGAAATTAGCACAGATCCCGTTCCATAAGCCAAATATATAATAGACAAGACCTACTCCTTACTCAACGAAATGGACTCAACACCCCATATTCAACGCCTGGGAATATACCTGACAAGTAAGAATCTTAAGACCCATGGATTTATATGTCTCCATAAGGAAATCAAGCGTGTGTACAGCGGCCTAAACTTAGCAGTGAAAATCCGATAAATCCCATTATCAAAATAAATTTCACAAACACAACACAATGACAGTGAAATAGAGAGCAATTCTTAAATAATTCATTCAGGGCTTGTGATGCAACCTGGATTTACCACATCTACACCCAGAGCTGGGTGAGACATAAGGCTGGACACTTCGGGCTGATAGCATTGGTGAGGTTCGGTGATCAAAAGCAGACCCTTTGAAGTCATACTGCATGGTAGCCATTCCATGGGTCCCAACTCTCCAGGTTTAAGGGATTCTTCCTTCAGCTAAAACATGCATGGGAAACACGGTGTATGTTCCACCGTGTGATTGGGAAAGGTTTTCAAATGCATCTCAGGTTTTGTCCCCTGGTACTCGGGTGCACCGTTCCAGACACTTTACTAACACTCTCCCCACTTGGAAAGTCAGTGCCTTTAACCTCCTGTTTGGCACAGTTTGCAATTTCTGCGCAAGATGTACAGGAATAGGGAGAAGCAATGAGAGACTAGCTGTAGGTGTCTGCACGGGCAAATGGAACGCTCATTTCCCACCAGGTAGAGGAATTAACCAAAGGCTCAGCGTGCCCAGCCGGAACCAGATTAGGGCCTGAAGCAATCCTGCGGTTTTGCGGCCAGCTCACAAAAAAGCGAGTTGAAGAAAGGAGCTCAGGGGCACTGTAATTCACAATCCTGCAGAGTTATGAATGACAGCTATCGTCCAAAAATGTATTGAAGTAAGTTTTCGAAGAGGACTTGAAAACGGGGCAGAATTTCAGGAAAACGATTTCAGGGGGTAGACTGGAATTGCACTTAAAGCATAGGAAAAGAGGCAGAATGTCCACAATGATGCACTTGGCCAAAAAGGGCGTATGCGTTTTTTCCTCAATATATTCAGGAAAAAACGCATACGCCCTTTTTGGACAACCAAGCAAGCGTGTAAAGGAAATCTGCACTACAATGAAGTCTCACTGCCCCCCGGTCAAAAGGGCCATCTGAAACAAGTGTAAAATCCAGAAAGGCAGGACAGGTCATGGAGAACAGGGAGCCTTGTTATGCTGATGGGCGGGATGTAAATTGCCAACAGCCACTCTGGAGAAGTGTATGGTGTTTCCTGAAACACGTAGGAAACAAAGCAACACAGCCTATGGCACTTCCACTTAGGGTCCTATAGCTTAGGGAAATTAAAATCAAAAACACACAGCCACACCAAAGTTTGGGACGGCTCTGTTTACAAGAACCTGGTCTACGGTACAAGTTAAATATCCAAGAAAGCAAAAAATGGATAAGGAAGTTGTGGTACGTACGTACAATGGAATATCACTCAGCAATGAGATCTACGTCATCAGGCCCGTAGTGGCATAATGAGTGGATTCAGGTACGACGATTCTGCGAGAAATAAGTCACACAGAAAAAGAAACATAATAAGATATCACTAATACACTGAAGGTAAACTTGGCTACACATGAACTGAATTACAAAACAGAACAGGGTTTCAAATTTAGAAAACCAACTTATGCTTGCTTATGGGGAAAGGTGAGTTGGGGTGCTGCATCAAACCAGAGATTGAAATTAGCACAGATACCGTTCCATAAGCCAAATATATAATAGACAAGACCTACTGTTGCTCAACGAAATGGACTCAACACCCCATATTCAACGCCTGAGAATATACCTGACAAGTAAGAATCTTAAAACCCATGGATTTATATGTCTCCATAAGGAAGTCAAGCGTGTGTACAGTGGCCTAAACGCAGCAGTGAAAATCCGATAAATCCCATTAACAAAATAAATTTCAAAAACAAAACACAATGACAGTGAAATAGAGAGCAATTCTTAAATAATTCATTCAGGGCTTGTGATGCAACCTGGATTTACCACATCTACACACAGAGCAGGATGAGACATAAGGCTGGACACTTCGGGCTGATAGCATTGTTGAGGTTCGGTGAGCAATGGCAGACCCTTTGAAGTCATATTGCATGGTAGCCATTCCATGGGTCCCAACTCTCCAGGTTTAAGGGATTCTTCCTTCAGCTAAAATATGCATGGGAAACCAAGAGTATGGTCCACCGTGTGATTGGGAAACGTTTTCAACTGCATCTCAAGTTTCGTCCCCTGGTACTCGGGTTCACCATTCCAGACGCTTTACTAACACTCTCCCCACTTGGAGAGTCAGTGCCTTTAACCTCCTGTTTGGCACAGTTTTCAATTTCTGCGCAAGTTGAAGAGGAATAGGGAGAATCAATGAGAGACTAGCTGTAGGTGTCTGCACGGGCAAATGGAATGCTCATTTCCCACCAGGAAGAGGAATTAACCAAAGGCTCAGCATGCCCTGCCAGAACCAGATTAGGGCCTGAAGCAATCCTGCGGTTTTGCGGCCAGCTCACAAGAAAGCAAGTTGAAGAAATGAGCTCAGGGGCACTGTAATTCACAAACCTGTAGAGTTATGAATGACAGCTATCGTCCAAAAATATATTGAAGTAAGTCTTCGAAGAGGACTTGAAAGCGGGGCAGAATTTCAGGAAAACAATTTCAGGGGGTAGACTGGAATTGCACTTAAAGCATAGGAAAAGAGGCAGAATGTCGACAATGATGCACTTGGCCAAAAAGGGCGTATGCGTTTTTTCCTGAATATATTCAGGAAAAAACGCATACGCACTTTTTGGCCAGCCAAGCAAGCATGTAAATGAAATCTGCACTACAATGAAGTCTCACTGCCCCCCGGTCAAAAGGGACATCTGAAAAAAGCGTAAAATCCAGAAAGGCAGGACAGGTCATGGAGAACAGGGAGCCATGTTATGCAGATGGGCGGGATGTAAATTGCCAACAGCCACTCTGGAGAAGTGTATGGTGTTTCCTGAAACACGTAGGAAACAAAGCAACACAGCCTATGGCACTTCCACTTAGGGTCCTATAGCTTAGGGAAATTAAAATCAAAAACACACAGCCACCCCAAAGTTTGGGACGGCTCTGTTTACAAGAACCTCGTCTACGGTACAAGTTAAATATCCGAGAAAGCAAAAAATGGATAAAGAAGTTGTGGTACGTACGTACAATGGAATATCACTCAGCCATGAGATCTACGTCATCAGGCCCGTAGCGGCATAATGAGTGGATTCAGGTACGACGATTCTACGAGAAATAAGTCACACAGAAAGAGAAACATCATAAGATATCACTAATCCACGGAACGTAAACTTGGCTACACAAGAACTGAATTACAAAACAGAACAGGGTCTCAAATTTAGAAAACCATCTTATGCTTGCTTATGGGGAAAGGTGAGTTGGGGTGCTGTATAAAACCAGAGATTGAAATTAGCACAGATACCGTTCCATAAGGCAAAAATATAATAGACAAGACCTACTCCTTGCTCTACGAAATGGACTCAACACCCCATATTCAACGCCTGGAAATATACCTGACAAGTAAGAATCTTAAGACCCATGGATTTATATGTCTCCATAAGGAAATCAAGCGTGTGTACAGCGGCCTAAACGCAGCAGTGAAAATCCGATAAATCCCATTATCAAAATAAATTTCACAAACAAAACACAATGACAGTGAAATAGAGAGCAATTCTTAAATAATTCATTCAGGGCTTGTGATGCAACCTGGATTTACCACAACTACACCCAGAGCTGGGTGAGACATAAGGCTGGACACTTCGGGCTGATAGCATTGGTGAGGTTCGGTGAGCAAACGCAGACCCTTTGAAGTCATACTGCATGGTACCCATTCCATGGGTCCCAACTCTCCAGGTTTAAGGGATTCTTCCTTCAGCTAAAACATGCATTGGAATCCCAGAGTATGGTCCACTGTGTGATTGGGAAACATTTTCAAATGTATCTCAGGTTTCGTCCCCTGGTACTCGGGTTCAACGTTCCAGACGCTTTACTAACACTCTCCACAATTGGAGAGACAGTGCCTTTAACCTCCTGTTTCTCACAGTTTGCAAATTCTGCGCAAGATGAACAGGAATAGGGAGAACCAATGAGAGACTAGCTGTAGGTGTCTGCACGGGCAAATGGAACGCTCATTTCCCACCAGGAAGAGGGATTAACCAAAGGCTCAGCGTTCCCTGCCGGAACCAGATTAGGGCCTGAAGCAATCCAGCGGTTTTGCGGCCATCTCACAAGAAAGCGAGTTGAAGAAAGGAGCTCAGGGGCACTGTAATTCACAAACCTGCAGAGTTATGAATGACAGCTATCGTACAAAAATGTATTGAAGTAAGTCTTCGAAGAGGAGTTGAAAGCGGGGCAGAATTTCAGGAAAACGATTTCAGGGGGTAGACCGGAATTGCACTTAAAGTATAGGAAAAGAGGCAGAATGTCGACAATGATGCACTTGGCCAAAAAGGGCGTATGCGTTTTTTCCTGAATATATTCAGGAAAAAACGCATACGCGCTTTTTGGCCAACCAAGCAAGCGTGTAAAGGAAATCTGCACTACAATGAAGTCTCACTGCCTCCCGGTCCACACGGCCATCTGAAACAAGTGTAAAATCCAGAAAGGCAGGACAGGTCATGGAGAACAGGGAGCCTTGTTATGCTGATGGGCGGGATGTAAATTGCCAACAGCCACTCTGGAGAAGTGTATGGTGTTTCCTGAAACACGTAGGAAACAAAGCAACACAGCCTATGGCACTTCCACTTAGGGTCCTATAGCTTAGGGAAATTAAAATCAAAAACACCCAGGCACCCCAAAGTTTGGGACGGCTCTGTTTACAAGAACCTCGTCTACGGTACAAGTTAAATATCCGTGAAAGCAAAAAATGGATAAAGAAGTTGTGGTACGTACGTACAATGGAATAACACTCAGAAATGAGATCTACGTCATCAGGTCCGTAGCAGCATAATGAGTGGATTCAGGTACCACGATTCTACGAGAAATAAGTCACACAGAAAAAGAAACATCATAAGATATCCCTAATACACGGAACGTAAACTTGGCTACTCATGAACTGAATTACAAAACAGAACAGGGTCTCAAATTTAGAAAACCAACTTATGCTTGCTTATGGGGAAAGGTGAGCTGGGGTGCTGCATAAAACCAGAGATTGAAATTAGCACACATACTGTTCCATAAGCAAAATATATAATAGACAAGACCTACACCTGGCTCAATGAAATGGACTCAACACCCCATATTCAAAGCCGGGGAATATACCTGACAAATAAGAATCTTAAGACCCATGGATTTATATGCCTCCATAAGGAAATCAAGCGTGTGTACAGCGGCCTAAACGCAGCAGTGAAAATCCGATAAATCCCATTATCAAAATAAATTTCACAAACAAAACACAATGACAGTGAAATAGAGAGGAATTCTTAAATAATTCATTCAGGGCTTGTGATGCAACCTGGATTTACCACATCCACACCCAGAGCTGGGTGAGACATAAGGCTGGACACTTCGGGCTGATAGCATTGTTGAGGTTCGGTGAGCAATGGCAGACCCTTTGAAGTCATATTGCATGGTAGCCATTCCATGGGTCCCAACTCTCCAGGTTTAAGGGATTCTTCCTTCAGCTAAAATATGCATGGGAAACCCAGAGTATGGTCCACCGTGTGATCGGGAAACGTTTTCAACTGCATCTCAGGTTTCGTCCCCTGGTACTCGGGTTCACCATTCCAGACGCTTTACTAACACTCTCCCCACTTGGAGAGTCAGTGCCTTTAACCTCCTGTTTGGCACAGTTTGCAATTTCTGCGCAAGTTGAAGAGGAATAGGGAGAATCAATGAGAGACTAGCTGTAGGTGTCTGCACGGGCAAATGGAACGCACATTTCCCACCAGGAAGAGGAATTAACCAAAGGCTCAGCATGCCCTGCCAGAACCAGATTAGGGCCTGAAGCAATCCTGCGGTTTTGCGGCCAGCTCACAAGAAAGCGAGTTGAAGAAATGAGCTCAGGGGCACTGTAATTCACAAACCTGTAGAGTTATGAATGACAGCTATCGTCCAAAAATATATTGAAGTAAGTCTTCGAAGAGGACTTGAAAGCGGGGCAGAATTTCAGGAAAACAATTTCAGGGGGTAGACTGGAATTGCACTTAAAGCATAGGAAAAGAGGCAGAATGTCGACAATGATGCACTTGGCCAAAAAGGGCGTATGCGTTTTTTCCTGAATATATTCAGGAAAAAACGCATACGCACTTTTTGGCCAGCCAAGCAAGCGTGTAAATGAAATCTGCACTACAATGAAGTCTCACTGCCCCCCGGTCAAAAGGGACATCTGAAAAAAGCGTAAAATCCAGAAAGGCAGGACAGGTCATGGAGAACAGGGAGCCATGTTATGCAGATGGGCGGGATGTAAATTGCCAACAGCCACTCTGGAGAAGTGTATGGTGTTTCCTGAAACACGTAGGAAACAAAGCAACACAGCCTATGGCACTTCCACTTAGGGTCCTATAGCTTAGGGAAATTAAAATCAAAAACACACAGCCACCCCAAAGTTTGGGACGGCTCTGTTTACAAGAACATCGTCTACGGTACAAGTTAAATATCCGAGAAAGTAAAAAATGGATAAAGAAGTTGTGGTACGTACGTACAATGGAATATCACTCAGCCATGAGATCTACGTCATCAGGCCCGTAGCGGCATAATGAGTGGATTCAGGTACGACGATTCTACGAGAAATAAGTCACACAGAAAGAGAAACATCATAAGATATCACTAATCCACGGAACGTAAACTTGGCTACACAAGAACTGAATTACAAAACAGAACAGGGTCTCAAATTTAGAAAACCATCTTATGCTTGCTTATGGGGAAAGGTGAGTTGGGGTGCTGTATAAAACCAGAGATTGAAATTAGCACAGATACCGTTCCATAAGGCAAAAATATAATAGACAAGACCTGCTCCTTGCTCTACGAAATGGACTCAACACCCCATATTCAACGCCTGGAAATATACCTGACAAGTAAGAATCTTAAGACCCATGGATTTATATGTCTCCATAAGGAAATCAAGCGTGTGTACAGCGGCCTAAACGCAGCAGTGAAAATCCGATAAATCCCATTATCAAAATAAATTTCACAAACACAACACAATGACAGTGAAATAGAGAGCAATTCTTAAATAATTCATTCAGGGCTTGTGATGCAACCTGGATTTACCACATCTACACCCAGAGCTGGGTGAGACATAAGGCTGGACACTTCGGGCTGATAGCATTGGTGAGGTTCGGTGAGCAAACGCAGACCCTTTGAAGTCATACTGCATGGTACCCATTCCATGGGTCCCAACTCTCCAGGTTTAAGGGATTCTTCCTTCAGCTAAAACATGCATTGGAATCCCAGAGTATGGTCCACTGTGTGATTGGGAAACATTTTCAAATGTATCTCAGGTTTCGTCCCCTGGTACTCGGGTTCAACGTTCCAGACACTTTACTAACACTCTCCACAATTGGAGAGACAGTGCCTTTAACCTCCTGTTTGTCACAGTTTGCAAATTCTGCGCAAGATGAACAGGAATAGGGAGAACCAATGAGAGACTAGCTGTAGGTGTCTGCACCGGCAAATGGAATGCTAATTTCCCACCAGGAAGAGGTATTAACCAAAGGCTCAGCGTGCCCTGCCGGAACCAGATTAGGGCCTGAAGCAATACAGCGGTTTTGCGGCCAGCTCACAAGAAAGCGAGTTGAAGAAAGGAGCTCAGGGACCCTGTAATTCACAAACCTGCAGAGTTATGAATGACAGCTATCGTCCAAAAATGTATTGAAGTAAGTCTTCGAAGGAGACTTGAAAGCAGGGCAGAATTTCAGGAACACGATTTCAGGGGGTAGACTGGAATTGCACTTAAAGCATAGGAAAAGAGGCAGAATGTCGACAATGATGCACTTGGCCAAAAAGGGCGTATGCGTTTTTTCCTGATTCAGGAAAAAACGCATACGCCCTTTTTGGCCAACCAAGCAAGCGTGTAAAGGAAATCTGCACTACAATGAAGCCTCACAGCCCCCCGGTCAAAACGGGCATCTGAAAAAAGTGTAAAATCCAGAAAGGCAGGACAGGTCATGGAGAACAGGGAGCCTTGTTATGCTGATGGGCGGGATGTAAATTGCCAACAGCCACTCTGGAGAAGTGTATGGTGTTTCCTGAAACACGTAGGAAACAAAGCAACACAGCCTATGGCACTTGCACTTAGGGTCCTATAGCTTAGGGAAATTAAATTCAAAAACACACAGCCACCCAAAAGTTTGGGACGGCTCTGTTTACAAGAACCTCGTCTACGGTACAAGTTCAATATCCGAGAAAGCAAAAAATGGATAAAGAAGTTGTGGTACGTACGTACAATGGAATATCACTCAGCCATGAGATCTACGTCATCAGGCCCGTAGCGGCATAATGAGTGGATTCAGGTACGACGATTCTACGAGAAATAAGTCACACAGAAAGAGAAACATCATAAGATATCACTAATCCACGGAACGTAAACTTGGCTACACAAGAACTGAATTACAAAACAGAACAGGGTCTCAAATTTAGAAAACCATCTTATGCTTGCTTATGGGGAAAGGTGAGTTGGGGTGCTGTATAAAACCAAAGATTGAAATTAGCACAGATACCGTTCCATAAGGCAAATATATAATAGACAAGACCTACTCCTTGCTCAACGAAATGGACTCAACACCCCATATTCAACGCCTGGAAATATACCTGACAAGTAAGAATCTTAAGACCCATGGATTTATATGTCTCCATAAGGAAATCAAGCGTGTGTACAGCGGCCTAAACGCAGCAGTGAAAATCCGATAAATCCCATTATCAAAATAAATTTCAAAAACAAAACACAATGACAGTGAAATAGAGAGCAATTCTTAAATAATTCATTCAGGGCTTGTGATGCAACCTGGATTTACCACATCTACACCCAGAGCTGGATGAGACATAAGGCTGGACACTTCGGGCTGATAGCATTGTTGAGGTTCGGTGAGCAAACGCAGACCCTTTGAAGTCATACTGCATGGTACCCATTCCATGGGTCCCAACTCTCCAGGTTTAAGGGATTCTTCCTTCAGCTAAAACATGCATTGGAATCCCAGAGTATGGTCCACTGTGTGATTGGGAAACATTTTCAAATGTATCTCAGGTTTCGTCCCCTGGTACTCGGGTTCAACGTTCCTGACGCTTTACTAACACTCTCCACAATTGGAGAGACAGTGCCTTTAACCTCCTGTTTGTCACAGTTTGCAAATTCTGCGCAAGATGAACAGGATTAGGGAGAACCAATGAGAGACTAGCTCTAGGTGTGTGCACGGGCAAATGGAACGCTCATTTCCCACCAGGAAGAGGGATTAACCAAAGGCTCAGCGTTCCCTGCCTGAACCAGATTAGGGCCTGAAGCAATCCAGCGGTTTTGCGGCCATCTCAGAAGAAAGCGAGTTGAAGAAAGGAGCTCAGGGGCACTGTAATTCACAAACCTGCAGAGTTATGAATGACAGCTATCATCCAAAAATGTATTGAAGTAAGTCTTCGAAGAGGAGTTGAAAGCGGGGCAGAATTTCAGGAAAACGATTTCAGGGGGTAGACTGGAATTGCACTTAAAGTATAGGAAAAGAGGCAGAATGTCGACAATGATGCACTTGGCCAAAAAGGGCGTATGCGTTTTTTCCTGAATATATTCAGGAAAAAACGCATACGCGCTTTTTGGCCAACCAAGCAAGCGTGTAAAGGAAATCTGCACTACAATGAAGTCTCACTGCCTCCCGGTCCAAACGGCCATGTGAAACAAGTGTAAAATCCAGAAAGGCAGGACAGGTCATGGAGAACAGGGAGCCTTGTTATGCTGATGGGCGGGATGTAAATTGCCAACAGCCACTCTGGAGAAGTGTATGGTGTTTCCTGAAACACGTAGGAAACAAAGCAACACAGCCTATGGCACTTCCACTTAGGGTCCTATAGCTTAGGGAAATTAAAATCAAAATCACCCAGGCACCCCAAAGTTTGGGACGGCTCTGTTTACAAGAACCTCGTCTACGGTACAAGTTAAATATCCGAGAAAGCAAAAAATGGATAAAGAAGTTGTGGTACGTACGTACAATGGAATATCACTCAGCAATGAGATCTACGTCATCAGGCCCGTAGCGGCATAATGAGTGCATTCAGGTACGACGATTCTACGAGAAATAAGTCACACAGAAAAGGAAACATCATAAGATATCCCTAATACACGGAACGTAAACTTGGCTACTCATGAACTGAATTACAAAACAGAACAGGGTCTCAAATTTAGAAAACCAACTTATGCTTGCTTATGGGGAAAGGTGAGTTGGGGTGCTGCATAAAACCAGAGATTGAAATTAGCACACATACTGTTCCATAAGCAAAATATATAATAGACAAGACCTACACCTGGCTCAATGAAATGGACTCAACACCCCATATTCAAAGCCGGGGAATATACCTGACAAATAAGAATCTTAAGACCCATGGATTTATATGTCTCCATAAGGAAATCAAGCGTGTGTACAGCGGCCTAAACGCAGCAGTGAAAATCCGATAAATCCCATTATCAAAATAAATTTCACAAACAAAACACAATGACAGTGAAATAGAGAGGAATTCTTAAATAATTCATTCAGGGCTTGTGATGCAACCTGGATTTACCACATCCACACCCAGAGCTGGGTGAGACATAAGGCTGGACACTTCGGGCTGATAGCATTGGTGAGGTTCGGTGAGCAAATGCAGACCCTTTGAAGTCATACTGCATGGTAGCCATTCCAAGGGTCCCAACTCTCCAGGTTTAAGGGATTCTTCCTTCAGCTAAAACATGCATGGGAAACCCAGAGTATGGTCCACCGTGTGATTGGGAAACGTTTTCAACTGCATCTCAGGTTTCGTCCCCTGGTACTCGGGTTCACCATTCCAGACGCTTTACTAACACTCTCCCCACTTGGAAAGTCAGTGCCGTTAACCTTCTGTTTGGCACAGTTTCAAATTTCTGCGCAAGATGAACAGGAATAGGGAGAACCAATGATAGACTAGCTGTAGGTGTCTGCACGGAAAATGTAACGCTCATTTCCCACAAGGAAGAGGGTTTAACCAAAGGCTCAGCGTGCCCTGCTGGAACAAGATTAGGGCCTGAAGCAATCCTGCGGTTTTGCGGACAGCTCACAAGAAAGCGAGTTGAAGAAAGGAGCTCAGGGGCACTGTAATTCACAAACCTGCAGAGTTATGAATGACAGCTATCGTCCAAAAATGTATTGAAGTAAGTCTACTAAGAGGACTTGAAAGCGGGGCAGAATTTCAGGAAAACGATTTCAGGCGGTAGACTGGAATTGCACTTAAAGCATAGGAAAAGAGGCAGAATGTCGACAATGATGCACTTGGCCAAAAAGGGCGTATGCGTTTTTTCCTGAATATATTCAGGAAAAAACGCATACGCCCTTTTTGGCCAACCAAGCAAGCGTGTAAAGGAAATCTGCACTACAATGAAGCCTCACAGCCCCCCGGTCAAAAGGGGCATCTGAAAAAAGTGTAAAATCCAGAAAGGCAGGACAGGTCATGGAGAACAGGGAGCCTTGTTATGCTGATGGGCGGGATGTAAATTGCCAACAGCCACTCTGGAGAAGTGTATGATGTTTCCTGAAACACGTAGGAAACAAAGCAACACAGCCTATGGCACTTCCACTTAGAGTCCTATAGCTTAGGGAAATTAAATTCAAAAACACACAGCCACCCAGAAGTTTGGGACGGCTCTGTTTACAAGAACCTCGTCTACGGTACAAGTTCAATATCCGAGAAAGCAAAAAATGGATAAAGAAGTTGTGGTACGTACGTACAATGGAATATCACTCAGCCATGAGATCTACGTCATCAGGCCCGTAGCGGCATAATGAGTGGATTCAGGTACGACGATTCTATGAGAAATAAGTCACACAGAAAGAGAAACATCATAAGATATCACTAATCCACGGAACTTAAACTTGGCTACACAAGAACTGAATTACAAAACAGAACAGGGTCTCAAATTTAGAAAACCATCTTATGCTTGCTTATGGGGAAAGGTGAGTTGGGGTGCTGTATAAAACCAGAGATTGAAATTAGCACAGATACCGTTCCATAAGGCAAATATATAATAGACAAGACCTACTCCTTGCTCAACGAAATGGACTCAACACCCCATATTCAACGCCTGGAAATATACCTGACAAGTAAGAATCTTAAGACCCATGGATTTATATGTCTCCATAAGGAAATCAAGCGTGTGTACAGCGGCCTAAACGCAGCAGTGAAAATCCGATAAATCCCATTATCAAAATAAATTTCAAAAACAAAACACAATGACAGTGAAATAGAGAGCAATTCTTAAATAATTCATTCAGGGCTTGTGATGCAACCTGGATTTACCACATCTACACCCAGAGCTGTGTGAGACATAAGGCTGGACACTTCGGGCTGATAGCATTGGTGAAGTTCTGTGAGCAAACGCAGACCGTTTGAAGTCATACTGCATGGTACCCATTCCATGGGTCCCAACTCTCCAGGTTTAAGGGATTCTTCCTTCAGCTAAAACATGCATTGGTATCCCAGAGTATGGTCCACTGTGTGATTGGGAAACATTTTCAAATGTATCTCAGGTTTCGTCCCCTGGTACTCGGGTTCAACGTTCCAGACGCTTTACTAACACTCTCCACAATTGGAGAGACAGTGCCTTTAACCTCCTGTTTGTCACAGTTTGCAAATTCTGCGCAAGATGAACAGGAATAGGGAGAACCAATGAGAGACTAGCTGTAGGTGTCTGCACGGGCAAATGGAACGCTCATTTCCCACCAGGAAGAGGGATTAACCAAAGGCTCAGCGTTCCCTGCCAGAACCAGATTAGGGCCTGAAGCAATCCAGCGGTTTTGCGGCCATCTCAGAAGAAAGCGAGTTGAAGAAAGGAGCTCAGGGGCACTGTAATTCACAAACCTGCAGAGTTATGAATGACAGCTATCGTACAAAAATGTATTGAAGTAAGTCTTCGAAGAGGACTTGAAAGCGGGGCAGAATTTCAGGAAAACGATTTCAGGGGGTAGACCGGAATTGCACTTAAAGTATAGGAAAAGAGGCAGAATGTCGACAATGATGCACTTGGCCAAAAAGGGCGTATGCGTTTTTTCCTGAATATATTCAGGAAAAAACGCATACGCGCTTTTTGGCCAACCAAGCAAGCGTGTAAAGGAAATCTGCACTACAATGAAGTCTCACTGCCTCCCGGTCCACACGGCCATCTGAAACAAGTGTAAAATCCAGAAAGGCAGGACAGTTCATGGAGAACAGGGAGCCTTGTTATGCTGATGGGCGGGATGTAAATTGCCAACAGCCACTCTGGAGAAGTGTATGGTGTTTCCTGAAACACGTAGGAAACAAAGCAACACAACCTATGGCACTTCCACTTAGGGTCCTATAGCTTAGGGAAATTAAAATCAAAAACACCCAGGCACCCCAAAGTTTGGGACGGCTCTGTTTACAAGAACCTCGTCTACGGTACAAGTTAAATATCCGAGAAAGCAAAAAATGGATAAAGAAGTTGTGGTACGTACGTACAATGGAATATCACTCAGCAATGAGATCTACGTCATCAGGCCCGTAGCGGCATAATGAGTGGATTCAGGTACGACGATTCTACGAGAAATAAGTCACACAGAAAAAGAAACATCATAAGATATCACTAATACACGGAACGTAAACTTGGCTACTCATGAACTGAATTACAAAACAGAACAGGGTCTCAAATTTAGAAAACCAACTTATGCTTGCTTATGGGGAAAGGTGAGTTGGGGTGCTGCATCAAACCAGAGATTGAAATTAGCACACATACTGTTCCATAAGCAAAATATATAATAGACAAGACCTACACCTGGCTCAATGAAATGGACTCAACACCCCATATTCAAAGCCGGGGAATATACCTGACAAATAAGAATCTTAAGACCCATGGATTTATATGTCTCCATAAGGAAATCAAGCGTGTGTACAGCGGCCTAAACGCAGCAGTGAAAATCCGATAAATCCCATTATCAAAATAAATTTCACAAACAAAACACAATGACAGTGAAATAGAGAGGAATTCTTAAATAATTCATTCAGGGCTTGTGATGAAACCTGGATTTACCACATCTACACCCAAAGCTGTGTGAGACATAAGGCCGGACACTTCGGGCTGATAGCATTGGTGAGTTTCGGTGAGCAAAGGCAGACCCTTTGAAGTCATACTGCATGGTACCCGTTCCATGGGTCCCAAATCTCCAGGTTTAAGGGATTCTTCCTTCAGCTAAAACATGCATGGGGAACCCAGAGTATGGTCCACCGTGTGATTGGGAAACGTTTTCAAATGCATCTCACGTTTCATCCCCTGGTACTCGGGTTCACCGCTCCAGGCGCTTTACTAACACTCTCCCCACTTGGAGAGTCAGTGCCTTTAACCTCCTGTTTGGCACAGTTTGCAATTTCTGCGCAAGATGAACAGGAATAGGGACAACCAATGAGAGACTAGCTGTAGGTGTCTGCACGGGCAAATGGAACGCTCATTTCCCATCAGAAAGAGGAATTAAACAAAGGCTCAGCGTGCCCTGCCGGAACCAGATTAGGGCCTGAAGCAATAATGTGGTTTTGCGGCCAGCTCACAAGAAAGCGAGTTGAAGAAAGGAGCTCAGGGGCACTGTAATTCACAAACATGCAGAGTTATGAATTACAGCTATCATCCAAAAATGTATTGAAATAAGTCTTCGAAGAGGACTTGAAAGGGGGGCAGAATTTCAGGAAAACGATTTCAGGGGGTAGACTGGAATTGCACTTAAAGCATAGGAAAAGAGGCAGAATGTCGACAATGATGCACTTGGCCAAAAAGGGCGTATGCATTTTTTCCTGAATATATTCAGGAAAAAACGCATACGCACTTTTTGGCCAACCAAGAAAGCGTGTAAAGGAAATCTGCACTACAATGAAGTCTCATTGCCCCGCGTTCCAAAAGGCCATCTGAAACAGGTGTAAAATCCAGAAAGGCAGGACAGGTCATGGAGAACAGGGAGCCTTGTTATGCTGATGGGCGGGATGTAAATTGCCAACAGCCACTCTGGAGAAGTGTATGGTGTTTCCTGAAACACATAGGAAACAAAGCAACACAGCCTATGGCACTTCCACTTAGGGCCCTATAGCTTAGGGAAATTAAAATCAAAAACACACAGCCACCCCAAAGTTTGGGACGGCTCTGTTTACAAGAACCTCGTCTACGGTACAAGTTAAATATCCGAGAAAGCAAAAAATGGATAAAGAAGTTGTGGTACGTACGTACAATGGAATATCACTCAGCAATGAAATCTACGTCATCAGGCCCGTAGCGGCATAATGAGTGGATTCAGGTACGACGATTCTACGAGAAATAAGTCACACAGAAAAAGAAACATCATAAGATATCACTAATACACGGAACGTAAACTTGGCTACACATGAACTGAATTACAAAACAGAACAGGGTTTCAAATTTAGAAAACTAACTTATGCTTGCTTTTGGGGAAAGGTGAGATGGGGTGCTGCATCAAACCAGAGATTGAAATTAGCACAGATACCGTTCCATAAGCCAGATATATTATAGACAAGACCTACTACTTGCTCAACGAAATGGAATCAACACCACATATTCAACGCCTGGGAATATAGCTGACAAGTAAGAATCTTAAGACCCATGGATTTATATGTCTCCATAAGGAAATCAGTCGTGTGTACAGCGGCCTAAACGCAGCAGTGAAAATCCGATAAATCCCATTATCAAATAAATTTCACAAACAAAACACAATGACAGTGAAATAGAGAGCAATTCTTAATTATTCATTCAGGGCTTGTGATGCAACCTGGATTTGCCACCTCTACACCCAAAGCTGGTTGAGACATAAGGCTGGACACTTCGGGCTGATAGCAATGGTGAGGTTCGTTGAGAAAACGCAGACCCTTTGAAGTCATAGTGCATGGTAGCCATTCCATGGGTCCCAACTCTCCAGGTTTAAGGGATTCTTCCTTCAGCTAAAACATGCATGGGGAACCCAGAGTATGGTCCACTGTGTGATTGGGAAACGTTTTCAAATGCATCTCAGGTTTCGTCCCCTGGTACTCGGGTTCACCGCTCCATACGCTTTACTAACACTCTCCCCACTTGGAGAGTCAGTGCCTTTAACCTCCTGTTTGGCACAGTTTGCAATTTCTGCGCAAGATGAACAGGAATAGGGAGAACCAATGAGAGACTAGCTGTAGGTGTCTGCACGGGCAAATGGAACGCTCATTTCCCACCAGGAAGAGGAATTAACCAAAGGCTCAGCGTGCCCTGCGGGAACCAGATTAGGGCCTGAAGCAATACTGCGGTTTTGCGGCCAGCTCACAAGAAAGCGAGTTGAAGAAAGCAGATCAGGGGCACTGTAATTCACAAACCTGCAGAGTTATGAATGACAGCTATCGTCGAAAAATGTATTGAAATAAGTGTTCGAAGAGGACTTGAAATCGGGGTAGAATTTCAGGAAAACGATTTCAGGGGGTAGACTGGAATTGCACTTAAAGCATAGGAAAAGAGGCAGAATGTCGACAATGATGAACTTGGCCAAAAAGGGCGTATGCGTTTTTTCCTGAATATATTCAGAAAAAAACGCATACGCCCTTTTTGGCCAACCAAGCAAGCGTGTCAAGGAAATCTGCACTACAATGAAGTCTCACTGCCTCTCGGTCAAAAGGGCCATCTGAAAAAAGTGTAAAATCCAGAAAGGCAGGACAGGTCATGGAGAACAGGGAGCCTTGTTATGCCGATGGGCGGGATGTAAATTGCCAACAGCCACTCTGGAGAAGTGTATGGTGTTTCCTGAAACACGTAGGAAACAAAGCAACACAGCCTATGGCACTTCCACTTAGGGTCCTATAGTTTAGGGAAATTAAAATCAAAAACACACAGCCACCCCAAAGTTTAGGACGGCTCTGTTTACAAGAACCTCGTCTACGGTACAAGTTAAATATCCGAGAAAGCAGAAAATGGATAAAGAAGTTGTGGTACGTACGTACAATGGAATATCACTCAGCAATGAAATCTACGTCATCAGGCCCGTAGCGGCATAATGAGTGGATTCAGGTACGACGATTCTACGAGAAATAAGTCACACAGAAAAAGAAACATCATAAGATATCACTAATACACGGAAGGTAAACTTGGCTACACATGAACTGAATTACAAAACAGAACAGGGTCTCAAATTTAGAAAACTAACTTATGCTTGCTTTTGGGGAAAGGTGAGTTGGGGTGCTGCATCAAACCAGAGATTGAAATTAGCACAGATACCGTTCCATAAGTCAAATATATTATAGACAAGACCTACTACTTGCTCAACGAAATGGAATGAACACCACATATTCAACGCCTGGGAATATACCTGACAAGTAAGAATCTTAAGACCCATGGATTTATATGTCTCCATAAGGAAATCAGTCGTGTGTACAGCGGCCTAAACGCAGCAGTGAAAATCCGATAAATCCCATTATCAAAATAAATTTCAAAAACAAAACACAATGACAGTGAAATAGAGAGCAATTCTTAAATAATTCATTCAGGGCTTGTGATGCAACCTGGATTTACCACATCTACACCCAGAGCTGGGTGAGACATAAAGCTAGACACTTCGGGCTGATAGCATTGGTGAGGTACGGTGAGCAAACGAAGACCCTTTGACGTCATACTGCATGGTACCCATTCCATGGGTCCCAACTCTCCAGGATTAAGGGATTCTTCCTTTAGCTAAAACATGCATGGGAAACCCAGAGTATGTTCCACCGTGTGATTGGGAAACGTTTTCAAATGCATCTCAGGTTTCGACCCCTGGTACTCGGGTTCACCGTTCCAGGCGCTTTACTAACACTCTCCCCACTTGGAGAGTCAGTGCCTTTAACCTCCTGTTTGTCACAGTTTGCAATTTCTGCGCAAGATGAACAGGAATAGGGAGAACCAATGAGAGACTAGCTGTAGGTGTCTGCACGGGCAAATGGAACGCTCATTTCCCACCAGGAAGTGGAATTAACCAAACTCTCAGCGTGCCCTGCTGGAAACAGATTAGGGCCTAAAGCAATCCAGCAGTTTTGCGGCCAGCTCACAAGAAAGCGAGTTGAAGAAAGGAGCTCAGGGGCACTGTAATTCACAAACCTGCAGAGTTATGAATGACAGCTATCGTCCAAAAATGTATTGAAGTAAGTCTTCGAAGTGGACTTGAAAGCGGGGCAGAATTTCAGGAAAACTGTTTCAGGGGGTAGACTGGAATTGCACTTAAAGCATAGGAAAAGAGGCAGAATGTCCACAATGATGCACTTGGCCAAAAATGGGGTATGCGTTTTTTCCTGAATATATTCAGGAAAAAACGCATACGCAATTTTTGGCCAACCAAGCAAGCGTGTAAATGAAATCTGCACTACAATAAAGTCTCACTGCCGCCCGGTCAAAAGTGCCATCTGAAAAATGTGTAAAATCCAGAAAGGCAGGACAGGTCATGGAGAACAGGGAGCCTTGTTATGCCGATGGGCGGGATGTAAATTGCCAACAGCCACTCTGGAGAAGTGTATGGTGTTTCCTGAAACACGTAGGAAACAAAGCAACACAGCCTATGGCACTTCCACTTAGGGTCCTATAGCTTAGGGAAATTAAAATCGAAAACACACAGCCACCCCAAAGTTTGGGACGGCTCTGTTTACAAGAACCTCGTCTACGGTACAAGTTAAATATCCGAGAAAGCAAAAAATGGATAAAGAAGTTGTGGTACGTACGTACAATGGAATATCACTCAGCAATGAGATCTACGTCATCAGGTCCGTAGCGGCATAATGAGTGGATTCAGGTACCACGATTCTACGAGAAATAAGTCACACAGAAAAAGAAACATCATAAGATATCACTAATCCACGGAACGTAAACTTGGCTACACAAGAACTGAATTACAAAACAGAACAGGGTCTCAAATTTAGAAAACCATCTTATGCTTCCTTATGGGGAAAGGTGAGTTGGGGTGCTGTATAAAACCAGAGATTGAAATTAGCACAGATACCGTTCCATAAGGCAAATATATAATAGACAAGACCTACTCCTTGCTCAACGAAATGGACTCAACACCCCATATTCAACGCCTGGAAATATACCTGACAAGTAAGAATCTTAAGACCCATGGATTTATATGTCTCCATAAGGAAATCAAGCGTGTGTACAGCGGCCTAAACGCAGCAGTGAAAATCCGATAAATCCCATTATCAAAATAAATTTCAAAAACAAAACACAATGACAGTGAAATAGAGAGCAATTCTTAAATAATTGATTCAGGGCTTGTGATGCAACCTGGATTTACCACATCTACACCCAGAGCTGGGTGAGACATAAGGCTGGACACTTTGGGCTGATAGCATTGGTGAGGTTCGGTGAGCAAACGCAGACCCTTTGAAGTCATACTGCATGGTACCCATTCCATGGGTCCCAACTCTCCAGGTTTAAGGGATTCTTCCTTCAGCTAAAACATGCATTGGAATCCCAGAGTATGGTCCACTGTGTGATTGGGAAACATTTTCAAATGTATCTCAGGTTTCGTCCCCTGGTACTCGGGTTCAACGTTCCAGACGCTTTACTAACACTCTCCACAATTGGAGAGACAGGGCCTTTAACCTCCTGTTTGTCACAGTTTGCAAATTCTGCGCAAGATGAACAGGAATAGGGAGAACCAATGAGAGACTAGCTGTAGGTGTCTGCACGGGTAAATGGAACGCTCATTTCCCACCAGGAAGAGGGATTAACCAAAGGCTCAGCGTTCCCTGCCGGAACCAGATTAGGGCCTGAAGCAATCCAGCGGTTTTGCGGCCATCTCACAAGAAAGCGAGTTGAAGAAAGGGGCTCAGGGGCACTGTAATTCACAAACCTGCAGAGTTATGAATGACAGCTATCGTACAAAAATGTATTGAAGTAAGTCTTCGAAGAGGACTTGAAAGCAGGGCAGAATTTCAGGAAAACGATTTCAGGGGGTAGACTGGAATTGCACTTAAAGTATAGGAAAAGAGGCAGAATGTCGACAATGATGCACTTGGCCAAAAATGGCGTATGCGTTTTTTCCTGAATATATTCAGGAAAAAACGCATACGCCCTTTTTGGCCAACCAAGCAAGCGTGTAAAGGAAATCTGCACTACAATGAAGTCTCACTGCCTCCCGGTCCAAACGGCCATCTGAAACAAGTGTAAAATCCAGAAAGGCAGGACAGGTCATGGAGAACAGGGAGCCTTGTTATGCTGATGGGCGGGATGTAAATTGCCAACAGCCACTCTGGAGAAGTGTATGGTGTTTCCTGAAACACGTAGGAAACAAAGCAACACAGCCTATGGCACTTCCACTTAGGGTCCTATAGCTTAGGGAAATTAAAATTAAAAACACACAGCCACCCCAAAGTTTGGGACGGCTCTGTTTACAAGAACCTCGTCTACGGTACAAGTTAAATATCCGAGAAAGCAAAAAATGGATAAAGAAGTTGTGGTACGTACGTACAATGGAATATCACTCAGCAATGGGATCTACGTCATCAGGACCGTAGCTGCATAATGAGTGCATTCAGGTACGACGATTCTACGAGAAATAAGTCACACAGAAAAAGAAACATCATAAGATATCACTAATACACGGAACGTAAACTTGGCTACTCATGAACTGAATTACCAAACAGAACAGGGTCGCAAATTTAGAAAACCAACTTATGCTTGCTTATGGGGAAAGGTGAGTTGGGGTGCTGCATCAAACCAGAGATTGAAATTAGCACACATACTGTTCCATAAGCAAAATATATAATAGACAAGGCCTACACCTGGCTCAATGAAATGGACTCAACACCCCATATTCAAAGCCGGGGAATATACCTGACAAATAAGAATCTTAAGACCCATGGATTTATATGTCTCCATAAGGAAATCAAGCGTGTGTACAGCGGCCTAAATGCAGCAGTGAAAATCCGATAAATCCCATTATCAAAATAAATTTCACAAACAAAACACAATGACAGTGAAATAGAGAGGAATTCTTAAATAATTCATTCAGGGCTTGTGATGCAACCTGGATTTACCACATCTACACCCAGAGCTGGGTGAGACATAAGGCTGGACACTTCGGGCTGATAGCATTGGTGAGGTTCGGTGAGCAAATGCAGACCCTTTGAAGTCATACTTCATGGTACCCATTCCAAGGGTCCCAACTCTCCAGGTTTAAGGGATTCTTCCTTCAGCTAAAACATGCATGGGAAACCCAGAGTATGGTCCACCGTGTGATTGGGAAACGTTTTCAAATGCATCTCAGGTTTCGTACCCTGGTACTCGGGTTCACCATTCCAGACGCTTTACTAACACTCTCCCCACTTGGAGAGTCAGTGCCGTTAACCTTCTGTTTGGCACAGTTTCAAATTTCAAGATGAACAGGAATAGGGAGAACCAATGAGAGACTAGCTGTAGGTGTCTGCACGGGCAAATGGAACGCTCATTTCCCACCAGGAAGAGGGTTTAACCAAAGGCTCAGCATGCCCTGCTGGAACAAGATTAGGGCCTGAAGCAATCCTGCGGTTTTGCGGCCAGCTCACATGAAAGCGAGTTGAAGAAAGGAGCTCAGGGGCACTGTAATTCACAAACCTGCAGAGTTATGAATGACAGCTATCGTCCAAAAATGTATTGAAGTAAGTCTACTAAGAGGACTTGAAAGCGGGGCAGAATTTCAGGAAAACGATTTCAGGGGGTAGACTGGAATTGCACTTAAAGCATAGGAAAAGAGGCAGAATGTCGACAATGATGCACTTGGCCAAAAAGGGCGTATGCGTTTTTTCCTGAATATATTCAGGAAAAAACGCATACGCCCTTTATGGCCAACCAAGCAAGCGTGTCAAGGAAATCTGCACTACAATGAAGTCTCACTGCCCCCCGGTCAAAAGGGCCATCTGAAACAAGTGTAAAATCCAGAAAGGCAGGACAGGTCATGGAGAACAGGGAGCCTTGTTATGCTGATGGGCGGGATGTAAATTGCCAACAGCCACTCTGGAGAAGTGTATGGTGTTTCCTGAAACACCTAGGAAACAAAGCAACACAGCCTATGGCACTTCCACTTAGGGTCCTATAGCTTAGGGAAATTAAAATCAAAAACACACAGCCACCCCAAAGTTTGGGACGGCTCTGTTTACAAGAACATCGTCTACGGTACAAGTTAAATATCCGAGAAAGCAAAAAATGGATAAAGAAGTTGTGCTACGCACGTACAGTGGAATATCACTCAGCCATGAGATCTACGTCATCTGGCCCGTAGCAGCATAATGAGTGGATTCAGGTATGACGATTCTACGAGAAATAAGTCACACAGAAAAAGAAACATCATAAGATATCACTAATACACGGAACGTAAACTTGGCTACACATGAACTGAATTACAAAACAGAACAGGGTCTCAAATTTAGAAAACCAACTTATGCTTGCTTATGGGGAAGGTGAGTTGGGGTGCTGCATCAAACCAGAGATTGAAATTAGCACAGATACCATTCCATAAGCAAAATATATAATAGACAAGACCTACTCCTTGCTCAACGAAATGGACTCAACACCCGATATTCAACGCCTGGGAATATACCTGAAAAGTATGAATCTTAAGACCCATGGATTTATATGTCTCCATAAGGAAATCAACCGTGTGTACAGCGGCCTAAACGCAGCAGTGAAAATCCGATAAATCCCATTATCAAAATAATTTTCACAAACAAAACACAATGACAGTGAAATAGAGAGCAATTCTTAAATAATTCATTCAGGGCTTGTGATGCAACCTGTATTTACCACACCTACACCCAGAGCTGGGTGAGACATAAGGTTGGACACTTCGGGCTGATAGCATTGGTGAGGTTCGGTGAGCAAACGCAGACCCTTTGAAGTCATACTGCATGGTACCCATTCCATGGGTCCCAACTCTCCAGGTTTAAGGGATTCCTCCTTCATCTAAAACATGCATGGGAAACCCAGAGTATGGTCCACCTTGTGATTCGGAAACGTTTTCAAATGCATCTCAGGTTTCGTCCCCTGGTACTCGGGTTCACCGTGCCAGATGCTTTACTAATTCTCTCCCCACATTGAGAGTCAGCGCCTTTAACCTCCTGTTTGGCACAGTTTGCAATTTCTGCGCAAGATGAACAGGAATAGGGAGAACCAATGAGAGACTAGCTGTAGGTGTCTGCACGGCCAAATGGAACGCTCATTTCCCACCAGGAAGAGGAATTAAGCAAAGGCTCAGCGAGCCCTGCCAGAACCAGATGAGGGTCTGAAGCAATCCTGCGGTTTTGCAGCCAGCTCACAAGAAAGCGAGTTGAAGAAAGGAGCTCAGGGGCACTGTAATTCACAAACCTGCAGAGTTATGAATGACAGCTATCGTCCAAAAATGTATTGAAGTATCTTCGAAGAGGACCTGAAAGCGGGGCAGAATTTCAGGAAAACGATTTCGGGAGTAGACTGGAATTGCACTTAAAGCATAGGAAAAGAGGCAGAATGTCCACAATGATGCACTTGGCCAAAAAGGGCGTATGCGTTTTTTCCTGAATATATTCAGGAAAAAACGCATACGCCCTTTTTGGCCAACCAAGCAAGCGTTTAAAGGAAATCTGCACTACAATGAAGTCTCACTGCCCCCCTGTCCAAACGGCCATATGAAACAAGTGTAAAATCCAGAAAGGCAGAACAGCTCATGGAAAGAGGGAGCCTTGGTATGCTGATGGGCGGGATGTAAATTGCCAACAGCCACTCTGGAGAAGTGTATGGTGTTTCCTGAAACACGTAGGAAACAAAGCAACACAGCCTATGGCACTTCCACTTAGGGTCCTATAGCTTAGGGAAATTAAAATCAAAAACACACAGCCACCCCAAAGTTTGGGACGGCTCTGTTTACAAGAACCTCGTCTACGGTACAAGTTAAATATCCGAGAAAGCAAAAAATGGATAAAGAAGTTGTGGTACGTACGTACAATGGAATATCACTCAGCAATGAGATCTACGTCATCAGGCCCGTAGCGGCATAATGAGTGCATTCAGGTACGACGATTCTACGAGAAATAAGTCACACAGAAAAAGAAACATCGTAAGATATCACTAATAAACGGAACGTAATGTTGGCTACACATGAACTGAATTACAAAACAGAACAGGGTCTCAAATTTAGAAAACCAACTTATGCTTGCTTATGGGGAAAGGTGAGTTGGGGTGCTGCATAAAACCAGAGATTGAAATTAGCACAGATACCGTTCCATAACCCAAATATATATTAGAGAAGACCTACTCCTTGCTCAACGAAATGGACTCAACACCCCATATTCAACGCCTGGGAATATACCTGACAAGTAAGAATCTTAAGACCCATGGATTTATATGTCTCCATAAGGAAATCAAGCGTGTGTACAGCGGCCTAAACGCAGCAGTGAAAATCCGATAAATCCCATTATCAAAATAAATTTCAAAAACAAAACACAATGACAGTGAAATAGAGAGCAATTCTTAAATAATTCATTCAGGGCTTGTGATGCAACCTGGATTTACCACATCTACACCCAGAGCTGGGTGAGACATAAAGCTAGACACTTCGGGCTGATAGCATTGGTGAGGTACGGTGAGCAAACGCAGACCCTTTGACGTCATACTGCATGGTACCCATTCCATGGGTCCCAACTCTCCAGGATTAAGGGATTCTTCCTTCAGCTAAAACATGCATGGGAAACCCAGAGTATGGTCCACCGTGTGATTGGGAAACGTTTTCAAATGCATCTCAGGTTTCGACCCCTGGTACTCGGGTTCACTGTTCCAGGCGCTTTACTAACACTCTCCCCACTTGGAGAGTCAGTGCCTTTAACTTCCTGTTTGGCACAGTTTGCAATTTCTGCGCAAGATGAACAGGAATAGGGAGAACCAATTAGAGACTAGCTGTAGGTGTCTGCACGGGCAAATGGAACGCTCATTTCCCACCAGGAAGTGGAATTAACCAAAGTCTCAGCGTGCCCTGCTGGAAACAGATTAGGGCCTAAAGCAATGCAGCAGTTTTGCGGCCAGCTCACAAGAAAGCGAGTTGAAGAAAGGAGCTCAGGGGCACTGTAATTCACAAACCTGCAGAGTTATGAATGACAGCTATCGTCCAAAAATGTATTGAAGTAAGTCTTCGAAGTGGACTTGAAAGCGGGGCAGAATTTCAGGAAAACTGTTTCAGGGGGTAGACTGGAATTGCACTTAAAGCATAGGAAAAGAGGCAGAATGTCCACAATGATGCACTTGGACAAAAATGGGGTATGCGTTTTTTCCTGAATATATTCAGGAAAAAACGCATACGCAATTTTTGGCCAACCAAGCAAGCGTGAAAATGAAATCTGCACTACAATAAACTCTCACTGCCCCCCGGTCAAAAGTGCCATCTGAAAAATGTGTAAAATCCAGAAAGGCAGGACAGGTCATGGAGAACAGGGAGCCTGGTTATGCCGATGGGCGGGATGTAAATTGCCAACAACCACTCTGGAGAAGTGTATGGTGTTTCCTGAAACACGTAGGAAACAAAGCAACACAGCCTATGGCACTTCCACTTAGGGTCCTATAGCTTAGGGAAATTAAAATCGAAAACACACAGCCACCCCAAACTTTGGGACGGCTCTGTTTACAAGAACCTCGTCTACGGTACAAGTTAAATATCCGAGAAAGCAAAAAATGGATAAAGAAGTTGTGGTACGTACGTACAATGGAATATCACTCAGCAATGAGATCTACGTCATCAGCCCCGTAGCGGCATAATGAGTGCATTCAGGTACGACGATACTACGAGAAATAAGTCACACAGAAAAAGAAACATCGTAAGATATCACTAATAAACGGAACGTAAACTTGGCTACACATGAACTGAATTACAAAACAGAACAGGGTCTCAAATTTAGAAAACCAACTTATGCTTGCTTATGGGGAAAGGTGAGTTGGGGTGCTGCATCAAACCAGAGATTGAAATTAGCAGAGATACCGTTCCATAACCCAAATATATAATAGACAAGACCTACTCCTTACTCAACGAAATGGACTCAACACTCCATATTCAACGCCTGGGAATATACCTGACAAGTAAGAATCATAAGACCCATGGATTTATATGTCTCCATAAGGAAATCAAGCGTGTGTAGAGCGGCCTAAACTTAGCAGTGAAAATCCGATAAATCCCATTATCAAAATAAATTTCACAAACACAACACAATGACAGTGAAATAGAGAGCAATTCTTAAATAATTCATTCAGGGCTTGTGATGCAACCTGGATTTACCGCATCTACACCCAGAGCTGGGTGAGACATAAGGCTGGACACTTCGGGCTGATAGCATTGGTGAGGTTCGGTGATCAAAAGCAGACCCTTTGAAGTCATACTGCATGGTAGCCATTCCAAGGGTCCCAACTCTCCAGGTTTAAGGGATTCTTCCTTCAGCTAAAACATGCATGGGAAACACGGAGTATGTTCCACCGTGTGATTGGGAAAGGTTTTCAAATGCATCTCAGGTTTTGTCCCCTGGTACTCGGGTGCACCGTTCCAGACACTTTACTAACACTCTCCCCACTTGGAAAGTCAGTGCCTTTAACCTCCTGTTTGGCACAGTTTGCAATTTCTGCGCAAGATGAACAGGAATAGGGAGAAGCAATGAGAGACTAGCTGTAGGTGTCTGCACGGGCAAATGGAACGCTCATTTCCCACCAGGTAGAGGAATTAACCAAAGGCTCAGCGTGCCCAGCCGGAACCAGATTAGGGCCTGAAGCAATCCTGCGGTTTTGCGGCCAGCTCACAAAAAAGCGAGTTGAAGAAAGGAGCTCAGGGGCACTGTAATTCACAATCCTGCAGAGTTATGAATGACAGCTATCGTCCAAAAATGTATTGAAGTAAGTTTTCGAAGAGGACTTGAAAACGGGGCAGAATTTCAGGAAAACGATTTCAGGGGGTAGACCGGAATTGCACTTAAAGCATAGGAAAAGAGGCAGAATGTCCACAATGATGCACTTGGCCAAAAAGGGCGTATGCGTTTTTTCCTCAATATATTCAGGAAAAAACGCATACGCCCTTTTTGGCCAACCAAGCAAGCGTGTAAAGGAAATCTGCACTACAATGAAGTCTCACTGCCCCCCGGTCAAAAGGGCCATCTGAAACAAGTGTAAAATCCAGAAAGGCAGGACAGGTCATGGAGAACAGGGAGCCTTGTTATGCTGATGGGCGGGATGTAAATTGCCAACAGCCACTCTGGAGAAGTGTATGGTGTTTCCTGAAACACGTAGGAAACAAAGCAACACAGCCTATGGCACTTCCACTTAGGGTCCTATAGCTTAGGGAAATTATAATAAAAAACACACAGCCACACCAAAGTTTGGGACGGCTCTGTTTACAAGAACCTGGTCTACGGTACAAGTTAAATATCCAAGAAAGCAAAAAATGGATAAGGAAGTTGTGGTACGTACGTACAATGGAATATCACTCAGCAATGAGATCTACGTCATCAGGCCCGTAGTGGCATAATGAGTGGATTCATGTACGACGATTCTGCGAGAAATAAGTCACACAGAAAAAGAAACATAATAAGATATCACTAATACACTGAAGGTAAACTTGGCTACACATGAACTGAATTACAAAACAGAACAGGGTTTCAAATTTAGAAAACCAACTTATGCTTGCTTATGGGGAAAGGTGAGTTGGGGTGCTGCATCAAACCAGAGATTGAAATTAGCACAGATACCGTTCCATAAGCCAAATATATAATAGACAAGACCTACTGTTGCTCAACGAAATGGACTCAACACCCCATATTCAACGCCTGAGAATATACCTGACAAGTAAGAATCTTAAAACCCATGGATTTATATGTCTCCATAAGGAAGTCAAGCGTGTGTACAGTGGCCTAAACGCAGCAGTGAAAATCCGATAAATCCCATTAACAAAATAAATTTCAAAAACAAAACACAATGACAGTGAAATAGAGAGCAATTCTTAAATAATTCATTCAGGGCTTGTGATGCAACCTGGATTTACCACATCTACACACAGAGCAGGTTGAGACATAAGGCTGGACACTTCGGGCTGATAGCATTGTTGAGGTTCGGTGAGCAATGGCAGACCATTTGAAGTCATATTGCATGGTAGCCATTCCATGGGTCCCAACTCTCCAGGTTTAAGGGATTCTTCCTTCAGCTAAAATATGCATGGGAAACCCAGAGTATAGTCCACCGTGTGATTGGGAAACGTTTTCAACTGCATCTCAGGTTTCGTCCCCTGGTACTCGGGTTCACCATTCCAGACGTTTTACTAACACTCTCCCCACTTGGAGAGTCAGTGCCTTTAACCTCCTGTTTGGCACAGTTTGCAATTTCTGCGCAAGTTGAAGAGGAATAGGGAGAATCAATGAGAGACTAGCTGTAGGTGTCTGCACGGGAAAATGGAACGCTCATTTCCCACCAGGAAGAGGAATTAACCAAAGGCTCAGCATGCCCTGCCAGAACCAGATTAGGGCCTGAAGCAATCCTGCGGTTTTGCGGCCAGCTCACAAGAAAGCAAGTTGAAGAAATGAGCTCAGGGGCACTGTAATTCACAAACCTGTAGAGTTATGAATGACAGCTATCGTCCAAAAATATATTGAAGTAAGTCTTCGAAGAGGACTTGAAAGCGGGGCAGAATTTCAGGAAAACGATTTCAGGGGGTAGACTGGAATTGCACTTAAAGCATAGGAAAAGAGGCAGAATGTCGACAATGATGCACTTGGCCAAAAAGGGCGTATGCGTTTTTTCCTGAATATATTCAGGAAAAAACGCATACGCACTTTTTGGCCAGCCAAGCAAGCGTGTAAATGAAATCTGCACTACAATGAAGTCTCACTGCCCCCCGGTCAAAAGGGACATCTGAAAAAAGCGTAAAATCCAGAAAGGCAGGACAGGTCATGGAGAACAGGGAGCCATGTTATGCAGATGGGCGGGATGTAAATTGCCAACAGCCACTCTGGAGAAGTGTATGGTGTTTCCTGAAACACGTAGGAAACAAAGCAACACAGCCTATGGCACTTCCACTTAGGGTCCTATAGCTTAGGGAAATTAAAATCAAAAACACACAGCCACCCCAAAGTTTGGGACGGCTCTGTTTACAAGAACATCGTCTACGGTACAAGTTAAATATCCGAGAAAGTAAAAAATGGATAAAGAAGTTGTGGTACGTACGTACAATGGAATATCACTCAGCCATGAGATCTACGTCATCAGGCCCGTAGCGGCATAATGAGTGGATTCAGGTACGACGATTCTACGAGAAATAAGTCACACAGAAAGAGAAACATCATAAGATATCACTAATCCACGGAACGTAAACTTGGCTACACAAGAACTGAATTACAAAACAGAACAGGGTCTCAAATTTAGAAAACCATCTTATGCTTGCTTATGGGGAAAGGTGAGTTGGGGTGCTGTATAAAACCAGAGATTGAAATTAGCACAGATACCGTTCCATAAGGCAAAAATATAATAGACAAGACCTACTCCTTGCTCTACGAAATGGACTCAACACCCCATATTCAACGCCTGGAAATATACCTGACAAGTAAGAATCTTAAGACCCATGGATTTATATGTCTCCATAAGGAAATCAAGCGTGTGTACAGCGGCCTAAACGCAGCAGTGAAAATCCGATAAATCCCATTATCAAAATAAATTTCACAAACACAACACAATGACAGTGAAATAGAGAGGAATTCTTAAATAATTCATTCAGGGCTTGTGATGCAACCTGGATTTACCACATCTACACCCAGAGCTGGGTGAGACATAAGGCTGGACACTTCGGGCTGATAGCATTGGTGAGGTTCGGTGAGCAAACGCAGACCCTTTGAAGTCATACTGCATGGTACCCATTCCATGGGTCCCAACTCTCCAGGTTTAAGGGATTCTTCCTTCAGCTAAAACATGCATTGGAATCCCAGAGTATGGTCCACTGTGTGATTGGGAAACATTTTCAAATGTATCTCAGGTTTCGTCCCCTGGTACTCGGGTTCAACGTTCCAGACGCTTTACTAACACTCTCCACAATTGGAGAGACAGTGCCTTTAACCTCCTGTTTGTCACAGTTTGCAAATTCTGCGCAAGATGAACAGGAATAGGGAGAACCAATGAGAGACTAGCTGTAGGTGTCTGCACGGGCAAATGGAACGCTCATTTCCCACCAGGAAGAGGGATTAACCAAAGGCTCAGCGTTCCCTGCCGGAACCAGATTAGGGCCTGAAGCAATCCAGCGGTTTTGCGGCCATCTCACAAGAAAGCGAGTTGAAGAAAGGAGCTCAGGGGCACTGTAATTCACAAACCTGCAGAGTTATGAATGACAGCTATCGTACAAAAATGTATTGAAGTAAGTCTTCGAAGAGGACTTGAAAGCGGGGCAGAATTTCAGGAAAACGATTTCAGGGGGTAGACTGGAATTGCACTTAAAGTATAGGAAAAGAGGCAGAATGTCGACAATGATGCACTTGGCCAAAAAGGGCGTATGCGTTTTTTCCTGAATATATTCAGGAAAAAACGCATACGCGCTTTTTGGCCAACCAAGCAAGCGTGTAAAGGAAATCTGCACTACAATGAAGTCTCACTGCCTCCCGGTCCACACGGCCATCTGAAACAAGTGTAAAATCCAGAAAGGCAGGACAGGTCATGGAGAACAGGGAGCCTTGTTATGCTGATGGGCGGGATGTAAATTGCCAACAGCCACTCTGGAGAAGTGTATGGTGTTTCCTGAAACACGTAGGAAACAAAGCAACACAGCCTATGGCACTTCCACTTAGGGTCCTATAGCTTAGGGAAATTAAAATCAAAAACACCCAGGCACCCCAAAGTTTGGGACGGCTCTGTTTACAAGAACCTCGTCTACGGTACAAGTTAAATATCCGTGAAAGCAAAAAATGGATAAAGAAGTTGTGGTACGTACGTACAATGGAATAACACTCAGAAATGAGATCTACGTCATCAGGTCCGTAGCAGCATAATGAGTGGATTCAGGTACCACGATTCTACGAGAAATAAGTCACACAGAAAAAGAAACATCATAAGATATCCCTAATACACGGAACGTAAACTTGGCTACTCATGAACTGAATTACAAAACAGAACAGGGTCTCAAATTTAGAAAACCAACTTATGCTTGCTTATGGGGAAAGGTGAGCTGGGGTGCTGCATAAAACCAGAGATTGAAATTAGCACACATACTGTTTCATAAGCAAAATATATAATAGACAAGACCTACACCTGGCTCAATGAAATGGACTCAACACCCCATATTCAAAGCCGGGGAATATACCTGACAAATAAGAATCTTAAGACCCATGGATTTATATGTCTCCATAAGGAAATCAAGCGTGTGTACAGCGGCCTAAACGCAGCAGTGAAAATCCGATAAATCCCATTATCAAAATAAATTTCACAAACAAAACACAATGACAGTGAAATAGAGAGCAATTCTTAAATAATTCATTCAGGGCTTGTGATGCAACCTGGATTTACCACATCCACACCCAGAGCTGGGTGAGACATAAGGCTGGACACTTCGGGCTGATAGCATTGGTGAGATTCGGTGAGCAAATGTAGACCCTTTGAAGTCATACTGCATGGTAGCCATTCCAAGGGTCTCAACTCTCCAGGTTTAAGGGATTCTTCCTTCAGCTAAAACATGCATGGGAAACCCAGAGTATGGTCCACCGTGTGATTGGGAAACGTTTTCAAATGCATCTCAGGTTTCGTCCCCTGGTACATGGGTTCACCATTCCAGACGCTTTACTAACACTCTCCCCACTTGGAGAGTCAGTGCCTTTAACCTCCTGTTTGTCACAGTTTGCAATTTCTGCGCAAGATGAACAGGAATAGGGAGAACCAATGAGAGACTAGCTGTAGGTGTCTGCACGGGCAAATGGAATGCTAATTTCCCACCAGGAAGAGGTATTAACCAAAGGCTCAGCGTGCCCTGCCAGAACCAGATTAGGGCCTGAAGCAATACAGCGGTTTTGCGGCCAGCTCACAAGAAAGCGAGTTGAAGAAAGGAGCTCAGGGACCCTGTAATTCACAAACCTACAGAGTTATGAATGACAGCTATCGTCCAAAAATGTATTGAAGTAAGTCTTCGAAGGAGACTTGAAAGCAGGGCAGAATTTCAGGAACACGATTTCAGGGGGTAGACTGGAATTGCACTTAAAGCATAGGAAAAGAGGCAGAATGTCGACAATGATGCACTTGGCCAAAAAGGGCGTATGCGTTTTTTCCTGAATATATTCAGGAAAAAACGCATACGCCCTTTTTGGCCAACCAAGCAAGCGTGTAAAGGAAATCTGCACTACAATGAAGCCTCACAGCCCCCCGGTCAAAACGGGCATCTGAAAAAAGTGTAAAATCCAGAAAGGCAGGACAGGTCATGGAGAACAGGGAGCCTTGTTATGCTGATGGGCGGGATGTAAATTGCCGACAGCCACTCTGGAGAAGTGTATGGTGTTTCCTGAAACACGTAGGAAACAAAGCAACACAGCCTATGGCACTTCCACTTAGGGTCCTATAGCTTAGGGAAATTAAATTCAAAAACACACAGCCACCCAAAAGTTTGGGACGGCTCTGTTTACAAGAACCTCGTCTACGGTACAAGTTCAATATCCGAGAAAGCAAAAAATGGATAAAGAAGTTGTGGTACGTACGTACAATGGAATATCACTCAGCCATGAGATCTACGTCATCAGGCCCGTAGCGGCATAATGAGTGGATTCAGGTACGACGATTCTACGAGAAATAAGTCACACAGAAAGAGAAACATCATAAGATATCACTAATCCACGGAACGTAAACTTGGCTACACAAGAACTGAATTACAAAACAGAACAGGGTCTCAAATTTAGAAAACCATCTTATGCTTGCTTATGGGGAAAGGTGAGTTGGGGTGCTGTATAAAACCAGAGATTGAAATTAGCACAGATACCGTTCCATAAGGCAAATATATAATAGACAAGACCTACTCCTTGCTCAACGAAATGGACTCAACACCCCATATTCAACGCCTGGAAATATACCTGACAAGTAAGAATCTTAAGACCCATGGATTTATATGTCTCCATAAGGAAATCAAGCGTGTGTACAGCGGCCTAAACGCAGCAGTGAAAATCCGATAAATCCCATTATCAAAATAAATTTCAAAAACAAAACACAATGACAGTGAAATAGAGAGCAATTCTTAAATAATTCATTCAGGGCTTGTGATGCAACCTGGATTTACCACATCTACACCCAGAGCTGGATGAGACATAAGGCTGGACACTTCGGGCTGATAGCATTGGTGAGGTTCGGTGAGCAAACGCAGACCCTTTGAAGTCATACTGCATGGTACCCATTCCATGGGTCCCAACTCTGCAGGTTTAAGGGATTCTTCCTTCAGCTAAAACATGCATTGGAATCCCAGAGTATGGTCCACTGTGTGATTGGGAAACATTTTCAAATGTATCTCAGGTTTCGTCCCCTGGTACTCGGGTTCAATGTTCCTGACGCTTTACTAACACTCTCCACAATTGGAGAGACAGTGCCTTTAACCTCCTGTTTGTCACAGTTTGCAAATTCTGCGCAAGATGAACAGGATTAGGGAGAACCAATGAGAGACTAGCTCTAGGTGTGTGCACGGGCAAATGGAACGCTCATTTCCCACCAGGAAGAGGGATTAACCAAAGGCTCAGCGTTCCCTGCCGGAACCAGATTAGGGCCTGAAGCAATCCAGCGGTTTTGCGGCCATCTCAGAAGAAAGCGAGTTGAAGAAAGGAGCTCAGGGGCACTGTAATTCACAAACCTGCAGAGTTATGAATGACAGCTATCGTCCAAAAATGTATTGAAGTAAGTCTTCGAAGAGGAGTTGAAAGCGGGGCAGAATTTCAGGAAAACGATTTCAGGGGGTAGACTGGAATTGCACTTAAAGTATAGGAAAAGAGGCAGAATGTCGACAATGATGCACTTGGCCAAAAAGGGCGTATGCGTTTTTTCCTGAATATATTCAGGAAAAAACGCATACGCCCTTTTTGGCCAACCAAGCAAGCGTGTAAAGGAAATCTGCACTACAATGAAGTCTCACTGCCTCCCGGTCCAAACGGCCATGTGAAACAAGTGTAAAATCCAGAAAGGCAGGACAGGTCATGGAGAACAGGGAGCCTTGTTATGCTGATGGGCGGGATGTAAATTGCCAACAGCCACTCTGGAGAAGTGTATGGTGTTTCCTGAAACACGTAGGAAACAAAGCAACACAGCCTATGGCACTTCCACTTAGGGTCCTATAGCTTAGGGAAATTAAAATCAAAAACACACAGCCACCCCAAAGTTTGGGACGGCTCTGTTTACAAGAACCTCGTCTACGGTACAAGTTAAATATCCGAGAAAGCAAAAAATGGATAAAGAAGTTGTGGTACGTACGTACAATGGAATATCACTCAGCAATGAGATCTACGTCATCAGGCCCGTGGCGGCATAATGAGTGCATTCAGATACGACGATTCTACGAGAAATAAGTCACACAGAAAAAGAAACATCATAAGATATCCCTAATACACGGAACGTAAACTTGGCTACTCATGAACTGAATTACAAAACAGAACAGGGTCTCAAATTTAGAAAACCAACTTATGCTTGCTTATGGGGAAAGGTGAGTTGGGGTGCTGCATAAAACCAGAGATTGAAATTAGCACACATACTGTTCCATAAGCAAAATATATAATAGACAAGACCTACACCTGGCTCAATGAAATGGACTCAACACCCCATATTCAAAGCCGGGGAATATACCTGACAAATAAGAATCTTAAGACCCATGGATTTATATGTCTCCATAAGGAAATCAAGCGTGTGTACAGCGGCCTAAACGCAGCAGTGAAAATCCGATAAATCCCATTATCAAAATAAATTTCACAAACAAAACACAATGACAGTGAAATAGAGAGCAATTCTTAAATAATTCATTCAGGGCTTGTGATGCAACCTGGATTTACCACATCCACACCCAGAGCTGGGTGAGACATAAGGCTGGACACTTCGGGCTGATAGCATTGGTGAGGTTCGGTGAGCAAATGCAGACCCTTTGAAGTCATACTGCATGGTAGCCATTCCAAGGGTCCCAACTCTCCAGGTTTAAGGGATTCTTCCTTCAGCTAAAACATGCATGGGAAACCCAGAGTATGGTCCACCGTGTGATTGGGAAACGTTTTCAACTGCATCTCAGGTTTCGTCCCCTGGTACTCGGGTTCACCATTACAGACGCTTTACTAACACTCTCCCCACTTGGAGAGTCAGTGCCATTAACTTTCTGTTTGGCACAGTTTCAAATTTCTGCGCAAGATGAACAGGAATAGGGAGAACCAATGAGAGACTAGCTGTAGGTGTCTGCACGGGAAAATGTAACGCTCATTTACAACAAGGAAGAGGGTTTAACCAAAGGCTCAGCGTGCCCTGCTGGAACAAGATTAGGGCCTGAAGCAATCCTGCGGTTTTGCGGCCAGCTCACAAGAAAGCGAGTTGAAGAAAGGAGCTCAGGGGCACTGTAATTCACAAACCTGCAGAGTTATGAATGACAGCTATCGTCCAAAAATGTATTGAAGTAAGTCTACTAAGAGGACTTCAAAGCGGGGCAGAATTTCAGGAAAATGATTTCAGGCGGTAGACTGGAATTGCACTTAAAGCATAGGAAAAGAGGCAGAATGTCGACAATGATGCACTTGGCCAAAAAGGGCGTATGCGTTTTTTCCTGAATATATTCAGGAAAAAACGCATACGCCCTTTTTGGCCAACCAAGCAAGCGTGTAAAGGAAATCTGCACTACAATGAAGCCTCACAGCCCCCCGGTCAAAAGGGGCATCTGAAAAAAGTGTAAAATCCAGAAAGGCAGGACAGGTCATGGAGAACAGGGAGCCTTGTTATGCTGATGGGCGGGATGTAAATTGCCAACAGCCACTCTGGAGAAGTGTATGGTGTTTCCTGAAACACGTAGGAAACAAAGCAACACAGCCTATGGCACTTCCACTTAGAGTCCTATAGCTTAGGGAAATTAAATTCAAAAACACACAGCCACCCAGAAGTTTGGGACGGCTCTGTTTACAAGAACCTCGTCTACGGTACAAGTTCAATATCCGAGAAAGCAAAAAATGGATAAAGAAGTTGTGGTACGTACGTACAATGGAATATCACTCAGCCATGAGATCTACGTCATCAGGCCCGTAGCCGCATAATGAGTGGATTCAGGTACGACGATTCTATGAGAAATAAGTCACACAGAAAGAGAAACATCATAAGATATCACTAATCCACGGAACTTAAACTTGGCTACACAAGAACTGAATTACAAAACAGAACAGGGTCTCAAATTTAGAAAACCATCTTATGCTTGCTTATGGGGAAAGGTGAGTTGGGGTGCTGTATAAAACCAGAGATTGAAATTAGCACAGATACCGTTCCATAAGGCAAATATATAATAGACAAGACCTACTCCTTGCTCAACGAAATGGACTCAACACCCCATATTCAACGCCTGGAAATATACCTGACAAGTAAGAATCTTAAGACCCATGGATTTATATGTCTCCATAAGGAAATCAAGCGTGTGTACAGCGGCCTAAACGCAGCAGTGAAAATCCGATAAATCCCATTATCAAAATAAATTTCAAAAACAAAACACAATGACAGTGAAATAGAGAGCAATTCTTAAATAATTGATTCAGGGCTTGTGATGCAACCTGGATTTACCACATCTACACCCAGAGCTGTGTGAGACATAAGGCTGGACACTTCGGGCTGATAGCATTGGTGAAGTTCTGTGAGCAAACGCAGACCGTTTGAAGTCATACTGCATGGTACCCATTCCATGGGTCCCAACTCTCCAGGTTTAAGGGATTCTTCCTTCAGCTAAAACATGCATTGGAATCCCAGAGTATGGTCCACTGTGTGATTGGGAAACATTTTCAAATGTATCTCAGGTTTCGTCCCCTGGTACTCGGGTTCAACGTTCCAGACGCTTTACTAACACTCTCCACAATTGGAGAGACAGTGCCTTTAACCTCCTGTTTGTCACAGTTTGCAAATTCTGCGCAAGATGAACAGGAATAGGGAGAACCAATGAGAGACTAGCTGTAGGTGTCTGCACGGGCAAATGGAACGCTCATTTCCCACCAGGAAGAGGGATTAACCAAAGGCTCAGCGTTCCCTGCCAGAACCAGATTAGGGCCTGAAGCAATCCAGCGGTTTTGCGGCCATCTCAGAAGAAAGCGAGTTGAAGAAAGGAGCTCAGGGGCACTGTAATTCACAAACCTGCAGAGTTATGAATGACAGCTATCGTACAAAAATGTATTGAAGTAAGTCTTCGAAGAGGACTTGAAAGCGGGGCAGAATTTCAGGAAAACGATTTCAGGGGGTAGACCGGAATTGCACTTAAAGTATAGGAAAAGAGGCAGAATGTCGACAATGATGCACTTGGCCAAAAAGGGCGTATGCGTTTTTTCCTGAATATATTCAGGAAAAAACGCATACGCCCTTTTTGGCCAACCAAGCAAGCGTGTAAAGGAAATCTGCACTACAATGAAGTCTCACTGCCTCCCGGTCCAAACGGCCATCTGAAACAAGTGTAAAATCCAGAAAGGCAGGACAGGTCATGGAGAACAGGGAGCCTTGTTATGCTGATGGGCGGGATGTAAATTGCCAACAGCCACTCTGGAGAAGTGTATGGTGTTTCCTGAAACACGTAGGAAACAAAGCAACACAACCTATGGCACTTCCACTTAGGGTCCTATAGCTTAGGGAAATTAAAATCAAAAACACCCAGGCACCCCAAAGTTTGGGACGGCTCTGTTTACAAGAACCTCGTCTACGGTACAAGTTAAATATCCGAGAAAGCAAAAAATGGATAAAGAAGTTGTGGTACGTACGTACAATGGAATATCACTCAGCAATGAGATCTACGTCATCAGGCCCGTAGCGGCATAATGAGTGGATTCAGGTACGACGATTCTACGAGAAATAAGTCACACAGAAAAAGAAACATCATAAGATATCACTAATACACGGAACGTAAACTTGGCTACTCATGAACTGAATTACAAAACAGAACAGGGTCTCAAATTTAGAAAACCAACTTATGCTTGCTTATGGGGAAAGGTGAGTTGGGGTGCTGCATCAAACCAGAGATTGAAATTAGCACACATACTGTTCCATAAGCAAAATATATAATAGACAAGACCTACACCTGGCTCAATGAAATGGACTCAACACTCCATATTCAAAGCCGGGGAATATACCTGACAAATAAGAATCTTAAGACCCATGGATTTATATGTCTCCATAAGGAAATCAAGCGTGTGTACAGCGGCCTAAACGCAGCAGTGAAAATCCGATAAATCCCATTATCAAAATAAATTTCACAAACAAAACACAATGACAGTGAAATAGAGAGGAATTCTTAAATAATTCATTCAGGGCTTGTGATGAAACCTGGATTTACCACATCTACACCCAAAGCTGTGTGAGACATAAGGCTGGACACTTCGGGCTGATAGCATTGGTGAGTTTCGGTGAGCAAAGGCAGACCCTTTGAAGTCATACTGCATGGTACCCGTTCCATGGGTCCCAAATCTCCAGGTTTAAGGGATTCTTCCTTCAGCTAAAACATGCATGGGAAACCCAGAGTATGGTCCACCGTGTGATTGGGAAACGTTTTCAAATGCATCTCACGTTTCGTCCCCTGGTACTCGGGTTCACCGCTCCAGACGCTTTACTAACACTCTCCCCACTTGGAGAGTCAGTGCCTTTAACCTCCTGTTTGGCACAGTTTGCAATTTCTGCGCAAGATGAACAGGAATAGGGACAACCAATGAGAGACTAGCTGTAGGTGTCTGCACGGGCAAATGGAACGCTCATTTCCCATCAGAAAGAGGAATTAAACAAAGGCTCAGCGTGCCCTGCCGGAACCAGATTAGGGCCTGAAGCAATAATGTGGTTTTGCGGCCAGCTCACAAGAAAGCGAGTTGAAGAAAGGAGCTCAGGGGCACTGTAATTCACAAACCTGCAGAGTTATGAATTACAGCTATCGTCCAAAAATGTATTGAAATAAGTCTTCGAAGAGGACTTGAAAGGGGGGCAGAATTTCAGGAAAACGATTTCAGGGGGTAGACTGGAATTGCACTTAAAGCATAGGAAAAGAGGCAGAATGTCGAAAATGATGCACTTGGCCAAAAAGGGCGTATGCATTTTTTCCTGAATATATTCAGGAAAAAACGCATACGCACTTTTTGGCCAACCAAGAAAGCGTGTAAAGGAAATCTGCACTACAATGAAGTCTCATTGCCCCGCGTTCCAAAAGGCCATCTGAAACAGGTGTAAAATCCAGAAAGGCAGGACAGGTCATGGAGAACAGGGAGCCTTGTTATGCTGATGGGCGGGATGTAAATTGCCAACAGCCACTCTGGAGAAGTGTATGGTGTTTCCTGAAACACGTAGGAAACAAAGCAACACAGCCTATGGCACTTCCACTTAGGGCCCTATAGCTTAGGGAAATTAAAATCAAAAACACACAGCCACCCCAAAGTTTGGGACGGCTCTGTTTACAAGAACCTCGTCTACGGTACAAGTTAAATATCCGAGAAAGCAAAAAATGGATAAAGAAGTTGTGGTACGTACGTACAATGGAATATCACTCAGCAATGAAATCTACGTCATCAGGCCCGTAGCGGCATAATGAGTGGATTCAGGTACGACGATTCTACGAGAAATAAGTCACACAGAAAAAGAAACATCATAAGATATCACTAATACACGGAACGTAAACTTGGCTACACATGAACTGAATTACAAAACAGAACAGGGTTTCAAATTTAGAAAACTAACTTATGCTTGCTTTTGGGGAAAGGTGAGATGGGGTGCTGCATCAAACCAGAGATTGAAATTAGCACAGATACCGTTCCATAAGCCAAATATATTATAGACAAGACCTACTACTTGCTCAACGAAATGGAATCAACACCACATATTCAACGCCTGGGAATATAGCTGACAAGTAAGAATCTTAAGACCCATGGATTAATATGTCTCCATAAGGAAATCAGTCGTGTGTACAGCGGCCTAAACGCAGCAGTGAAAATCCGATAAATCCCATTATCAAATAAATTTCACAAACAAAACACAATGACAGTGAAATAGAGAGCAATTCTTAATTATTCATTCAGGGTTTGTGATGCAACCTGGATTTGCCACCTCTACACCCAAAGCTGGTTGAGACATAAGGCTGGACACTTCGGGCTGATAGCAATGGTGAGGTTCGTTGAGAAAACGCAGACCCTTTGAAGTCATAGTGCATGGTAGCCATTCCATGGGTCCCAACTCTCCAGGTTTAAGGGATTCTTCCTTCAGCTAAAACATGCATGGGGAACCCAGAGTATGGTCCACTGTGTGATTGGGAAACGTTTTCAAATGCATCTCAGGTTTCGTCCCCTGGTACTCGGGTTCACTGCTCCATACGCTTTACTAACACTCTCCCCACTTGGAGAGTCAGTGCCTTTAACCTCCTGTTTGGCACAGTTTGCAATTTCTGCGCAAGATGAACAGGAATAGGGAGAACCAATGAGAGACTAGCTGTAGGTGTCTGCATGGGCAAATGGAACGCTCATTTCCCACCAGGAAGAGGAATTAACCAAAGGCTCAGCGTGCCCTGCGGGAACCAGATTAGGGCCTGAAGCAATACTGCGGTTTTGCGGCCAGCTCACAAGAAAGCGAGTTGAAGAAAGCAGATCAGGGGCACTGTAATTCACAAACCTGCAGAGTTATGAATGACAGCTATCGTCGAAAAATGTATTGAAATAAGTGTTCGAAGAGGACTTGAAATCGGGGTAGAATTTCAGGAAAACGATTTCAGGGGGTAGACTGGAATTGCACTTAAAGCATAGGAAAAGAGGCAGAATGTCGACAATGATGCACTTGGCCAAAAAGGGCGTATGCGTTTTTTCCTGAATATATTCAGAAAAAAACGCATACGCCCTTTTTGGCCAACCAAGCAAGCGTGTCAAGGAAATCTGCACTACAATGAAGTCTCACTGCCTCTCGGTCAAAAGGGCCATCTGAAAAAAGTGTAAAATCCAGAAAGGCAGGACAGGTCATGGAGAACAGGGAGCCTTGTTATGCTGATGGGCGGGATGTAAATTGCCAACAGCCACTCTGGAGAAGTGTATGGTGTTTCCTGAAACACGTAGGAAACAAAGCAACACAGCCTATGGCACTTCCACTTAGGGTCCTATAGCTTAGGGAAATTAAAATCAAAAACACACAGCCACCCCAAAGTTTAGGACGGCTCTGTTTACAAGAACCTCGTCTACGGTACAAGTTAAATATCCGAGAAAGCAGAAAATGGATAAAGAAGTTGTGGTACGTACGTACAATGGAATATCACTCAGCAATGAAATCTACGTCATCAGGCCCGTAGCGGCATAATGAGTGGATTCAGGTACGACGATTCTACGAGAAATAAGTCACACAGAAAAAGAAACATCATAAGATATCACTAATACACGGAAGGTAAACTTGGCTACACATGAACTGAATTACAAAACAGAACAGGGTCTCAAATTTAGAAAACCAACTTATGCTTGCTTATGGGGAAAGGTGAGTTGGGGTGCTGCATAAAACCAGAGATTGAAATTAGCACACATACTGTTCCATAAGCAAAATATATAATAGACAAGACCTACACCTGGCTCAATGAAATGGACTCAACACCCCATATTCAAAGCCGGGGAATATACCTGACAAATAAGAATCTTAAGACCCATGGATTTATATGTCTCCATAAGGAAATCAAGCGTGTGTACAGCGGCCTAAACGCAGCAGTGAAAATCCGATAAATCCCATTATCAAAATAAATTTCACAAACAAAACACAATGACAGTGAAATAGAGAGCAATTCTTAAATAATTCATTCAGGGCTTGTGATGCAACCTGGATTTACCACATCCACACCCAGAGCTGGGTGAGACATAAGGCTGGACACTTCGGGCTGATAGCATTGGTGAGGTTCGGTGAGCAAATGCAGACCCTTTGAAGTCATACTGCATGGTAGCCATTCCAAGGGTCCCAACTCTCCAGGTTTAAGGGATTCTTCCTTCAGCTAAAACATGCATGGGAAACCCAGAGTATGGTCCACCGTGTGATTGGGAAACGTTTTCAACTGCATCTCAGGTTTCGTCCCCTGGTACTCGGGTTCACCATTACAGACGCTTTACTAACACTCTCCCCACTTGGAGAGTCAGTGCCATTAACTTTCTGTTTGGCACAGTTTCAAATTTCTGCGCAAGATGAACAGGAATAGGGAGAACCAATGAGAGACTAGCTGTAGGTGTCTGCACGGGAAAATGTAACGCTCATTTACAACAAGGAAGAGGGTTTAACCAAAGGCTCAGCGTGCCCTGCTGGAACAAGATTAGGGCCTGAAGCAATCCTGCGGTTTTGCGGCCAGCTCACAAGAAAGCGAGTTGAAGAAAGGAGCTCAGGGGCACTGTAATTCACAAACCTGCAGAGTTATGAATGACAGCTATCGTCCAAAAATGTATTGAAGTAAGTCTACTAAGAGGACTTCAAAGCGGGGCAGAATTTCAGGAAAATGATTTCAGGCGGTAGACTGGAATTGCACTTAAAGCATAGGAAAAGAGGCAGAATGTCGACAATGATGCACTTGGCCAAAAAGGGCGTATGCGTTTTTTCCTGAATATATTCAGGAAAAAACGCATACGCCCTTTTTGGCCAACCAAGCAAGCGTGTAAAGGAAATCTGCACTACAATGAAGCCTCACAGCCCCCCGGTCAAAAGGGGCATCTGAAAAAAGTGTAAAATCCAGAAAGGCAGGACAGGTCATGGAGAACAGGGAGCCTTGTTATGCTGATGGGCGGGATGTAAATTGCCAACAGCCACTCTGGAGAAGTGTATGGTGTTTCCTGAAACACGTAGGAAACAAAGCAACACAGCCTATGGCACTTCCACTTAGAGTCCTATAGCTTAGGGAAATTAAATTCAAAAACACACAGCCACCCAGAAGTTTGGGACGGCTCTGTTTACAAGAACCTCGTCTACGGTACAAGTTCAATATCCGAGAAAGCAAAAAATGGATAAAGAAGTTGTGGTACGTACGTACAATGGAATATCACTCAGCCATGAGATCTACGTCATCAGGCCCGTAGCCGCATAATGAGTGGATTCAGGTACGACGATTCTATGAGAAATAAGTCACACAGAAAGAGAAACATCATAAGATATCACTAATCCACGGAACTTAAACTTGGCTACACAAGAACTGAATTACAAAACAGAACAGGGTCTCAAATTTAGAAAACCATCTTATGCTTGCTTATGGGGAAAGGTGAGTTGGGGTGCTGTATAAAACCAGAGATTGAAATTAGCACAGATACCGTTCCATAAGGCAAATATATAATAGACAAGACCTACTCCTTGCTCAACGAAATGGACTCAACACCCCATATTCAACGCCTGGAAATATACCTGACAAGTAAGAATCTTAAGACCCATGGATTTATATGTCTCCATAAGGAAATCAAGCGTGTGTACAGCGGCCTAAACGCAGCAGTGAAAATCCGATAAATCCCATTATCAAAATAAATTTCAAAAACAAAACACAATGACAGTGAAATAGAGAGCAATTCTTAAATAATTGATTCAGGGCTTGTGATGCAACCTGGATTTACCACATCTACACCCAGAGCTGTGTGAGACATAAGGCTGGACACTTCGGGCTGATAGCATTGGTGAAGTTCTGTGAGCAAACGCAGACCGTTTGAAGTCATACTGCATGGTACCCATTCCATGGGTCCCAACTCTCCAGGTTTAAGGGATTCTTCCTTCAGCTAAAACATGCATTGGAATCCCAGAGTATGGTCCACTGTGTGATTGGGAAACATTTTCAAATGTATCTCAGGTTTCGTCCCCTGGTACTCGGGTTCAACGTTCCAGACGCTTTACTAACACTCTCCACAATTGGAGAGACAGTGCCTTTAACCTCCTGTTTGTCACAGTTTGCAAATTCTGCGCAAGATGAACAGGAATAGGGAGAACCAATGAGAGACTAGCTGTAGGTGTCTGCACGGGCAAATGGAACGCTCATTTCCCACCAGGAAGAGGGATTAACCAAAGGCTCAGCGTTCCCTGCCAGAACCAGATTAGGGCCTGAAGCAATCCAGCGGTTTTGCGGCCATCTCAGAAGAAAGCGAGTTGAAGAAAGGAGCTCAGGGGCACTGTAATTCACAAACCTGCAGAGTTATGAATGACAGCTATCGTACAAAAATGTATTGAAGTAAGTCTTCGAAGAGGACTTGAAAGCGGGGCAGAATTTCAGGAAAACGATTTCAGGGGGTAGACCGGAATTGCACTTAAAGTATAGGAAAAGAGGCAGAATGTCGACAATGATGCACTTGGCCAAAAAGGGCGTATGCGTTTTTTCCTGAATATATTCAGGAAAAAACGCATACGCCCTTTTTGGCCAACCAAGCAAGCGTGTAAAGGAAATCTGCACTACAATGAAGTCTCACTGCCTCCCGGTCCAAACGGCCATCTGAAACAAGTGTAAAATCCAGAAAGGCAGGACAGGTCATGGAGAACAGGGAGCCTTGTTATGCTGATGGGCGGGATGTAAATTGCCAACAGCCACTCTGGAGAAGTGTATGGTGTTTCCTGAAACACGTAGGAAACAAAGCAACACAACCTATGGCACTTCCACTTAGGGTCCTATAGCTTAGGGAAATTAAAATCAAAAACACCCAGGCACCCCAAAGTTTGGGACGGCTCTGTTTACAAGAACCTCGTCTACGGTACAAGTTAAATATCCGAGAAAGCAAAAAATGGATAAAGAAGTTGTGGTACGTACGTACAATGGAATATCACTCAGCAATGAGATCTACGTCATCAGGCCCGTAGCGGCATAATGAGTGGATTCAGGTACGACGATTCTACGAGAAATAAGTCACACAGAAAAAGAAACATCATAAGATATCACTAATACACGGAACGTAAACTTGGCTACTCATGAACTGAATTACAAAACAGAACAGGGTCTCAAATTTAGAAAACCAACTTATGCTTGCTTATGGGGAAAGGTGAGTTGGGGTGCTGCATCAAACCAGAGATTGAAATTAGCACACATACTGTTCCATAAGCAAAATATATAATAGACAAGACCTACACCTGGCTCAATGAAATGGACTCAACACCCCATATTCAAAGCCGGGGAATATACCTGACAAATAAGAATCTTAAGACCCATGGATTTATATGTCTCCATAAGGAAATCAAGCGTGTGTACAGCGGCCTAAACGCAGCAGTGAAAATCCGATAAATCCCATTATCAAAATAAATTTCACAAACAAAACACAATGACAGTGAAATAGAGAGGAATTCTTAAATAATTCATTCAGGGCTTGTGATGAAACCTGGATTTACCACATCTACACCCAAAGCTGTGTGAGACATAAGGCTGGACACTTCGGGCTGATAGCATTGGTGAGTTTCGGTGAGCAAAGGCAGACCCTTTGAAGTCATACTGCATGGTACCCGTTCCATGGGTCCCAAATCTCCAGGTTTAAGGGATTCTTCCTTCAGCTAAAACATGCATGGGGAACCCAGAGTATGGTCCACTGTGTGATTGGGAAACGTTTTCAAATGCATCTCACGTTTCGTCCCCTGGTACTCGGGTTCACCGCTCCAGACGCTTTACTAACACTCTCCCCACTTGGAGAGTCAGTGCCTTTAACCTCCTGTTTGGCACAGTTTGCAATTTCTGCGCAAGATGAACAGGAATAGGGACAACCAATGAGAGACTAGCTGTAGGTGTCTGCACGGGCAAATGGAACGCTCATTTCCCATCAGAAAGAGGAATTAAACAAAGGCTCAGCGTGCCCTGCCGGAACCAGATTAGGGCCTGAAGCAATAATGTGGTTTTGCGGCCAGCTCACAAGAAAGCGAGTTGAAGAAAGGAGCTCAGGGGCACTGTAATTCACAAACCTGCAGAGTTATGAATTACAGCTATCGTCCAAAAATGTATTGAAATAAGTCTTCGAAGAGGACTTGAAAGGGGGGCAGAATTTCAGGAAAACGATTTCAGGGGGTAGACTGGAATTGCACTTAAAGCATAGGAAAAGAGGCAGAATGTCGAAAATGATGCACTTGGCCAAAAAGGGCGTATGCATTTTTTCCTGAATATATTCAGGAAAAAACGCATACGCACTTTTTGGCCAACCAAGAAAGCGTGTAAAGGAAATCTGCACTACAATGAAGTCTCATTGCCCCGCGTTCCAAAAGGCCATCTGAAACAGGTGTAAAATCCAGAAAGGCAGGACAGGTCATGGAGAACAGGGAGCCTTGTTATGCTGATGGGCGGGATGTAAATTGCCAACAGCCACTCTGGAGAAGTGTATGGTGTTTCCTGAAACACGTAGGAAACAAAGCAACACAGCCTATGGCACTTCCACTTAGGGCCCTATAGCTTAGGGAAATTAAAATCAAAAACACACAGCCACCCCAAAGTTTGGGACGGCTCTGTTTACAAGAACCTCGTCTACGGTACAAGTTAAATATCCGAGAAAGCAAAAAATGGATAAAGAAGTTGTGGTACGTACGTACAATGGAATATCACTCAGCAATGAAATCTACGTCATCAGGCCCGTAGCGGCATAATGAGTGGATTCAGGTACGACGATTCTACGAGAAATAAGTCACACAGAAAAAGAAACATCATAAGATATCACTAATACACGGAACGTAAACTTGGCTACACATGAACTGAATTACAAAACAGAACAGGGTTTCAAATTTAGAAAACTAACTTATGCTTGCTTTTGGGGAAAGGTGAGATGGGGTGCTGCATCAAACCAGAGATTGAAATTAGCACAGATACCGTTCCATAAGCCAAATATATTATAGACAAGACCTACTACTTGCTCAACGAAATGGAATCAACACCACATATTCAACGCCTGGGAATATAGCTGACAAGTAAGAATCTTAAGACCCATGGATTAATATGTCTCCATAAGGAAATCAGTCGTGTGTACAGCGGCCTAAACGCAGCAGTGAAAATCCGATAAATCCCATTATCAAATAAATTTCACAAACAAAACACAATGACAGTGAAATAGAGAGCAATTCTTAATTATTCATTCAGGGTTTGTGATGCAACCTGGATTTGCCACCTCTACACCCAAAGCTGGTTGAGACATAAGGCTGGACACTTCGGGCTGATAGCAATGGTGAGGTTCGTTGAGAAAACGCAGACCCTTTGAAGTCATAGTGCATGGTAGCCATTCCATGGGTCCCAACTCTCCAGGTTTAAGGGATTCTTCCTTCAGCTAAAACATGCATGGGGAACCCAGAGTATGGTCCACTGTGTGATTGGGAAACGTTTTCAAATGCATCTCAGGTTTCGTCCCCTGGTACTCGGGTTCACTGCTCCATACGCTTTACTAACACTCTCCCCACTTGGAGAGTCAGTGCCTTTAACCTCCTGTTTGGCACAGTTTGCAATTTCTGCGCAAGATGAACAGGAATAGGGAGAACCAATGAGAGACTAGCTGTAGGTGTCTGCATGGGCAAATGGAACGCTCATTTCCCACCAGGAAGAGGAATTAACCAAAGGCTCAGCGTGCCCTGCGGGAACCAGATTAGGGCCTGAAGCAATACTGCGGTTTTGCGGCCAGCTCACAAGAAAGCGAGTTGAAGAAAGCAGATCAGGGGCACTGTAATTCACAAACCTGCAGAGTTATGAATGACAGCTATCGTCGAAAAATGTATTGAAATAAGTGTTCGAAGAGGACTTGAAATCGGGGTAGAATTTCAGGAAAACGATTTCAGGGGGTAGACTGGAATTGCACTTAAAGCATAGGAAAAGAGGCAGAATGTCGACAATGATGCACTTGGCCAAAAAGGGCGTATGCGTTTTTTCCTGAATATATTCAGAAAAAAACGCATACGCCCTTTTTGGCCAACCAAGCAAGCGTGTCAAGGAAATCTGCACTACAATGAAGTCTCACTGCCTCTCGGTCAAAAGGGCCATCTGAAAAAAGTGTAAAATCCAGAAAGGCAGGACAGGTCATGGAGAACAGGGAGCCTTGTTATGCTGATGGGCGGGATGTAAATTGCCAACAGCCACTCTGGAGAAGTGTATGGTGTTTCCTGAAACACGTAGGAAACAAAGCAACACAGCCTATGGCACTTCCACTTAGGGTCCTATAGCTTAGGGAAATTAAAATCAAAAACACACAGCCACCCCAAAGTTTAGGACGGCTCTGTTTACAAGAACCTCGTCTACGGTACAAGTTAAATATCCGAGAAAGCAGAAAATGGATAAAGAAGTTGTGGTACGTACGTACAATGGAATATCACTCAGCAATGAAATCTACGTCATCAGGCCCGTAGCGGCATAATGAGTGGATTCAGGTACGACGATTCTACGAGAAATAAGTCACACAGAAAAAGAAACATCATAAGATATCACTAATACACGGAAGGTAAACTTGGCTACACATGAACTGAATTACAAAACAGAACAGGGTCTCAAATTTAGAAAACTAACTTATGCTTGCTTTTGGGGAAAGGTGAGTTGGGGTGCTGCATCAAACCAGAGATTGAAATTAGCACAGATACCGTTCCATAAGTCAAATATATTATAGACAAGACCTACTACTTGCTCAACGAAATGGAATGAACACCACATATTCAACGCCTGGGAATATACCTGACAAGTAAGAATCTTAAGACCCATGGATTAATATGTCTCCATAAGGAAATCAGTCGTGTGTACAGCGGCCTAAACGCAGCAGTGAAAATCCGATAAATCCCATTATCAAAATAAATTTCACAAACAAAACACAATGACAGTGAAATAGAGAGCAATTCTTAATTATTCATTCAGGGCTTGTGATGCAACCTGGATTTGCCACCTCTACACCCAAAGCTGGTTGAGACATAAGGCTGGACACTTCGGGCTGATAGCAATGGTGAGGTTCGTTGAGAAAACGCAGACCCTTTGAAGTCATAGTGCATGGTAGCCATTCCATGGGTCCCAACTCTCCAGGTTTAAGGGATTCTTCCTTCAGCTAAAACATGCATGGGGAACCCAGAGTATGGTCCACTGTGTGATTGGGAAACGTTTTCAAATGCATCTCAGGTTTCGTCCCCTGGTACTCGGGTTCACCGCTCCATACGCTTTACTAACACTCTCCCCACTTGGAGAGTCAGTGCCTTTAACCTCCTGTTTGGCACAGTTTGCAATTTCTGCGCAAGATGAACAGGAATAGGGAGAACCAATGAGAGACTAGCTGTAGGTGTCTGCACGGGCAAATGGAACGCTCATTTCCCACCAGGAAGAGGAATTAACCAAAGGCTCAGCGTGCCCTGCCGGAACCAGATTAGGGCCTGAAGCAATACTGCGGTTTTGCGGCCAGCTCACAAGAAAGCGAGTTGAAGAAAGCAGATCAGGGGCACTGTAATTCACAAACCTGCAGAGTTATGAATGACAGCTATCGTCGAAAAATGTATTGAAATAAGTGTTCGAAGAGGACTTGAAATCGGGGTAGAATTTCAGGAAAACGATTTCAGGGGGTAGACTGGAATTGCACTTAAAGCATAGGAAAAGAGGCAGAATGTCGACAATGATGCACTTGGCCAAAAAGGGCGTATGCGTTTTTTCCTGAATATATTCAGGAAAAAACGCATACGCCCTTTTTGGCCAACCAAGCAAGCGTGTCAAGGAAATCTGCACTACAATGAAGTCTCACTGCCCCCCGATCCAAACGGCCATCTGAAACAAGTGTAAAATCCAGAAAGGCAGGACAGGTCATGGAGAACAGGGAGCCTTGTTATGCTGATGGGCGGGATGTAAATTGCCAACAGCCACTCTGGAGAAGTGTATGGTGTTTCCTGAAACACGTAGGAAACAAAGCAACACAGCCTATGGCACTTCCACTTAGGGTCCTATAGCTTAGGGAAATTAAAATCAAAAACACACAGCCACCCCAAAGTTTGGGACGGCTCTGTTTACAAGAACCTCGTCTACGGTACAAGTTAAATATCCGAGAAAGCAAAAAATGGATAAAGAAGTTGTGGTACGTACGTACAATGGAATATCACTCAGCCATGAGATCTACGTCATCAGGCCCGTAGCGGCATAATGAGTGCATTCAGGTACGACGATTCTACGAGAAATAAGTCACACAGAAAAAGAAACATCATAAGATATCACTAATACACGGAAGGTAAACTTGGCTACACATGAACTGAATAACAAAACAGAACAGGGTCTCAAATTTAGAAAACCATCTTATGCTTGCTTATGGGGAAAGGTGAGTTGGGGTGCTGCATCAAACCAGAGATTGAAATTAGCACAGATACCGTTCCATAAGCCAAATATATAATAGACAAGACCTACTAATTGCTCAACGAAATGGAATCAACACCCCATATTCAACACCTGGGATTATACCGGAGAAGTAAGAATCTTAAGACCCATGGATTTATATGTCTCCATAAGGAAATCAAGCGTGTGTACAGCGGCCTAAACGCAGCAGTGAAAATCCGATAAATCCCATTATCAAAATAAATTTCAAAAACAAAACACAATGACAGTGAAATACAGAGCAATTCTTAAATAATTCATTCAGGGCTTGTGATGCAACCTGGATTTACCACATCTACATCCAGAGCTGTGTGAGACATAAGGCTGGACACTTCGGGCTGATAGCATTGGTGAGGTTCGGTGAACAAACGCAGACCCTTTGAAGTCATACTGCATGGTACCCATTCCATGGGTCCCAACTCTCCAGGTTTAAGGGATTCTTCCTTCAGCTAAAACATGCATGGGAAACCCAGAGTATGGTCCACCGTGTGATTGGGAAACGTTTTCAAATGCATCTCAGGTTTCGTCCCCTGGTACTCGGGTTCACCGTTCCAGATGCTTTACTAACACTCTCCCCACATGGAGAGTAAGCGCCTTTAACCTCCTGTTTGGCACAGTTTGCAATTTCTGCGCAAGATGAACAGGAATAGGGAGAACCAATGAGAGACTAGCTGTAGGTGTCTGCACGGGCAAATGGAACGCTGATTTCCCACCAGGAAGAGGGATTAACCAAAGGCTCAGCGTGCCCTGCCGGAACCAGATTAGGGCCTGAAGCCATCCTGCGGTTTTGCGGCCAGCTCACAAGAAAGCGAGTTGAAGAAAGGAGCTCAGGGGCACTGTAATTCACAAACCTGCAGAGTTATGAATGACAGCTATCGTACAAAAATGTATTGAATTAAGTCTTCGAAGTGGACTTGAAAGCGGGGCAGAATTTCAGGAAAACTGTTTCAGGGGGTAGATTGGAATTGCACTTAAAGGATAGGAAAAGAGGCAGAATGTCGACAATGATGCACTTGGCCAAAAAGGGCGTATGCGTTTTTTCCTGAATATATTCAGGAAAAACGCATACGCACTTTTTGGCCAGCCAAGCAAGCGTGTAAAGGAAATCTGCACTACAATGAAGTCTCACTGCCCCCCGGTCAAAAGGGCCATCTGAAAAAAGCGTAAAATCCAGAAAGGCAGGACAGGTCATGGAGAACAGGGAGCCATGTTATGCTGATGGGCGGGATGTAAATTGCCAACAGCCACTCTGGAGAAGTGTATGGTGTTTCCTGAAACACGTAGGAAACAAAGCAACACAGCCTATGGCACTTCCACTTAGGGTCCTATAGCTTAGGGAAATTAAAATCAAAAACACACAGCCACCCCAAAATTTGGGACGGCTCTGTTTACACGAACATCGTCTACGGTACAAGTTAAATATCCGAGAAAGTAAAAAATGGATAAAGAAGTTGTGGTACGTACGTACAATGGAATAACACTCAGCAATGAGATCTACGTCATCAGGTCCGTAGCGGCATAATGAGTGGATTCAGGTACCACGATTCTACGAGAAATAAGTCACACAGAAAAAGAAACATCATAAGATATCACTAATACACGGAACGTAAACTTGGCTACTCATGAACTGAATTACAAAACAGAACAGGGTCTCAAATTTAGAAAACCAACTTATGCTTGCTTATGGGGAAAGGTGAGTTGGGGTGCTGCATCAAACCAGAGATTGAAATTAGCACACATACTGTTCCATAAGCAAAATATATAATAGACAAGACCTACACCTGGCTCAATGAAATGGACTCAACACCCCATATTCAAAGCCGGGGAATATACCTGACAAATAAGAATCTTAAGACCCATGGATTTATATGTCTCCATAAGGAAATCAAGCGTGTGTACAGCGGCCTAAACGCAGCAGTGAAAATCCGATAAATCCCATTATCAAAATAAATTTCACAAACAAAACACAATGACAGTGAAATAGAGAGCAATTCTTAAATAATTCATTCAGGGCTTGTGATGCAACCTGGATTTACCACACCTACACCCAGAGCTGGGTGAGACATAAGGCTGGACACTTCGGGCTGATAGCATTGGTGAGGTTCGGTGAGCAAACGCAGACCCTTTGAAGTCATTCTGCATGGTACCCATTCCATGGGTCCCAACTCTCCAGGTTTAAGGGATTCTTCCTTCAGCTAAAACATGCATGGGAAACCCAGAGTATGGTCCACCTTGTGATTGGGAAACGTTTTCAAATGCATCTCAGGTTTCGTCCCCTGGTACTCAGGGTCACCGTTCCAGATGCTTGACTAACACTCTCCCCACTTGGAGAGTCAGTGCCTTTAACCTCCTGTTTGGCACAGTTTGCAATTTCTGCGCAAGATGAACAGGAATAGGGAGAACCAATGAGAGACTAGCTGTAGGTGTCTGCACGGGCAAATGGAACGCTCATTTCCCACCAGGAAGAGGAATTAAGCAAAGGCTCAGCGTGCCCTGCCGGAACCAGATGAGGGTCTGAAGCAATCCCGCGGATTTGCAGCCAGCTCACAAGAAAGCGAGTTGAAGAAAGGAGCTCAGGGGCACTGTAATTCACAAACCTGCAGAGTTATGAATGACAGCTATCGTCCAAAAATGTATTGAAGTAAGTCTTTGAAGTGGATTTGAAAGCGGGGCAGAATTTCAGGAAAACGATTTCAGGGGGTAGACTGGAATTGCACTTAAAGCATAGGAAAAGAGGCCGAATGTCGACAATGATGCACTTGGCCATATAGGGCGTATGCGTTTTTTCCTGAATATATTCAGGAAAAAACGCATACGCCCTTTTTGGCCAACCAAGCAAGCGTGTCAAGGAAATCTGCACTACAATGAAGTCTCACTGCCCCCCGGTCAAAAGGGCCATCTGAAACAAGTGTAAAATCCAGAAAGGCAAGACAGGTCATGGAGAACAGGGAGCCTTGTTATGCTGATGGGCGGGATGTAATTTGCCAACAGCCACTCTGGAGAAGTGTATGGTGTTTCCTGAAACACGTAGAAAACAAAGCAACACAGCCTATGGCACTTCCACTTAGGGTCCTATAGCTTAGGGAAATTAAAATCAAAAACACACAGGCACCCCAAAATTTGGGACGGCTCTGTTTACAAGAACCTCGTCTACGGTACAAGTTAAATATCCGAGAAAGCAAAAAATGGATAAAGAAGTTGTGGTACGTACGTACAATGGAATATCACTCAGCAATGAGATCTACGTCATCAGGCCCGTAGCGACATAATGAGTGGATTCAGGTACGACGATTCTACGAGAAATAAGTTACACAGAAAAAAAAATTCATAAGGTATCACTAATACACTGAACGTAAACTTGGCTACACATGAACTGAATTACAAAACAGAACAGGGTCTCAAATTTAGAAAACCAACTTATGCTTGCTTATGGCGAAAGGTGATTTGGGGAGCTGCATCAAACCAGAGATTGAAATTAGCACAGATCCCGTTCCATAAGCCAAATATATAATAGACAAGACCTACTCCTTACTCAACGAAATGGACTCAACACCCCATATTCAACGTCTGGGAATATACCTGACAAGTAAGAATCTTAAGACCCATGGATTTATATGTCTCCATAAGGAAATCAAGCGTGTGTAGAGCGGCCTAAACTTAGCAGTGAAAATCCGATAAATCCCATTATCAAAATAAATTTCACAAACACAACACAATGACAGTGAAATAGAGAGCAATTCTTAAATAATTCATTCAGGGCTTGTGATGCAACCTGGATTTACCACATCTACACCCAGAGCTGGGTGAGACATAAGGCTGGACACTTCGGGCTGATAGCATTGGTGAGGTTCGGTGAGCAAAAGCAGACCCTTTGAAGTCATACTGCATGGTAGCCATTCTATGGGTCCCAACTCTCCAGGTTTAAGGGATTCTTCCTTCAGCTAAAACATGCATGGGAAACACGGAGTATGTTCCACCGTGTGATTGGGAAAGGTTTTCAAATGCATCTCAGGTTTTGTCCCCTGGTACTCGGGTGCACCGTTCCAGACACTTTACTAACACTCTCCCCACTTGGAAAGTCAGTGCCTTTAACCTCCTGTTTGGCACAGTTTGCAATTTCTGCGCAAGATGAACAGGAATAGGGAGAAGCAATGAGAGACTAGCTGTAGGTGTCTGCACGGGCAAATGGAACGCTCATTTCCCACCAGGTAGAGGAATTAACCAAAGGCTCAGCGTGCCCAGCCGGAACCAGATTAGGGCCTGAAGCAATCCTGCGGTTTTGCGGCCAGCTCACAAAAAAGCGAGTTGAAGAAAGGAGCTCAGGGGCACTGTAATTCACAATCCTGCAGAGTTATGAATGACAGCTATCGTCCAAAAATGTATTGAAGTAAGTTTTCGAAGAGGACTTGAAAACGGGGCACAATTTCAGGAAAACGATTTCAGGGGGTAGACCGGAATTGCACTTAAAGCATAGGAAAAGAGGCAGAATGTCCACAATGATGCACTTGGCCAAAAAGGGCGTATGCGTTTTTTCCTCAATATATTCAGGAAAAAACGCATACGCCCTTTTTGGCCAACCAAGCAAGCGTGTAAAGGAAATCTGCACTACAATGAAGTCTCACTGCCCCCCGGTCAAAAGGGCCATCTGAAACAAGTGTAAAATCCAGAAAGGCAGGACAGGTCATGGAGAACAGGGAGCCTTGTTATGCTGATGGGCGGGATGTAAATTGCCAACAGCCACTCTGGAGAAGTGTATGGTGTTTCCTGAAACACGTAGGAAACAAAGCAACACAGCCTATGGCACTTCCACTTAGGGTCCTATAGCTTAGGGAAATTAAAATCAAAAACACACAGCCACCCCAAAGTTTAGGACGGCTCTGTTTACAAGAACCTCGTCTACGGTACAAGTTAAATATCCGAGAAAGCAGAAAATGGATAAAGAAGTTGTGGTACGTACGTACAATGGAATATCACTCAGCAATGAAATCTACGTCATCAGGCCCGTAGCGGCATAATGAGTGGATTCAGGTACGACGATTCTACGAGAAATAAGTCACACAGAAAAAGAAACATCATAAGATATCACTAATACACGGAAGGTAAACTTGGCTACACATGAACTGAATTACAAAACAGAACAGGGTCTCAAATTTAGAAAACTAACTTATGCTTGCTTTTGGGGAAAGGTGAGTTGGGGTGCTGCATCAAACCAGAGATTGAAATTAGCACAGATACCGTTCCATAAGTCAAATATATTATAGACAAGACCTACTACTTGCTCAACGAAATGGAATGAACACCACATATTCAACGCCTGGGAATATACCTGACAAGTAAGAATCTTAAGACCCATGGATTAATATGTCTCCATAAGGAAATCAGTCGTGTGTACAGCGGCCTAAACGCAGCAGTGAAAATCCGATAAATCCCATTATCAAAATAAATTTCACAAACAAAACACAATGACAGTGAAATAGAGAGCAATTCTTAATTATTCATTCAGGGCTTGTGATGCAACCTGGATTTGCCACCTCTACACCCAAAGCTGGTTGAGACATAAGGCTGGACACTTCGGGCTGATAGCAATGGTGAGGTTCGTTGAGAAAACGCAGACCCTTTGAAGTCATAGTGCATGGTAGCCATTCCATGGGTCCCAACTCTCCAGGTTTAAGGGATTCTTCCTTCAGCTAAAACATGCATGGGGAACCCAGAGTATGGTCCACTGTGTGATTGGGAAACGTTTTCAAATGCATCTCAGGTTTCGTCCCCTGGTACTCGGGTTCACCGCTCCATACGCTTTACTAACACTCTCCCCACTTGGAGAGTCAGTGCCTTTAACCTCCTGTTTGGCACAGTTTGCAATTTCTGCGCAAGATGAACAGGAATAGGGAGAACCAATGAGAGACTAGCTGTAGGTGTCTGCACGGGCAAATGGAACGCTCATTTCCCACCAGGAAGAGGAATTAACCAAAGGCTCAGCGTGCCCTGCCGGAACCAGATTAGGGCCTGAAGCAATACTGCGGTTTTGCGGCCAGCTCACAAGAAAGCGAGTTGAAGAAAGCAGATCAGGGGCACTGTAATTCACAAACCTGCAGAGTTATGAATGACAGCTATCGTCGAAAAATGTATTGAAATAAGTGTTCGAAGAGGACTTGAAATCGGGGTAGAATTTCAGGAAAACGATTTCAGGGGGTAGACTGGAATTGCACTTAAAGCATAGGAAAAGAGGCAGAATGTCGACAATGATGCACTTGGCCAAAACGGGCGTATGCGTTTTTTCCTGAATATATTCAGGAAAAAACGCATACGCCCTTTTTGGCCAACCAAGCAAGCGTGTCAAGGAAATCTGCACTACTATGAAGTCTCACTGCCCCCCGATCCAAACGGCCATCTGAAACAAGTGTAAAATCCAGAAAGGCAGGACAGGTCATGGAGAACAGGGAGCCTTGTTATGCTGATGGGCGGGATGTAAATTGCCAACAGCCACTCTGGAGAAGTGTATGGTGTTTCCTGAAACACGTAGGAAACAAAGCAACACAGCCTATGGCACTTCCACTTAGGGTCCTATAGCTTAGGGAAATTAAAATCAAAAACACCCAGGCACCCCAAAGTTTGGGACGGCTCTGTTTACAAGAACCTCGTCTACGGTACAAGTTAAATATCCGAGAAAGCAAAAAATGGATAAAGAAGTTGTGGTACGTACGTACAATGGAATATCACTCAGCCATGAGATCTACGTCATCAGGCCCGTAGCGGCATAATGAGTGCATTCAGGTACGACGATTCTACGAGAAATAAGTCACACAGAAAAAGAAACATCATAAGATATCACTAATACACGGAAGGTAAACTTGGCTACACATGAACTGAATAACAAAACAGAACAGGGTCTCAAATTTAGAAAACCAACTTATGCTTGCTTATGGGGAAAGGTGAGTTGGGGTGCTGCATCAAACCAGAGATTGAAATTAGCACAGATACCGTTCCATAAGCCAAATATATAATAGACAAGACCTACTAATTGCTCAACGAAATGGAATCAACACCACATATTCAACACCTGGGATTATACCGGAGAAGTAAGAATCTTAAGACCCATGGATTTATATGTCTCCATAAGGAAATCAAGCGTGTGTACAGCGGCCTAAACGCAGCAGTGAAAATCCGATAAATCCCATTATCAAAATAAATTTCAAAAACACAACACAATGACAGTGAAATAGAAAGCAATTCTTAAATAATTCATTCAGGGCTTGTGATGCAACCTGGATTTACCACATCTACATCCAGAGCTGTGTGAGACATAAGGCTGGACACTTCGGGCTGACAGCATTGGTGAGGTTCGGTGAACAAACGCAGACCCTTTGAAGTCATACTGCATGGTACCCATTCCTTGGGTCCCAACTCTCCAGGTTTAAGGGATTCTTCCTTCAGCTAAAACATGCATGGGAAACCCAGAGTATGGTCCACCGTGTGATTGGGAAACGTTTTCAAATGCATCTCAGGTTTCGTCCCCTGGTACTCGGGTTCACCGTTCCAGATGCTTTACTAACACTCTCCCCACATGGAGAGTCAGCGCCTTTAACCTCCTGTTTGGCACAGTTTGCAATTTCTGCGCAAGATGAACAGGAATAGGGAGAACCAATGAGAGACTAGCTGTAGGTGTCCGCACGGGCAAATGGAACGCTGATTTCCCACCAGGAAGAGGGATTAACCAAAGGCTCAGCGTGCCCTGCCGGAACCAGATTAGGGCCTGAAGCCATCCTGCGGTTTTGCGGCCAGCTCACAAGAAAGCGAGTTGAAGAAAGGAGCTCAGGGGCACTGTAATTCACAAACCTGCAGAGTTATGAATGACAGCTATCGTCCAAAAATGTATTGAATTAAGTCTTCGAAGTGGACTTGAAAGCGGGGCAGAATTTCAGGAAAACTGTTTCAGGGGGTAGATTGGAATTGCACTTAAAGGATAGGAAAAGAGGCAGAATGTCTACAATGATGCACTTGGCCAAAAAGGGCGTATGCGTTTTTTCCTGAATATATTCAGGAAAAAACGCATACGCACTTTTTGGCCAGCCAAGCAAGCGTGTAAAGGAAATCTGCACTACAATGAAGTCTCACTGCCCCCCGGTCAAAAGGGCCATCTGAAAAAAGCGTAAAATCCAGAAAGGCAGGACAGGTCATGGAGAACAGGGAGCCATGTTATGCTGATGGGCGGGATGTAAATTGCCAACAGCCACTCTGGAGAAGTGTATGGTGTTTCCTGAAACACGTAGGAAACAAAGCAACACAGCCTATGGCACTTCCACTTAGGGTCCTATAGCTTAGGGAAATTAAAATCAAAAACACACAGCCACCCCAAAGTTTGGGACGGCTCTGTTTACACGAACATCGTCTACGGTACAAGTTAAATATCCGAGAAAGTAAAAAATGGATAAAGAAGTTGTGGTACGTACGTACAATGGAATAACACTCAGCAATGAGATCTACGTCATCAGGTCCGTAGCGGCATAATGAGTGGATTCAGGTACGACGATTCTACGAGAAATAAGTCACACAGAAAAAGAAACATCATAAGATATCACTAATACACGGAACGTAAACTTGGCTACTCATGAACTGAATTACAAAACAGAACAGGGTCTCAAATTTAGAAAGCCAACTTATGCTTGCTTATGGGGAAAGTTGAGTTGGCGTGCTGCATCAAACCAGACATTGAAATTAGCACCGATACCGTTACACAAGCCAAATATATAATAGACAAGACCTACGCCTTGCTCAACGAAATGGACTCAACACCACATATTCAACGCCTGGGAATATACCTGACAAGTAAGAATATTAAGACCCATGGATTTATATGTCTCCATAAGGAAATCAAGCGTGTGTACAGCCGCCTAAATACAGCAGTGAAAATCCGATAAATGCCATTAACAAAATAAATTTCACAATCAAAACACAATGACAGTGAAATAGAGAGCAATTCTTAAATAATTCATTCAGGGCTTGTGATGCAACCTGGATTTACCACATCTACACCCAGAGCTGGGTGAGACATAAGGCTGGACACTTCGGGCTCATAGCATTGGTGAGGTTCGGTGAGCAAACGCAGATCCTTTGAAGTCATACTGCATGGTACCCATTCCATGGGTTCCAACTCTGCAGGTTTAAGGGATTCTTCCTTCAGCTAAAACATGCATGGGAAACCCGGAGTATGTTCCACGTGTGATTGGGAAACGTTTTCAAATGCATCTCAGGTTTCATCCCCTGGTACTCTGGTTCACCGTTCCAGACACTTTACTAACACTCTCCCCACTTGGAAAGTCAGTGCCTTTAACCTTCTGTTTGGCACAGTTTGCAATTTCTGCGCAAGATGAACAGGAATAGGGAGAAGCAATGAGAGACTAGCTGTAGGTGTCTGCACGGGCAAATGGAACGCTCATTTCCCACCAGGAAGAGGAATTAACCAAAGGCTCAGCGTGCCCTGCGGGAACCAGATTAGGGCCTGAAGCAATCCTGCGGTTTTGCGGCCAGCTCACAAGAAAGCGAGTTGAAGAAAGGAGCTCAGGGGCACTGTAATTCACAAACCTGCAGAGTTATGAATGACAGCTATCGTCCAAAATTGTATTGAAGTAAGTCTTCTAATTGGACTTGAAAGCGGGGCAGAATTTCAGGAAAACTACTTCAGGGGGTAGACTGGAATTGCACTTAAAGCATAGGAAAAGAGGCAGAATGTCGACAATGATGCACTTGGCCAAAAAGGGCGTATGCGTTTTTTCCTGAATATATTCAGGAAAAAACGCATACGCCCTTTTTGGCCAACCAAGCAAGCGTGTAAAGGAAATCTGCACTACAATGAAGTCTCACTGCCCCCGGGTCAAAAGGGCCATCTGAAAAAAGTGTAAAATCCAGAAAGGCAGGACAGGTCATGGAGAACAGGGAGCCTTGTTATGCTGATGGGCGGGATGTAAATTGCCAACAGCCACTCTGGAGAAGTGTATGGTGTTTCCTGAAACACGTAGGAAACAAAGCAACACAGCCTATGGCACTTCCACTTATGGTCCTATAGCTTAGGGAAATTAAAATCAAACACACACAGCCACCCCAAAGCTTGGGACGGCTCTGTTTACAAGAACCTCGTCTACGGTACAAGTTAAATATCCGAGAAAGCAAAAAATGGATAAAGAAATTGTGGTACATACGTACAATGGAATATCACTCAGCAATGAGATCTACGTCATCAGGCCCATAGCGGCATAATGAGTGGATTCAGGTACGACGATTCTACGAGAAATAAGTCACACAGAAAAAGAAACATCATAACATATCACTAATACACGGAAGGTAAACTTGTCTACACATGAACTGAATTACAAAACAGAACAGCGTCTCAAATTTAGAAAACCAACTTATGCTTGCTTATGGGGAAAGGTGAGTTGGGGTGCTGCATAAAACCAGAGATTGAAATTAGCACAGATATCGTTCCATAAGCCAAATATATAATAGACAAGACCTACTCCTTGCTCAACGAAATGGACTCAACACCCCATATTCAACGCCGGGGAATATACCTGACAAGTAAGAATCTTAACACCCATGGATTTATATGTCTCCATAAGGAAATCAATCGTGTGAACAGCGGCCTAAACGCAGCAGTGAAAATCCGATAAATCCCATTATCAAAAGAAATTTCAAAAACAAAACACAATGACAGTGAAATACAGAGCAATTCTTAAATAATTCATTCAGGGCTTGTGATGCAACCTGGATTTACCACCTCTACACCCAAAGCAGGTTGAGACATAAGGCTGGACACTTCATGCTGAAAACAATGGTGAGGTTCGGTGAGCAAACGCAGACCCTTTGAAGTCATACTGCATGGTAACCATTCCATGGGTCCCAACTCTCCAGGGTTAAGGGATTCTTCCTTCAGCTAAAACATGCATGGGAAACCCAGAGTATGGTCCACCGTGTGATTGGGAAACGTTTTCAAATGCATCTCAGGTTTCGTCCCCTGGTACTCTGGTTCACCGTTCCAGACGCTTTACTAACACTCACCCCGCTTGGAGAGTCAGTGCCTTTAAACTCCTGTTTGGCACAGTTTGCAATTTCTGGCAAGATGAACAGGAATAGGGAGAACCAATGAGAGACTAGCTCTAGGTGTCTGCACGTGCAAATGGAACGCTCATTTCCCACCAGGAAGAGGGATTAACCAAAGGCTCAGCGTGCCCTGCCAGAACCAGATTAGGGCCTGAAGCAATCCTGCGGTTTTGTGGCCAGCTCACAAGAAAGCGAGTTGTAGAAAGGAGCTCAGGGGCACTGTACTTCACAAACCCGCATAGTTATGAATGACAGCTATCGTCCAAAAATGTATTGAAGTAAGTCTTCGAAGAGGACTTGAAAGCGGGGCAAAATTTCAGGAAAAAGATTTCAGGGGGTAGACTGGAATTGCACTTAAAGAATAGGAAAAGAGGCAGAATGTCCACAATGATGCACTTGGCCAAAAAGGGCGTATGCATTTTTTCCTGAATACATTCAAGAAAAAACGCATACGCCCTTTTTGGCAAACCAAGCAAGCGTGGAAAGGAAATCTGCACTAAAATGCAGTCTCACTGTCCCCCAGTCAAAAGGGCCATCTGAAAAAAGTGTAAAATCCAGAAAGGCAGAACAGGTCATGGAGAACAGGGAGCCTTGTTATCTTGATGGGCGGGATGTAAACTGCCAACAGCCACTCTGGAGAAGTGTATGGTGTTTCCTAAAACACGTAGGAAACAAAGCAACACAGCCTATGGCACTTCCACTTAGGGTCCTATAGCTTAGGGAAATTAAAATCAAAAACACACAGCCACCCCAAAGTTTGGGACGGCTCTGTTTACAAGAACCTCGTCTACGGTACAAGTTAAATATCCGAGAAAGCAAAAAATGGATAAAGAAGTTGTGGTACGTACGTACAATGGAATATCACTCAGCAATGAGATCTACGTCATCAGGCCCGTAGCGGCATAATCAGTGGATTCAGGTACGACGATTCTACGAGAAATAAGTCACACAGAAAAAGAAACATCATAAGATATCACTAATACACGGAACGTAAACTTGGCTACACATGAACTGAATTACAAAACAGAACAGGGTGTCAAATTTAAAAAACCAACTTATGCTTGCTTATGGGGAAAGGTGAGTTGGGGTGCTGCATCAAACCAGAGATTGAAATTAGCACAAATACCTTCCATAAGCCAAATATATAATAGACAAGACCTAATCCTTGCTCAACGAAATGGACTCAACACCCCATATTCAACGCCTGGGAATATACCTGACAAGTAAGAATCTTAATAACCATGGATTTATATGTCTCCATAAGGAAGTCAAGCGTGTGTACAGCGGCCTAACGCAGCAGTGAAAAACCGATAAATCCCATTATCAAAATAAATTTCACAAACACAACACAATGACAGTGAAATAGAGAGCAATTCTTAAATAATTCATTCAGGGCTTGTGATGCAACCTGGATTTACCACATCTACACCCAGAGCTGGGTGAGACATAAGGCTGGACACTTCGGGCTCATAGCATTGTTGAGGTTGGGTGAGCAAACGCAGATCCTTTGAAGTCATACTGCATGGTACCCATTCCATGGGTCCCAACTCTCCAGGTTTAAGGGATTCTTCCTTCAGCTAAAACATGCATGGTAAACCCAGAGTATGGTCCAATGAGTGATTGGGAAACGTTTTCAAATGCATCTCATGTTTCGTCCCCTGGTACTCGGGTTCACCGTTCCAGACGCTTTACTAACACTCTCCGCACTTGGAGAGTGAGTGCCTTTAACCTCCTGTTTGGCACAGTTTGCAATTTCTGAGCAAGATGAACAGGAATAAGGAGTACCAATGAGAGACTAGTTGTAGGTGTCTGCACGGGCAAATGGAACGCTCATTTCCCACCAGGAAGAGGAATTAACCAAAGGCTCAGTGTGCCCTGCCTGAACCAGATTAAGGCCTGAATCAATCCTGCGGTTTTGCCGCCAGCTCACAAGAAAGCGAGTTGAAGAAAGGGGCTTAGGGGCACTGTAATTCACAAAACTGCAGAGTTATGAATGACAGCTATCGTCCAAAACTGTATTGAAGTAAGTCTTCGAAGAGGACTTGAAAGCAGGGCAGAATTACAGGAAAATGATTTCAGGGGGTAGACTGGAATTGCACTTAAAGCATAGGAAAAGAGGCAGAATGTCGACAATAATGCACTTGGCCAAAAAGGGCGTATGCGTTTTTTCCTGAATATATTCAGGAAAAAACGCATACGCCCTTTTTGGCCAACCAAGCAAGCATGTAAAGGAAATCTGCACTACAATGAAGTCTCTCTGCCCCCGGGTCAAAAGGGCCATCTGAAACAAGTGTAAAATCCAGAAAGGCAGGACAGGTCATGGAGAACAGGGAGCCTTGTTATGCTGATGGGCGGGATGTAAATTGCCAACAGCCACTCTGGAGAAGTGTATGGTGTTTCCTGAAACACGTAGGAAACAAAGCAACACAACCTATGGCACTTCCACTAAGGGTCCTATAGCTTAGGGAAATTAAAATCGAAAACACACAGCCACCCCAAAGTTTGGGACGGCTCTGTTTACAAGAACCTCACCTACGGTACATGTTAAATATCCGAGAAAGCAAAAAATGGATAAAGAAATTGTGGTACGTATGTACAATGGAATATCACTCAGCAATGAGATCTACGTCATCAGGCCCATAGCGGCATAATGAGTGGATTCAGGTACGACGATTCTAAGAGAAATAAGTTACACAGAAATAGAAACATCATAAGATATCACTAATAAACGGAATGTAAACTTGGCTACACATGAACTGAGTTACAAAACAGAGCAGGGTCTCAAATTTAGAAAACCAACTTATGCTTGCTTATGGGGAAAGGTGAGTTGCGGTGCTGCATCAAACCAGAGATTGAAATTAGCACAGATAACGTTCCATAAGCCAAATATATAATAGACAAGACCTACTCCTTGCTCAACGACATGGACTCAACACCACATATTCAACGCCTGGGAATATACCTGACAAGTAAGAATATTAAGACCCATGGATTTATATGTCTCCATAAGGAAATCAAGCGTGTGTAGAGGCCTAAACGCAGCAGTGAAAATCCGATAAATCCCATTATCAAAATAAATTTCACAAACACAACACAATGACAGTGAAATAGAGAGCAATTCTTAAATAATTCATTCAGGGCTTTTGATGCAACCTGGATTTACCACATCTACACCCAAAGCTGGTTGAGACATAAGGCTGGACACTTCAGGCTGAAAACAATGGTGAGGTTCGGTGAGCAAACGCAGACCCTTTGAAGTCATAATGCATGGTAGCCATTCCATGGGTCCCAACTCTCCAGGTTTAAGGGATTCTTCCTTCAGCTAAAACATGCATGGGAAACCCAGAGTATGGTCCACCGTGTGATTGGGAAACGTTTTCAAATGCATCTCAGGTTTCGTCCCCTGGTACTCGGGTGCACCGTTCCAGACGCTTTACTAACACTCTCCCCACTTGGAGAGTCAGTGCCTTTAACCTCCTGTTTGGCACAGTTTGCAATTTCTGTGCAAGATGAACAGGAATAGGGAGAACCAATGAGAGACTAGCTGTAGGTGTCTGCACGGGCAAATGGAACGCTCATTTCCCACCAGGAAGAGGAATTAACCAAAGGCTCAGCGTGCCCTTCCGTAACCAGATTAGGGCCTGAAGCAATCCTGCGGTTTTGCAGCCAGCTCACAAGAAAGCGAGTTGAAGAACGGAGCTCAGGGGCACTGTAATTCACAAACCTGCAGAGTTATGAATGACAGCTATCGTCCAAAAATGTATTGAAGTAAGTCTTCGAAGAGGACTTGAAAGCGGGGCAGAATTTCAGGAAAACGATTTCGGGGGTAGACTGGAATTGCACTTAAAGCATAGGAAAAGAGGCAGAATGTCCACAATGATGCACTTGGCCAAAAAGGGCGTATGCGTTTTTTCCTGAATATATTCAGGAAAAAACGCATACGCCCTTTTTGGCCAACCAAGCAAGCCTGTAAAGGAAATCTGCACTACAATGAAGTCTCACTGCCCCCCGGTCAAAACGGCCATCTGAAAAAAGTGTAAAATCCAGAAAGGCAGGACAGGTCATGGAGAACAGGGAGCCTTGTTATCCTGATGGGCGGTATGTAAATTGCCAACAGCCACTCTGGAGAAGTGTATGGTGTTTCCTTTAACACGTAGGAAACAAAGCAACACAGCCTATGGCACTTCCACTTAGGGTCCTATAGCTTAGGGACATTAAAATCAAAAACACACAGCCACCCCAAAGTTTGGGACGGCTCTGTTTACAAGAACCTCGTCTACGGTACAAGTTAAATATCCGAGAAAGCAAAAAATGGATAAAGAAATTGTGGTACGTACGTACAATGGAATATCACTCAGCAATGAAATCTAGGTCATTAGGCCCATAGCGGCATAATGAGTGGATTCAGGTACGACGATTCTACGAGAAATAATTCACACAGAAAAAGAAACATCATAAGATATCACTAATACACGGAAGGTAAACTTGTCTACACATGAACTGAATTACAAAACAGAACAGCGTCTCAAATTTAGAAAACCAACTTATGCTTGCTTATGGGGAAAGGTGAGTTGGGGTGCTGCATAAAACCAGAGATTGAAATTAGCACAGATATCGTTCCATAAGCCAAATATATAATAGACAAGACCTACTCCTTGCTCAACGAAATGGACTCAACACCCCATATTCAACGCCGGGGAATATACCTGACAAGTAAGAATCTTAAGACCCATGGATTTATATGTCTCCATAAGGAAATCAATCGTGTGTACAGCGGCCTAAACGCAGCAGTGAAAATCCGATAAATCCCATTATCAAAAGAAATTTCAAAAACAAAACACAATGACAGTGAAATACAGAGCAATTCTTAAATAATTCATTCAGGGCTTGTGATGCAACCTGGATTTACCACCTCTACACCCAAAGCTGGTTGAGACATAAGGCTGGACACTTCAGGCTGAAAACAATGGTGAGGTTCGGTGAGCAAACGCAGACCCTTTGAAGTCATACTGCATGGTAAACATTCCATGGGTCCCAACTCTCCAGGGTTAAGGGATTCTTCCTTCAGCTAAAACATGCATGGGAAACCCAGAGTATGGTCCACCGTGTGATTGGGAAACGTTTTCAAATGCATCTCAGGTTTCGTCCCCTGGTACTCTGGTTCACCGTTCCAGACGCTTTACTAACACTCACCCCTCTTGGAGAGTCAGTGCCTTTAACCTCCTGTTTGGCACAGTTTGCAATTTCTGGCAAGATGAACAGGAATAGGGAGAACCAATGAGAGACTAGCTCTAGGTGTCTGCACGTGCAAATGGAACGCTCATTTCCCACCAGGAAGAGGGATTAACCAAAGGCTCAGCGTGCCCTGCCAGAACCAGATTAGGGCCTGAAGCAATCCTGCGGTTTTGTGGCCAGCTCACAAGAAAGCGAGTTGAAGAAAGGAACTCAGGGGCACTGTACTTCACAAACCTGCAGAGTTATGAATGACAGCTATCGTCCAAAAATGTATTGAAGTAAGTCTTCGAAGAGGACTTGAGAGGGGGGCAGAATTTCAGGAAAACGATTTCAGGGGGTAGACTGGAATTGCACTTAAAGCATAGGAAAAGAGGCAGAATGTCCACAATGATGCACTTGGCCAAAAAGGGCGTATGCGTTTTTTCCTGCATATATTCAGGAAAAAACGCATACGCCCTTTTTGGCCAACCAAGCAAGCGCGTAAAGGAAATCTGCACTACAATGAAGTCTCACTGCCCCCCGGTCAAAAGGGCCATCGGAAACAAGTGTAAAATCCAGAAAGGCAGGACAGGTCATGGAGAACAGGGAGCCTTGTTATGCTGATGGGCGGGATGTAAATTGCCAACAGCCACTCTGGAGATGTGTATGGTGTTTCCTGAAACACGTAGGAAACAAAGCAACACAGCCTATGGCACTTCCACTTAGGGTCCTATAGCTTAGGGAAATTGAAATCAAAAACACACAGCCACCCCTAATTTGGGACGGCTCTGTTTACAAGAACCTCGTCTACGGTACAAGTTAAATATCCGTGAAAGCAAAAAATGGATAAAGTAGTTGTGATACGTACGTACAATGGAATATCACTCAGCAATAAGATCTACGTCATCAGGCCCGAAGCGGCATAATGAGTGGATTAACGTACGACGAGTCAACAATAAATAAGTCACACAGAAATAGAAACATCATAAGATATCACTAATACACGGAACGTAAACTTGGCTACACATGAACTGAATTAGCAAACAGAACAGGGTCTCAAATTTAGAAAGCCAACTTATGCTTGCTTATGGGGAACGGTGAGTTGGGGTGCTGCATCAAACCAGAGATTGAAATTAGCACCGATACCGTTCCACAAGCGAAATATATAATAGACAAGACCTACTCCTTGCTCAACGAATTGGACTCAACACCACATATTCAACGCCTGGGAATATACCTGACAAGTAAGAATCTTAAGACCCATGGATTTATATGTCTCCATAAGGAAGTCAAGCGTGTGTACAGGGGCCTAAACGCAGCAGTGAAAATCCGATAAATCCCATTGTCAAAATAAATTTCACAAACACAACACAATGACAGTGAAATAGAGAGCAATTCTTAAATAATTCATTCAGGGCTTGTGATGCAACCTGGATTTACCACATCTACACCCAGAGCTGGGTGAGACATAAGGCTGAACACTTCGGGCTGATAGCATTGGTGAGGTTGGGTGAGCAAACGCAGACCCTTTGAAGTCATACTGCATGGTACCCATTCCATGGGTCCCAACTCTCCAGGTTTAAGGGATTCTTCCTTCAGCTAAAACATGCATGGGAAACCCAGAGTATGGTCCACCGTGTGATTGGGAAACGTTTTCAAATGCATCTCAGTTTTCGACCCCTGGTACTCGGGTGCACCGTTCCAGACGCTTTACTAACACTCTCCCCTCTTGGATAGTCAGTGCCTTTAACCTCCTGTTTGGCACAGTTTGAAAATTCTGCGCAAGATTTACCGGAATAGGGAGAACCAATGAGAGACTAGCTGTAGGTGTCTACACGGGCAAATGGAATGCTCATTTCCCACCAGGAAGGGGAATTAACCAAAGGCTCAGCGTGCCCTGCCGGAAACATATTAGGGCCTGAAGCAATCCTGCGGTTTTGCGGCCAGCTCACAAGAAAGCGAGTTGAAGAAAGGAGCTCAGGGGCACTGTAATTCACAAACCTGCAGAGTTATGAATGACAGCTATCGTCCAAAAATGTATTGAAGTAAGCCTTCGAAGAGGACTTGAAAGCGGGGCAGAATTTCAGGAAAACCATTTCAGGGGGTAGACTGGAATTGCACTTAAAGCATAGGAAAAGAGGCAGAATGTCGACAATGATGCAGTTGGCCAAAAAGGGCGTATGCGTTTTTTCCTGAATATATTCAGGAAAAAAAGCATACGCCCTTTTTGGCCAACCAAGCAAGCGTGTAAAGGAAATCTGCACTACAATGAAGTCTCACTGGCCCCCGGTCAAAAGGGCCATCTGAAAAAAGTGTAAAATCCAGAAAGGCAGGACAGGTCATGGAGAACAGGGAACCTTGTTATGGTGATGGGCGGGATGTAAATTGCCAACAGCCACTCTGGAGAAGTGTATGGTGTTTCCTGAAACACATAGGAAACAAAGCAACACAGCCTATGGCACTTCCACTTATGGTCCTATAGCTTAGGGAAATTAAAATCAAAAACACACAGCCACCCCAAAGTTTGGGACGGCTCTGTTTACAAGAACCTCGTCTATGGTAGAAGTTAAATATCCGAGAAAGCAAAAAATGTATAAAGAAGTTGTGGTACGTACGTACAATGGAATATCACTCAGCAATGTGATCTACGTCATCAGGCCCTTAGCGGCATAATGAGTGGATTCAGGTACGACGATTCTACGAGAAATAAGTCACACAGAAAAAGAAACATCATAAGATATCACTAATACACGGAACGTAAACTTGGCTGCAAATGAACTGAATTACAAAACAGAACAGGGTCTCAAATTTAGAAAATCAACTTATGCTTGCTTATGGGGAAAGGTGAGTTGGGGTGCTGCATAAAACCAGAGATTGAAATTAGCACAGATACCGTTCCATAAGCCAAATATATAATAGACAAGACCTACTCCTTGCTCAACGAAATGGACTCAACACCCCATATTCAAAGCCTGGGAATATACCTGACAAGTAAGAATCTTAAGACCCATGGATTTATATGTCTCCATAAGGAAATTAAGCGTGTGTACAGCGGCTTAAATGCAGCAGTGAAAATCCGATGAATCCCATTATCAAAATAAATTTTAAAAACAAAACACAATCACAGTGAAATAGAGAGCAATTCTTAAATAATTCATTCAGGGCTTGTGATGCAACCTGGATTTACCACATCTACACCCAGAGCTGGGTGAGACATAAGGCTGGACACTTCGGGCTGATAGCATTGGTGAGGTTCGGTGAGCAAAGGCAGACCCTTTGAAGTCATACTGCATGGTACCCATTCCATGGGTCCCAACTCTCCAGGTTTAAGGGATTCTTCCTTCAGCTAAAACATGCATGGGAAACCCAGAGTATGGTCCACCGTGTGATTGGGAAACGTTTTCAAATGCATCTCAGGTTTCGTCCCCTGGTACTCGGGTTCACCATTCCAGACGCTTTACTAATACTCTCCCCACTTGGTGAGTCAGTGCCTTTAACCTCCTGTTTGGCACAGTTTGCAATTTTTGCGCAAGATGAATAGGAATAGGGAGAACCAATGAGAGACTAGCTGTAGGTGTGTGCACAGGCAAATGGAACGCTCATTTCCCTCCAGGAAGAGGAATTAACCAAAGGCTCAGCGTGCCCGGCCGGAACCAGATTAGGGCCTGAAGCAATCCTGCGGTTTTGCAGCCAGCTCACAAGAAAGCGAGTTGATGATCGGAGCTCAGGGCCACTGTAATTCACAAACCTGCAGAGTTATGAATGACAGCTATCGTCCAAAAATGTATTGAAGTAAGTCTTCGAAGAGGACTTGAAAGCGGGGCAGAATTTCAGGAAAACGATTTCGGGGGTAGACTGGAATTGCACTTAAAGCATAGGAAAAGAGGCAGAATGTCCACAATGATGCACTTGGCCAAAAAGGGCGTATGCGTTTTTTCCTGAATATATTCAGGAAAAAACGCATACGCCCTTTTAGGCAAACCAAGCAAGCGTGTAAAGGAAATCTGCACTACAATGAAGTCTCACTGCCCCCCGGTCAAAACGGCCATCTGAAAAAAGTGTAAAATCCAGAAAGGCAGGACAGGTCATGGAGAACAGGGAGCCTTGTTATCCTGATGGGCGGGATGTAAATTGCCAACAGCCACTCTGGAGAAGTGTATGGTGTTTCCTTTAACACGTAGGAAACAAAGCAACACAGCCTATGGCACTTCCACTTAGGGTCCTATAGCTTAGGGACATTAAAATCAAAAACACACAGCCACCCCAAAGTTTGGGACGGCTCTGTTTACAAGAACCTCGTCTACGGTAGAAGTTAAATATCCGAGAAAGCAAAAAATGGATAAAGAAGTTGTGGTACATACGTACAATGGAATATCACTCACAAATGAGATCTACGTCATCAGGCCCGTAGCGGCATAATGAGTGGATTCAGGTACGACGATTCTACGAGAAATAAGTCACACAGAAAAAGAAACATCATAACATATCACTAATACACGGAAGGTAAACTTGTCTACACATGAACTGAATTACAAAACAGAACAGCGTCTCAAATTTAGAAAACCAACTTATGCTTGCTTATGGGGAAAGGTGAGTTGGGGTGCTGCATAAAACTAGAGATTGAAATTAGCACAGATATCGTTCCATAAGCCAAATATATAATAGACAAGACCTACTCCTTGCTCAACGAAATGGACTCAACACCCCATATTCAACGCCGGGGAATATACCTGACAAGTAAGAATCTTAACACCCATGGATTTATATGTCTCCATAAGGAAATCAATCGTGTGAACAGCGGCCTAAACGCAGCAGTGAAAATCCGATAAATCCCATTATCAAAAGAAATTTCAAAAACAAAACACAATGACAGTGAAATACAGAGCAATTCTTAAATAATTCATTCAGGGCTTGTGATGCAACCTGGATTTACCACCTCTACACCCAAAGCTGGTTGAGACATAAGGCTGGACACTTCATGCTGAAAACAATGGTGAGGTTCGGTGAGCAAACGCAGACCCTTTGAAGTCATACTGCATGGTAACCATTCCATGGGTCCCAACTCTCCAGGGTTAAGGGATTCTTCCTTCAGCTAAAACATGCATGGAAAACCCAGAGTATGGTCCACCGTGTGATTGGGAAACGTTTTCAAATGCATCTCAGGTTTCGTCCCCTGGTACTCTGGTTCACCGTTCCAAACGCTTTACTAACACTCACCCCGCTTGGAGAGTCAGTGCCTTTAAACTCCTGTTTGGCACAGTTTGCAATTTCTGGCAAGATGAACAGGAATAGGGAGAACCAATGAGAGACTAGCTCTAGGTGTCTGCACGTGCAAATGGAACGCTCATTTCCCACCAGGAAGAGGGATTAACCAAAGGCTCAGCGTGCCCTGCCGGAACCAGATTAGGGCCTGAAGCAATCCTGCGGTTTTGCGGCCAGCTCACAAGAAAGCGAGTTGAAGAAAGGAGCTCAGGGGCACTGTAATTCACAAACCTGCAGAGTTATGAATGACAGCTATCGTTCAAAAATGTATTGAAGTAAGTTTTCGAAGAGGACTTGAAAGCGGGGCAGAATTTCAGGAAAACGATTTCAGGGGGTAGACTGGATTTGCACTTAAAGCATAGGAAAAGAGGCAGAATGTCCACAATGATGCACTTGGCCAAAAAGGGCGTATGCGTTTTTTCCTTAATATATTCAGGAAAAAACGCATACGCCCTTTTAGGCCAACCAAGCAAGCATGTAAAGGAAATCTGCACTATAATGAAGTCTCACTGGCCCCGGTCAAAAGGGCCATCTGAAACAATTGTAAAATCCAGAAAGGCAGGACAGGTCATGGAGAACAGGGAGACTTGTTATGCTGATGGGCGGGATGTAAATTGCCAACAGCCACTCTGGAGAAGTTTATGGTGTTTCCTGAAACACGTAGGAAACAAAGGAACACAGCCTATGGCACTTCCACTTAGGGTCCTATACCTTAGGGAAATTAAATTCAAAAACACACAGCCACCCAAAACTTTGGGACGGCTCTGTTTACAAGAACCTCGTCTACGGTACAAGTTCAATATCCGAGAAAGCAAAAAATGGATAAAGAAGTTGTGGTACGTACGTACAATGGAATATCTCTCAGCAATGAATTCTACGTCATCAGGCCCGTAGCACCATAATGAGTGCATTCAGGTACGACGATTCTACGAGAAATAAGTCACACAGAAAGAGAAACATCATAAGATATCACTAATACAGAGAACGTAAACTTGTCTACACATGAACTGAATTACAAAACAGAACAGGGTCTGAAATTTAGAAAACCAACTTATGCTTGCTTATGGGGAAAGGTGAGTTGGGGTGCTGCATAAAACCAGAGATTGAAATTAGCACAGATACCGTTCCATAAGCCAAATATATAATAGACAAGTCCTACTCCTTGCTCAACGAAATGGACTCAACACCCCATAATCAGCGCCTGGGAATATACCTGACAAGTAAGAATCTTAAGACCCATGGATTTATATGTCTCCATAAGGAAAGCAAGCGTGTGTACAGCGACCTAAACGCAGCAGTGAAAATCCGATAAATCCCATTATCAAATAAATATCACAAACAAAACACAATGACAGTGAAATAGAGAGCAATTCTTAAATAATTCATTCAGGGCTTGTGATGCAACCTGGATTTACCACATCTACACCCAGAGCTGGTTGAGACATAAGGCTGGACACTTTGGGCTGATAGCATTGGTGAGGTTTGGTGAGCAAACGCAGACCCTTTGAAGTCATACTGCATGGTACCCATTCCATGGGTCCCAACTCTCCAGGTTTAAGGGATTCTTCCTTCAGCTAAAACATGCATGGGAAACCCGGAGTATGTTCCACCGTGTGATTGGGAAACGTTTTCAAATGCATCTCAGGTTTCGTCCCCTGGTACTCGTGTGCACCGTTCCAGACACTTTACTAAAACTCTCCCCACTTGGAAAGTCAGTGCCTTTAACCTCCTGTTTGGCACAGTTTGCAATTTCTGCGCAAGATGAACAGGAATAGGGAGAACCAATGAGAGACTAGCTGTAGGTGTCTGCACGGGCAAATGGAACGCTCATTTCCCACCAGGAAGAGGAATTAACCAAAGGCTCAGCGTGCCCTGCCGGAACCAGATTAGGGCCTGAAGCAATCCTGCGGTTTTGCGGCCAGCTCACAAGAAAGCGAGTTGAAGAAAGGAGCTCAGGGGCACTGTAATTCACAATATTGCAGAGCTATGAATGACAGCTATCGTCCAAAAATGTATTGAAGTAAGTTTTCGAAGAGGACTTGAAAGCGGGGCAGAATTTCAGGAAAACGATTTCAGGAGGTAGACTGGAATTGCACTTAAAGCATAGGAAAAGAGGCAGAATGTCCACAATGATGCACTTGGCGAAAAAGGGCGTATGCGTTTTTTCCTGAATATATTCAGGAAAAAACGCATACGCACTTTTTGGCCAACCAAGCAAGCGTGTAAAGAAAATCTGCACTACAATGAAGTCTCACAGCCCCCAGGTCAAAAGGGCCATCTGAAAAAAGTGTAAAATCCAGAAAGGCAGGACAGGTCATGGAGAACAGTGAGCCTTGTTATGCTGATGGGCAGGATGTAAATTGCCAACAGCCACTCTGGAGAAGTGTATGGTGTTTCCTGAAACACGTAGGAAACAAAGCAACACAGCCTATGGCACATCCACTTATGGTCCTACAGCTTAGGGAAATTAAAATGAAAAACACACAGCCATCCCAATGTTTGGGATGGCTCGGTTTACAAGAACCTCGTCTACGGTACAAGATAAATATCCGAGAAAGCATAAAATGGATAAAGAAATTGTGCTACGTACGTACAATGGAATATCACTCAGCATTGAAATCTACGTCATCAGGCCCGTAGCGGCATAATGAGTGGATTCAGGTACGACGATTCTACAAGAAATAAGTCACCAGAAAATGAAACATCATAAGATATCACTAATACACGGAATGTAAACTTGGCTAAACATGAACTGAATTACAAAACAGAACAGGGTCTCAAATTTAGAAAACCAACTTATGTTTGCTAATGGGGAAAGGTGAGTTGGTGTGCTGCATAAAACCAGAGATTGAAATTAGCACAAATACCATTCCATAAGCCAAATATATAATAGAAAAGACCTACTCCTTGCTCAATGAAATGGGCTCAACACCACATATTCAACGCCTGGGAATATACCTGACAAGTAAGAATGTAAAACCCACGGATTTATATATCTCCATAAGGAAATCAAGCATGTGTACAGTGGCCTAAACGCAGCAGTGAAAATCCGATAAATCCTATTATCAAAATAAATTTCAAAAACAAAACACAATGACAGTGAAATAGAGAGCAATTCTTAAATAATTCATTCAGGGCTTGTGATGCAACCTGGATTTACCACATCTACACCCAGAGCTGGGTGAGACATAAGGCTGGACACTTCGGGCTGATAGCTTTGGTGAGGTTCGGTGAGCAAACCCAGACCCTTTGAAGTCATACTGCATGGTACCCATTCCATGGGTCCCAACTCTCCAGGTTTAAGGGATTCTTCCTTCAGCTAAAACATGCGTGGGAAACACAGAGTATGGTCCACCGTGTGGTTGGGAAACGTTTTCAAATGCATCCCAGGTTTCGTCCCTTGGTTCTCGGGTTCACCATTCCAGACGCTTTACTAACACACTCCCCACTTGGAGAGTCAGTGCCTTTAACTTCCTGTTTGGCACAGTTCGCAATTTCTGCGCAAGATGAACAGGAATAGGGAGAACCAATGAGATACTAGCTGTAGGTGTCTGCACGGGCAAATGGAACGCTCATTTCCCACCAGGAAGAGGAATTAACCAAAGGCTCAGTGTTCCCTGCCGGAAACAGATTAGGGCCTGAAGCAATCCTGCTATTTTACGGCCAGCTCAAAAGAAAGCGAGTTGAAGAAAGGAGCTCAGGCGCTGTGTAATTCACAAACCTGCAGAGTTATGAATGACAGCTATCGTCCTCAAATGTATTGAAGAAAGTCTTCGAAGAGGACTTGAAAGCGGGGCAGAATTTCAGGATAACGATTTCAGGGGGTAGACTGGAATTGCACTTAAAGCATAGGAAAAGAGGCAGAATGTCGATAATGATGCACTTGGCCAAGAAGGTCGTATGCGTTTTTTCCTGAATATATTCAGGAAAAAACGCATACGCACTTTTTGGCCAACCAAGAAAGCGTGTAAACGAAATCTGCACTACAATGAAGTCTCACTGCCCCCCAGTCAAATGGGCCATCTGAAAAAAGTGTAAAATCCAGAAAGGCAGGACAGGTCATGGAGAACAGGGAGCCTTGTTATGCTGATGAGCGGGATGTAAATTCCCAACAGCCACTCTGGAGAAGTGTATGGTGTTTCCTGAAACACGGAGGAAAAAAAGCAACACAGCCTATGGCACTTCCACTTATGGTCCTATAGCTTAGGGAAGTTAAAATCAAAAGCACACAGCCATCCCTATGTTTGGGACGGCTCTGTTTACAAGAACCTCGTCTACGGTACAAGTTAAATATCCGAGAAAGCAAAAAATGGATAAAGAAGTTGTGGTACGCACATACAATGGAATATCACTCAGCAATGAAATCTACGTCATCAGGCCCGTAGCGGCATAATGAGTGGATTCAGGTACGACGATTCTACGAGAAATAAGTCCCACAGAAAAAGAAATATCATAAGATATCACTAATACATGGAACGTAAACTTGGCTACACATGAACTGAATTACAAAACAGAACAGGGTCGCAAATTTAGAAAACCAACTTATGCTTGCTTATGGGGAAAGGTGAGTTTGGGTGCTGCATAAAACCAGAGATTGAAATTAGCACAGATACCGTTCCATAAACCAAATATATAATAGACAAGACCTACTCCTTGCTCAAAGAAATGGAATCAACACCCCATATTCAACGCCTGGGAATATGCCTGACAAGTAAGAATCTTAAGACCCATGGATTTATATGTCTCCATAAGGAAATCAAGCGTGTGTACAGCGGCCTAAACGCAGCAGTGAAAATCCGATAAATCCCATTATCAAAAGAAATTTCAAAAACAAAACACAATGACAGTGAAATACAGAGCAATTCTTAAATAATTCATTCAGGGCTTGTGATGCAACCTGGATTTACCACATCTACTCCCAAAGATGTTTGAGACATAAGGCTGGACACTTCGGGCTGATAGCAATGGTGAGGTTTGGTGAGCAAAGGCAGACCCTTTGAAGTCATACTGCATGGTACCCATTCCATGGGTCCCAACTCTCCAGGTTTAAGGGATTCTTCCTTCAGCTAAAACATGCATGGGAAACCCAGAGTATGTTCCACCGTGTGATTGGCAAACGTTTTCAAATGCATCTCAGGTTTCGACCCCTGGTACTCGGGTCCACCGTTCCAGACGCTTTGCTAAAACTCTCCACAATTGGAGAGTCAGTGCCTTTAACCTCCTGTTTGGCACAGTTTGCAAATTCTGCGCATGATTAACAGGAATAGGGAGAACCAATGAGAGACTAGCTGTAGGTGTCTGCACGGGCAAATGGAACGCTCATTTCCCACCAGGAAGAGGAATTAACCAAAGGCTCAGCGTGCCCTGCCGGAACCAGATTAGGGCCTGAAGCAATCCTGCGGTTTTGCGGCCAGCTCACAAGAAAGCGAGTTGAAGAAAGGAGCTCAGGGGCACTGTAATTCACAAACCTGCAGAGTTATGAATGACAGCTATCGTTCAAAAATGTATTGAAGTAAGTTTTCGAAGAGGACTTGAAAGCGGGGCAGAATTTCAGGAAAACGATTTCAGGGGGTAGACTGGATTTGCACTTAAAGCATAGGAAAAGAGGCAGAATGTCCACAATGATGCACTTGGCCAAAAAGGGCGTATGCGTTTTTTCCTTAATATATTCAGGAAAAAACGCATACGCCCTTTTAGGCCAACCAAGCAAGCATGTAAAGGAAATCTGCACTATAATGAAGTCTCACTGGCCCCGGTCAAAAGGGCCATCTGAAACAATTGTAAAATCCAGAAAGGCAGGACAGGTCATGGAGAACAGGGAGACTTGTTATGCTGATGGGCGGGATGTAAATTGCCAACAGCCACTCTGGAGAAGTTTATGGTGTTTCCTGAAACACGTAGGAAACAAAGGAACACAGCCTATGGCACTTCCACTTAGGGTCCTATACCTTAGGGAAATTAAATTCAAAAACACACAGCCACCCAAAACTTTGGGACGGCTCTGTTTACAAGAACCTCGTCTACGGTACAAGTTCAATATCCGAGAAAGCAAAAAATGGATAAAGAAGTTGTGGTACGTACGTACAATGGAATATCTCTCAGCAATGAATTCTACGTCATCAGGCCCGTAGCACCATAATGAGTGCATTCAGGTACGACGATTCTACGAGAAATAAGTCACACAGAAAGAGAAACATCATAAGATATCACTAATACAGAGAACGTAAACTTGTCTACACATGAACTGAATTACAAAACAGAACAGGGTCTGAAATTTAGAAAACCAACTTATGCTTGCTTATGGGGAAAGGTGAGTTGGGGTGCTGCATAAAACCAGAGATTGAAATTAGCACAGATACCGTTCCATAAGCCAAATATATAATAGACAAGTCCTACTCCTTGCTCAACGAAATGGACTCAACACCCCATAATCAGCGCCTGGGAATATACCTGACAAGTAAGAATCTTAAGACCCATGGATTTATATGTCTCCATAAGGAAAGCAAGCGTGTGTACAGCGACCTAAACGCAGCAGTGAAAATCCGATAAATCCCATTATCAAATAAATATCACAAACAAAACACAATGACAGTGAAATAGAGAGCAATTCTTAAATAATTCATTCAGGGCTTGTGATGCAACCTGGATTTACCACATCTACACCCAGAGCTGGTTGAGACATAAGGCTGGACACTTTGGGCTGATAGCATTGGTGAGGTTTGGTGAGCAAACGCAGACCCTTTGAAGTCATACTGCATGGTACCCATTCCATGGGTCCCAACTCTCCAGGTTTAAGGGATTCTTCCTTCAGCTAAAACATGCATGGGAAACCCGGAGTATGTTCCACCGTGTGATTGGGAAACGTTTTCAAATGCATCTCAGGTTTCGTCCCCTGGTACTCGTGTGCACCGTTCCAGACACTTTACTAAAACTCTCCCCACTTGGAAAGTCAGTGCCTTTAACCTCCTGTTTGGCACAGTTTGCAATTTCTGCGCAAGATGAACAGGAATAGGGAGAACCAATGAGAGACTAGCTGTAGGTGTCTGCACGGGCAAATGGAACGCTCATTTCCCACCAGGAAGAGGAATTAACCAAAGGCTCAGCGTGCCCTGCCGGAACCAGATTAGGGCCTGAAGCAATCCTGCGGTTTTGCGGCCAGCTCACAAGAAAGCGAGTTGAAGAAAGGAGCTCAGGGGCACTGTAATTCACAATATTGCAGAGCTATGAATGACAGCTATCGTCCAAAAATGTATTGAAGTAAGTTTTCGAAGAGGACTTGAAAGCGGGGCAGAATTTCAGGAAAACGATTTCAGGAGGTAGACTGGAATTGCACTTAAAGCATAGGAAAAGAGGCAGAATGTCCACAATGATGCACTTGGCGAAAAAGGGCGTATGCGTTTTTTCCTGAATATATTCAGGAAAAAACGCATACGCACTTTTTGGCCAACCAAGCAAGCGTGTAAAGAAAATCTGCACTACAATGAAGTCTCACAGCCCCCAGGTCAAAAGGGCCATCTGAAAAAAGTGTAAAATCCAGAAAGGCAGGACAGGTCATGGAGAACAGTGAGCCTTGTTATGCTGATGGGCAGGATGTAAATTGCCAACAGCCACTCTGGAGAAGTGTATGGTGTTTCCTGAAACACGTAGGAAACAAAGCAACACAGCCTATGGCACATCCACTTATGGTCCTACAGCTTAGGGAAATTAAAATGAAAAACACACAGCCATCCCAATGTTTGGGATGGCTCGGTTTACAAGAACCTCGTCTACGGTACAAGATAAATATCCGAGAAAGCATAAAATGGATAAAGAAATTGTGCTACGTACGTACAATGGAATATCACTCAGCATTGAAATCTACGTCATCAGGCCCGTAGCGGCATAATGAGTGGATTCAGGTACGACGATTCTACAAGAAATAAGTCACCAGAAAATGAAACATCATAAGATATCACTAATACACGGAATGTAAACTTGGCTAAACATGAACTGAATTACAAAACAGAACAGGGTCTCAAATTTAGAAAACCAACTTATGTTTGCTAATGGGGAAAGGTGAGTTGGTGTGCTGCATAAAACCAGAGATTGAAATTAGCACAAATACCATTCCATAAGCCAAATATATAATAGAAAAGACCTACTCCTTGCTCAATGAAATGGGCTCAACACCACATATTCAACGCCTGGGAATATACCTGACAAGTAAGAATGTAAAACCCACGGATTTATATATCTCCATAAGGAAATCAAGCATGTGTACAGTGGCCTAAACGCAGCAGTGAAAATCCGATAAATCCTATTATCAAAATAAATTTCAAAAACAAAACACAATGACAGTGAAATAGAGAGCAATTCTTAAATAATTCATTCAGGGCTTGTGATGCAACCTGGATTTACCACATCTACACCCAGAGCTGGGTGAGACATAAGGCTGGACACTTCGGGCTGATAGCTTTGGTGAGGTTCGGTGAGCAAACCCAGACCCTTTGAAGTCATACTGCATGGTACCCATTCCATGGGTCCCAACTCTCCAGGTTTAAGGGATTCTTCCTTCAGCTAAAACATGCGTGGGAAACACAGAGTATGGTCCACCGTGTGGTTGGGAAACGTTTTCAAATGCATCCCAGGTTTCGTCCCTTGGTTCTCGGGTTCACCATTCCAGACGCTTTACTAACACACTCCCCACTTGGAGAGTCAGTGCCTTTAACTTCCTGTTTGGCACAGTTCGCAATTTCTGCGCAAGATGAACAGGAATAGGGAGAACCAATGAGATACTAGCTGTAGGTGTCTGCACGGGCAAATGGAACGCTCATTTCCCACCAGGAAGAGGAATTAACCAAAGGCTCAGTGTTCCCTGCCGGAAACAGATTAGGGCCTGAAGCAATCCTGCTATTTTACGGCCAGCTCAAAAGAAAGCGAGTTGAAGAAAGGAGCTCAGGCGCTGTGTAATTCACAAACCTGCAGAGTTATGAATGACAGCTATCGTCCTCAAATGTATTGAAGAAAGTCTTCGAAGAGGACTTGAAAGCGGGGCAGAATTTCAGGATAACGATTTCAGGGGGTAGACTGGAATTGCACTTAAAGCATAGGAAAAGAGGCAGAATGTCGATAATGATGCACTTGGCCAAGAAGGTCGTATGCGTTTTTTCCTGAATATATTCAGGAAAAAACGCATACGCACTTTTTGGCCAACCAAGAAAGCGTGTAAACGAAATCTGCACTACAATGAAGTCTCACTGCCCCCCAGTCAAATGGGCCATCTGAAAAAAGTGTAAAATCCAGAAAGGCAGGACAGGTCATGGAGAACAGGGAGCCTTGTTATGCTGATGAGCGGGATGTAAATTCCCAACAGCCACTCTGGAGAAGTGTATGGTGTTTCCTGAAACACGGAGGAAAAAAAGCAACACAGCCTATGGCACTTCCACTTATGGTCCTATAGCTTAGGGAAGTTAAAATCAAAAACACACAGCCATCCCTATGTTTGGGACGGCTCTGTTTACAAGAACCTCGTCTACGGTACAAGTTAAATATCCGAGAAAGCAAAAAATGGATAAAGAAGTTGTGGTACGCACATACAATGGAATATCACTCAGCAATGAAATCTACGTCATCAGGCCCGTAGCGGCATAATGAGTGGATTCAGGTACGACGATTCTACGAGAAATAAGTCCCACAGAAAAAGAAATATCATAAGATATCACTAATACATGGAACGTAAACTTGGCTACACATGAACTGAATTACAAAACAGAACAGGGTCGCAAATTTAGAAAACCAACTTATGCTTGCTTATGGGGAAAGGTGAGTTTGGGTGCTGCATAAAACCAGAGATTGAAATTAGCACAGATACCGTTCCATAAACCAAATATATAATAGACAAGACCTACTCCTTGCTCAAAGAAATGGAATCAACACCCCATATTCAACGCCTGGGAATATGCCTGACAAGTAAGAATCTTAAGACCCATGGATTTATATGTCTCCATAAGGAAATCAAGCGTGTGTACAGCGGCCTAAACGCAGCAGTGAAAATCCGATAAATCCCATTATCAAAAGAAATTTCAAAAACAAAACACAATGACAGTGAAATACAGAGCAATTCTTAAATAATTCATTCAGGGCTTGTGATGCAACCTGGATTTACCACATCTACTCCCAAAGATGTTTGAGACATAAGGCTGGACACTTCGGGCTGATAGCAATGGTGAGGTTTGGTGAGCAAAGGCAGACCCTTTGAAGTCATACTGCATGGTACCCATTCCATGGGTCCCAACTCTCCAGGTTTAAGGGATTCTTCCTTCAGCTAAAACATGCATGGGAAACCCAGAGTATGTTCCACCGTGTGATTGGCAAACGTTTTCAAATGCATCTCAGGTTTCGACCCCTGGTACTCGGGTCCACCGTTCCAGACGCTTTGCTAAAACTCTCCACAATTGGAGAGTCAGTGCCTTTAACCTCCTGTTTGGCACAGTTTGCAAATTCTGCGCATGATTAACAGGAATAGGGAGAACCAATGAGAGACTAGCTGTAGGTGTCTGCACGGGCAAATGGAACGCTCATTTCCCACCAGGAAGAGGAATTAACCAAAGGCTCAGCGTGCCCTGCCGGAACCAGATTAGGGCCTGAAGCAATCCTGCGGTTTTGCGGCCAGCTCACAAGAAAGCGAGTTGAAGAAAGGAGCTCAGGGGCACTGTAATTCACAAACCTGCAGAGTTATGAATGACAGCTATCGTTCAAAAATGTATTGAAGTAAGTTTTCGAAGAGGACTTGAAAGCGGGGCAGAATTTCAGGAAAACGATTTCAGGGGGTAGACTGGATTTGCACTTAAAGCATAGGAAAAGAGGCAGAATGTCCACAATGATGCACTTGGCCAAAAAGGGCGTATGCGTTTTTTCCTTAATATATTCAGGAAAAAACGCATACGCCCTTTTAGGCCAACCAAGCAAGCATGTAAAGGAAATCTGCACTATAATGAAGTCTCACTGGCCCCGGTCAAAAGGGCCATCTGAAACAATTGTAAAATCCAGAAAGGCAGGACAGGTCATGGAGAACAGGGAGACTTGTTATGCTGATGGGCGGGATGTAAATTGCCAACAGCCACTCTGGAGAAGTTTATGGTGTTTCCTGAAACACGTAGGAAACAAAGGAACACAGCCTATGGCACTTCCACTTAGGGTCCTATACCTTAGGGAAATTAAATTCAAAAACACACAGCCACCCAAAACTTTGGGACGGCTCTGTTTACAAGAACCTCGTCTACGGTACAAGTTCAATATCCGAGAAAGCAAAAAATGGATAAAGAAGTTGTGGTACGTACGTACAATGGAATATCTCTCAGCAATGAATTCTACGTCATCAGGCCCGTAGCACCATAATGAGTGCATTCAGGTACGACGATTCTACGAGAAATAAGTCACACAGAAAGAGAAACATCATAAGATATCACTAATACAGAGAACGTAAACTTGTCTACACATGAACTGAATTACAAAACAGAACAGGGTCTGAAATTTAGAAAACCAACTTATGCTTGCTTATGGGGAAAGGTGAGTTGGGGTGCTGCATAAAACCAGAGATTGAAATTAGCACAGATACCGTTCCATAAGCCAAATATATAATAGACAAGTCCTACTCCTTGCTCAACGAAATGGACTCAACACCCCATAATCAGCGCCTGGGAATATACCTGACAAGTAAGAATCTTAAGACCCATGGATTTATATGTCTCCATAAGGAAAGCAAGCGTGTGTACAGCGACCTAAACGCAGCAGTGAAAATCCGATAAATCCCATTATCAAATAAATATCACAAACAAAACACAATGACAGTGAAATAGAGAGCAATTCTTAAATAATTCATTCAGGGCTTGTGATGCAACCTGGATTTACCACATCTACACCCAGAGCTGGTTGAGACATAAGGCTGGACACTTTGGGCTGATAGCATTGGTGAGGTTTGGTGAGCAAACGCAGACCCTTTGAAGTCATACTGCATGGTACCCATTCCATGGGTCCCAACTCTCCAGGTTTAAGGGATTCTTCCTTCAGCTAAAACATGCATGGGAAACCCGGAGTATGTTCCACCGTGTGATTGGGAAACGTTTTCAAATGCATCTCAGGTTTCGTCCCCTGGTACTCGTGTGCACCGTTCCAGACACTTTACTAAAACTCTCCCCACTTGGAAAGTCAGTGCCTTTAACCTCCTGTTTGGCACAGTTTGCAATTTCTGCGCAAGATGAACAGGAATAGGGAGAACCAATGAGAGACTAGCTGTAGGTGTCTGCACGGGCAAATGGAACGCTCATTTCCCACCAGGAAGAGGAATTAACCAAAGGCTCAGCGTGCCCTGCCGGAACCAGATTAGGGCCTGAAGCAATCCTGCGGTTTTGTGGCCAGCTCACAAGAAAGCGAGTTGAAGAAAGGAGCTCAGGGGCACTGTAATTCACAATATTGCAGAGCTATGAATGACAGCTATCGTCCAAAAATGTATTGAAGTAAGTTTTCGAAGAGGACTTGAAAGCGGGGCAGAATTTCAGGAAAACGATTTCAGGAGGTAGACTGGAATTGCACTTAAAGCATAGGAAAAGAGGCAGAATGTCCACAATGATGCACTTGGCGAAAAAGGGCGTATGCGTTTTTTCCTGAATATATTCAGGAAAAAACGCATACGCCCATTTTGGCCAACCAAGCAAGCGTGTAAATGAAATCTGTACTACATTGAAGTCTCACTGCCCCCCGGTCAAAAGGGCCATCTGAAAAAAGTGTAAAATCCAGAAAGGCAGGACAGGTCATGGAGAAGAGGGAGCCTTGTTATGCTGATGGGCGGGATGTAAATTGCCAACAGCCACTCTGGAGAAGTGTATGGTGTTTCCTGAAACACGTAGGAAACAAAGCAACACAGCCTATGGCACTTCCACTTAGGGTCCTATAGCGTAGGGAAATTAAATTCAAAAACACACAGGCACCCCAAAGTTTGGGACGGCTCTGTTTACAAGAACCTCGTCTACGGTACAAGTTATATATCCGAGAAAGCAAAAAATGGATAAAGAAGTTGTGGTACGTACGTACAATGGAATATCACTCAACAATGAGATCTACGTCATCAGGCCCGTAGCGGCATAATGAGTGGATTCAGGTACGACGATTCTACGAGAAATAAGTCACACAGAAAAAGAAACATCATAAGATATCACTAATACACGGAACATAAACTTGGCTACACATGAACTGAATTACAAAACAGAACAGGGTCTCAAATTTAGAAAACCAACTTATGCTTGCTTATGGGGAAAGGTGAGTTGGGGTGCTGCATCAAACCAGAGATTGAAATTAGCACAGATACCGTTCCATAAGCCAAATATATAATAGACAAGACCTACTGTTGCTCAACGAAATGGACTCAACAACCCATATTCAACGCCTGGGAATATACCTGACAAGTAAGAATCTTAAGACCCATGGATTTATATGTCTCCATAAGGAATTCAAGCGTGTGTACAGTGGCCTAAACGCAGCAGTGAAAATCCGATAAATCCCATTAACAAAATAAATTTCACAAACAAAACACAATGACATGCAAATGAAGCAAATGACAAAGGATTAATCTCCAAAATTTACAAGCAGCTCATGCAGCTCAATAACAAAAAAACAAACAACCCAATCCAAAAATGGGCAGAAGACCTAAATAGACATTTCTCCAAAGAAGATATACAGAATGGCAACAAACACATGAAAGAATGCTCAACATCATTAATCATTAGAGAAATGCAAATCAAAACTACAATGAGATATCATCTCACACCAGTCAGAATGGCCATCATCAAAAAATCTAGAAACAATAAATGCTGGAGAGGGTGTGGAGAAAAGGGAACACTCTTGCACTGCTGGTGGGAATGTGAATTGGTTCAGCCACTATGGAGAACAGTATGGAGGTTCCTTAAAAAACTACAAATAGAATTACCATATGACCCAGCAATCCCACTACTGGGCATATACCCTGGGAAAACCAAAATTCAAAAAGAGTCATGTACCAAAATGTTCATTGCAGCTCTATTTACAATAGCCCGGAGATGGAAACAACCTAAGCGCCCATCATCGGATGAATGGATAAAGAAAATGTGGCACATATATACAATGGAATATTACTCAGCCTTAAAAAGAAATGAAATTGAGCTATTTGTAATGAGATGGATAGACCTAGAGTCTGTCATACAGAGTGAAGTAAGTCAGAAAGAAAAAGACAAATACCATATGCTAACACATATATATGGAATTTAAGGGGAAAAAAATGTCATGAAGAACCTAGGGGTAAGACAGGAATAAAGACGCAGACCTACTGGAGAACGGACTTGAGGATATGGGGAGGGGGACGGGTGAGCTTTGACAGGGCGAGAGAGAGTCATGGACATATACACAATAACAAACGTAGTAAGGTAGATAGCTAGTGGGAAGCAGCCGCAACGCACAGGGATATTAGCTTGGTGCTTTGTGACAGCCTGGACGGGTGGGATAGGGAGAGTGGGAGGGAGGGAGACGCAAGAGGGAAGACATATGGGAAAATATGTATATGTATAACTGATTCACTTTGTTATAAAGCAGAAACTAACACACCATTTTAAAGCAATTATAACCCAATAAATATGTTTAAAAAAAAAACACAATGACAGTGAAATAGAGAGCAATTCTTAAATAATTCATTCAGGGCTTGTGATGCAACCTGGATTTACCACATCTACACCCAGAGCTGGTTGAGACATAAGGCTGGACACTTTGGGCTGATAGCATTGGTGAGGTTTGGTGAGCAAACGCAGACCCTTTGAAGTCATACTGCATGGTACCCATTCCATGGGTCCCAACTCTCCAGGTTTAAGGGATTCTTCCTTCAGCTAAAACATGCATGGGAAACCCGGAGTATGTTCCACCGTGTGATTGGGAAACGTTTTCAAATGCATCTCAGGTTTCGTCCCCTGGTACTCGTGTGCACTGTTCCAGACACTTTACTAAAACTCTCCCCACTTGGAAAGTCAGTGCCTTTAACCTCCTGTTTGGCACAGTTTGCAATTTCTGCGCAAGATGAACAGGAATAGGGAGAACCAATGAGAGACTAGCTGTAGGTGTCTGCACGGGCAAATGGAACGCTCATTTCCCACCAGGAAGAGGAATTAACCAAAGGCTCAGCATGCCCTGCCGGAACCAGATTAGGGCCTGAAGCAATCCTGCGGTTTTGCGGCCAGCTCACAAGAAAGCGAGTTGAAGAAAGGAGCTCAGGGGCACTGTAATTCACAATCCTGCAGAGTTATGAATGACAGCTATCGTCCAAAAATGTATTGAAGTAAGTTTTCGAAGAGGACTTGAAAGCGGGGCAGAATTTCAGGAAAACGATTTCAGGAGGTAGACTGGAATTGCACTTAAAGCATAGGAAAAGAGGCAGAATGTCCACAATGATGCACTTGCCCAAAAAGGGCGTATGCGTTTTTTCCTGAATATATTCAGGAAAAAACGCATATGCACTTTATGGACAACCAAGCAAGCGTGTAAAGGAAATCTGCACTACATTGAAGTCTCACTGCCCCCCGGTCAAAAGGGCCATCTGAAAAAAGTGTAAAATCCAGAAAGGCAGGACAGGTCATGGAGAAGAGGGAGCCTTGTTATGCTGATGGGCGGGATGTAAATTGCCAACAGCCACTCTGGAGAAGTGTATGGTGTTTCCTGAAACACGTAGGAAACAAAGCAACACAGCCTATGGCACTTCCACTTAGGGTCCTATAGCTTAGGGAAATTAAAATCAAAAACACACAGGCACCCCAAAGTTTGGGACGGCTCTGTTTACAAGAACCTCGTCTATGGTACAAGTTAAATATCCGAGAAAGCAAATAATGGATAAAGAAGTTGTGGTACGTACGTACAATGGAATATCACTCAACAATGAGATCTACGTCATCAGGCCCATAGCGGCATAATGAGTGGATTCACGTACGACGATTCTACGAGAAATAAGTCACACAGAAAAAGAAACATCATAAGATATCACTAATACACGGAACATAAACTTGGCTACACATGAACTGAATTACAAAACAAAACAGGGTCTCAAATTTAGAAAACCAACTTATGCTTGCTTATGGGGAAAGGTGAGTTGGGGTGCTGCATCAAACCAGAGATTGAAATTAGCACAGATACCGTTCCATAAGCCAAATATATAATAGACAAGACCTACTGTTGCTCAACGAAATGGACTCAACACCCCATATTCAACGCCTGGGAATATACCTGACAAGTAAGAATCTTAAGACCCATGGATTTATATGTCTCCATAAGGAAGTCAAGCGTGTGTACAGTGTCTTAAACGCAGCAGTGAAAATTCGATAAATCCCATTAACAAAATAAATTTCACAAACAAAACACAATGACATGCAAATGAAGCAAATGACAAAGGATTAATCTCCAAAATTTACAAGCAGCTCATGCAGCTCAATTACAAAAAAACAAACAACCCAATCCAAAAATGGGCAGAAGACCTAAATAGACATTTCTCCAAAGAAGATATACAGAATGGCAACAAACACATGAAAGAATGCTCAACATCATTAATCATTAGAGAAATGCAAATCAAAACTACAATGAGATATCATCTCACACCAGTCAGAATGGCCATCATCAAAAAATCTAGAAACAATAAATGCTGGAGAGGGTGTGGAGAAAAGGGAACACTCTTGCACTGCTGGTGGGAATGTGAATTGGTTCAGCCACTATGGAGAACAGTATGGAGGTTCCTTAAAAAACTACAAAGAGAATTACCATATGACCCAGCAATCCCACTACTGGGCATATACCCTGGGAAAACCAAAATTCAAAAAGAGTCATGTACCAAAATGTTCATTGCAGCTCTATTTACAATAGCCCGGAGATGGAAACAACCTAAGCGCCCATCATCGGATGAATGGATAAAGAAAATGTGGCACATATATACAATGGAATATTACTCAACCTTAAAAAGGAATGAAATTGAGCTATTTGTAATGAGATGGATAGACCTAGAGTCTGTCATACAGAGTGAAGTAAGTCAGAAAGAAAAAGACAAATACCGTATGCTAACACATATATATGGAATTTAAGGGGAAAAAATGTCATGAAGAACCTAGGGGTAAGACAGGAATAAAGACGCAGACCTACTGGAGAATGGACTTGAGGATATGGGGAGGGGGAGGTGTGAGCTTTGACAGGGCGAGAGAGAGTGATGGACATATACACACTAACAAACGTAGTAAGGTAGATAGCTAGTGGGAAGCAGCCGCAAGGCACAGGGATATTAGCTTGGTGCTTTGTGACAGCCTGGAGGGGTGGGATAGGGAGAGTGGGAGGGAGGGAGACGCAAGAGGGAAGACATATGAGAACATATGTATATGTATAACTGATTCACTTTGTTATAAAGCAGAAACTAACACACCATTTTAAAGCAATTATAACCCAATAAATATGTTTAAAAAAAAAACACAATGACAGTGAAATAGAGAGCAATTCTTAAATAATTCATTCAGGGCTTGTGATGCAACCTGGATTTACCACATCTACACCCAGAGCTGGTTGAGACATAAGGCTGGACACTTTGGGCTGATAGCATTGGTGAGGTTTGGTGAGCAAACGCAGACCCTTTGAAGTCATACTGCATGGTACCCATTCCATGGGTCCCAACTCTCCAGGTTTAAGGGATTCTTCCTTCAGCTAAAACATGCATGAGAAACCCGGAGTATGTTCCACCGTGTGATTGGGAAACGTTTTCAAATGCATCTCAGGTTTCGTCCCCTGGTACTCGTGTGCACTGTTCCAGACACTTTACTAAAACTCTCCCCACTTGGAAAGTCAGTGCCTTTAACCTCCTGTTTGGCACAGTTTGCAATTTCTGCGCAAGATGAACAGGAATAGGGAGAACCAATGAGAGACTAGCTGTAGGTGTCTGCACGGGCAAATGGAACGCTCATTTCCCACCAGGAAGAGGAATTAACCAAAGGCTCAGCATGCCCTGCCGGAACCAGATTAGGGCCTGAAGCAATCCTGCGGTTTTGCGGCCAGCTCACAAGAAAGCGAGTTGAAGAAAGGAGCTCAGGGGCACTGTAATTCACAATCCTGCAGAGTTATGAATGACAGCTATCGTCCAAAAATGTATTGAAGTAAGTTTTCGAAGAGGACTTGAAAGCGGGGCAGAATTTCAGGAAAACGATTTCAGGAGGTAGACTGGAATTGCACTTAAAGCATAGGAAAAGAGGCAGAATGTCCACAATGATGCACTTGCCCAAAAAGGGCGTATGCGTTTTTTCCTGAATATATTCAGGAAAAAACGCATATGCACTTTATGGACAACCAAGCAAGCGTGTAAAGGAAATCTGCACTACATTGAAGTCTCACTGCCCCCCGGTCAAAAGGGCCATCTGAAAAAAGTGTAAAATCCAGAAAGGCAGGACAGGTCATGGAGAAGAGGGAGCCTTGTTATGCTGATGGGCGGGATGTAAATTGCCAACAGCCACTCTGGAGAAGTGTATGGTGTTTCCTGAAACACGTAGGAAACAAAGCAACACAGCCTATGGCACTTCCACTTAGGGTCCTATAGCTTAGGGAAATTAAAATCAAAAACACACAGGCACCCCAAAGTTTGGGACGGCTCTGTTTACAAGAACCTCGTCTATGGTACAAGTTAAATATCCGAGAAAGCAAATAATGGATAAAGAAGTTGTGGTACGTACGTACAATGGAATATCACTCAACAATGAGATCTACGTCATCAGGCCCATAGCGGCATAATGAGTGGATTCAGGTACGACGATTCTACGAGAAATAAGTCACACAGAAAAAGAAACATCATAAGATATCACTAATACACGGAACATAAACTTGGCTACACATGAACTGAATTACAAAACAAAACAGGGTCTCAAATTTAGAAAACCAACTTATGCTTGCTTATGGGGAAAGGTGAGTTGGGGTGCTGCATCAAACCAGAGATTGAAATTAGCACAGATACCGTTCCATAAGCCAAATATATAATAGACAAGACCTACTGTTGCTCAACGAAATGGACTCAACACCCCATATTCAACGCCTGGGGATATACCTGACAAGTAAGAATCTTAAGACCCATGGATTTATATGTCTCCATAAGGAAGTCAAGCGTGTGTACAGTGTCTTAAACGCAGCAGTGAAAATTCGATAAATCCCATTAACAAAATAAATTTCACAAACAAAACACAATGACATGCAAATGAAGCAAATGACAAAGGATTAATCTCCAAAATTTACAAGCAGCTCATGCAGCTCAATTACAAAAAAACAAACAACCCAATCCAAAAATGGGCAGAAGACCTAAATAGACATTTCTCCAAAGAAGATATACAGAATGGCAACAAACACATGAAAGAATGCTCAACATCATTAATCATTAGAGAAATGCAAATCAAAACTACAATGAGATATCATCTCACACCAGTCAGAATGGCCATCATCAAAAAATCTAGAAACAATAAATGCTGGAGAGGGTGTGGAGAAAAGGGAACACTCTTGCACTGCTGGTGGGAATGTGAATTGGTTCAGCCACTATGGAGAACAGTATGGAGGTTCCTTAAAAAACTACAAAGAGAATTACCATATGACCCAGCAATCCCACTACTGGGCATATACCCTGGGAAAACCAAAATTCAAAAAGAGTCATGTACCAAAATGTTCATTGCAGCTCTATTTACAATAGCCCGGAGATGGAAACAACCTAAGCGCCCATCATCGGATGAATGGATAAAGAAAATGTGGCACATATATACAATGGAATATTACTCAACCTTAAAAAGGAATGAAATTGAGCTATTTGTAATGAGATGGATAGACCTAGAGTCTGTCATACAGAGTGAAGTAAGTCAGAAAGAAAAAGACAAATACCGTATGCTAACACATATATATGGAATTTAAGGGGAAAAAAATGTCATGAAGAACCTAGGGGTAAGACAGGAATAAAGACGCAGACCTACTGGAGAATGGACTTGAGGATATGGGGAGGGGGAGGTGTGAGCTTTGACAGGGCGAGAGAGAGTGATGGACATATACACACTAACAAACGTAGTAAGGTAGATAGCTAGTGGGAAGCAGCCGCAAGGCACAGGGATATTAGCTTGGTGCTTTGTGACAGCCTGGAGGGGTGGGATAGGGAGAGTGGGAGGGAGGGAGACGCAAGAGGGAAGACATATGAGAACATATGTATATGTATAACTGATTCACTTTGTTATAAAGCAGAAACTAACACACCATTTTAAAGCAATTATAACCCAATAAATATGTTTAAAAAAAAAACACAATGACAGTGAAATAGAGAGCAATTCTTAAATAATTCATTCAGGGCTTGTGATGCAACCTGGATTTACCACATCTACACCCAGAGCTGGTTGAGACATAAGGCTGGACACTTTGGGCTGATAGCATTGGTGAGGTTTGGTGAGCAAACGCAGACCCTTTGAAGTCATACTGCATGGTACCCATTCCATGGGTCCCAACTCTCCAGGTTTAAGGGATTCTTCCTTCAGCTAAAACATGCATGGGAAACCCGGAGTATGTTCCACCGTGTGATTGGGAAACGTTTTCAAATGCATCTCAGGTTTCGTCCCCTGGTACTCGTGTGCACTGTTCCAGACACTTTACTAAAACTCTCCCCACTTGGAAAGTCAGTGCCTTTAACCTCCTGTTTGGCACAGTTTGCAATTTCTGCACAAGATGAACAGGAATAGGGAGAACCAATGAGAGACTAGCTGTAGGTGTCTGCACGGGCAAATGGAACGCTCATTTCCCACCAGGAAGAGGAATTAACCAAAGGCTCAGCGTGCCCTGCCAGAACCAGATTAGGGCCTGAAGCAATCCTGCGGTTTTGCGGCCAGCACACAAGAAAGCGAGTTGAAGAAAGGAGCTCAGGGGCACTGTAATTCACAATCCTACAGAGTTATGAAGGACAGCTATCGTCCAAAAATGTATTGAAGTAAGTTTTCGAAGAGGACTTGAAAGCGGGGCAGAATTTCAGGAAAACGATTTCAGGAGGTAGACTGGAATTGCACTTAAAGCATAGGAAAAGAGGCAGAATGTCCACAATGATGCACTTGGCCAAAAAGGGCGTATGCGTTTTTTCCTGAATATATTCAGGAAAAAACGCATACGCACTTTTTGGACAACCAAGCAAGCGTGTAAAGGAAATCTGCACTACCATGAAGTCTCACTGCCCCCCGGTCAAAAGGGCCATCTGAGAAAAGTGTAAAATCCAGAAAGGCAGAACAGGTCATGGAGAACAGGGAGCCTTGTTATGCTGATGGGTGGGATGTAAATTGCCAACAGCCACTCTGGAGAAGTGTATGGTGTTTCCTGAAACACATAGGAAACAAAGCAACACAGCCTATCGCATTTCCACTTAGGGTCCTATAGCTTAGGGAAATTAAAATCAAAAACACACAGGCACCCCAAAGTTTGGGACGGCTCTGTTTAAAAGAACCTCGTCTACGGTACAAGTTAAATATCCGAGAAAGCAAAAAATGGATAAAGAAGTTGTGGTACGTACGTACAATGGAATATCACTCAGCAATGAGATCTACGTCATCAGGCCCATAGCGGCATAATGAGTGGATTCAGGTACGACGATTCTACGAGAAATAAGTCACACAGAAAAAGAAACATCATAAGATATCACTAATACATGGAACGTAAACATGGCTACACATGAACTGAATTACAAAACAGAACAGGGTCTCAAATTTAGAAAACCAACTTATGCTTGCTTATGGGGAAAGGTGAGTTGGGGTGCTGCATCAAACCAGAGATTGAAATTAGCACAGATACCGTTCCATAAGCCAAATATATAATAGACAAGACCTACTGTTGCTCAACGAAATGGACTCAACAACCCATATTCAACGCCTGGGAATATACCTGACAAGTAAGAATCTTAAGACCCATGGATTTATATGTCTCCATAAGGAAGTCAAGCGTGTGTACAGTGGCCTAAACGCAGCAGTGAAAATCCGATAAATCCCATTAACAAAATAAATTTCACAAACAAAACACAATGACATGCAAATGAAGCAAATGACAAAGGATTAATCTCCAAAATTTACAAGCAGCTCATGCAGCTCAATAACAAAAAAACAAACAACCCAATCCAAAAATGGGCAGAAGACCTAAATAGACATTTCTCCAAAGAAGATATACAGAATGGCAACAAACACATGAAAGAATGCTCAACATCATTAATCATTAGAGAAATGCAAATCAAAACTACAATGAGATATCATCTCACACCAGTCAGAATGGCCATCATCAAAAAATCTAGAAACAATAAATGCTGGAGAGGGTGTGGAGAAAAGGGAACACTCTTGCACTGCTGGTGGGAATGTGAATTGGTTCAGCCACTATGGAGAACAGTATGGAGGTTCCTTAAAAAACTACAAATAGAATTACCATATGACCCAGCAATCCCACTACTGGGCATATACCCTGGGAAAACCAAAATTCAAAAAGAGTCATGTACCAAAATGTTCATTGCAGCTCTATTTACAATAGCCCGGAGATGGAAACAACCTAAGCGCCCATCATCGGATGAATGGATAAAGAAAATGTGGCACATATATACAATGGAATATTACTCAGCCTTAAAAAGAAATGAAATTGAGCTATTTGTAATGAGATGGATAGACCTAGAGTCTGTCATACAGAGTGAAGTAAGTCAGAAAGAAAAAGACAAATACCATATGCTAACACATATATATGGAATTTAAGGGGAAAAAAAATGTCATGAAGAACCTAGGGGTAAGACAGGAATAAAGACGCAGACCTACTGGAGAACGGACTTGAGGATATGGGGAGGGGGACGGGTGAGCTTTGACAGGGCGAGAGAGAGTCATGGACATATACACAATAACAAACGTAGTAAGGTAGATAGCTAGTGGGAAGCAGCCGCAACGCACAGGGATATTAGCTTGGTGCTTTGTGACAGCCTGGACGGGTGGGATAGGGAGAGTGGGAGGGAGGGAGACGCAAGAGGGAAGACATATGGGAACATATGTATATGTATAACTGATTCACTTTGTTATAAAGCAGAAACTAACACACCATTTTAAAGCAATTATAACCCAATAAATATGTTTAAAAAAAAAACACAATGACAGTGAAATAGAGAGCAATTCTTAAATAATTCATTCAGGGCTTGTGATGCAACCTGGATTTACCACATCTACACCCAGAGCTGGTTGAGACATAAGGCTGGACACTTTGGGCTGATAGCATTGGTGAGGTTTGGTGAGCAAACGCAGACCCTTTGAAGTCATACTGCATGGTACCCATTCCATGGGTCCCAACTCTCCAGGTTTAAGGGATTCTTCCTTCAGCTAAAACATGCATGGGAAACCCGGAGTATGTTCCACCGTGTGATTGGGAAACGTTTTCAAATGCATCTCAGGTTTCGTCCCCTGGTACTCGTGTGCACTGTTCCAGACACTTTACTAAAACTCTCCCCACTTGGAAAGTCAGTGCCTTTAACCTCCTGTTTGGCACAGTTTGCAATTTCTGCGCAAGATGAACAGGAATAGGGAGAACCAATGAGAGACTAGCTGTAGGTGTCTGCACGGGCAAATGGAACGCTCATTTCCCACCAGGAAGAGGAATTAACCAAAGGCTCAGCATGCCCTGCCGGAACCAGATTAGGGCCTGAAGCAATCCTGCGGTTTTGCGGCCAGCTCACAAGAAAGCGAGTTGAAGAAAGGAGCTCAGGGGCACTGTAATTCACAATCCTGCAGAGTTATGAATGACAGCTATCGTCCAAAAATGTATTGAAGTAAGTTTTCGAAGAGGACTTGAAAGCGGGGCAGAATTTCAGGAAAACGATTTCAGGAGGTAGACTGGAATGGCACTTAAAGCATAGGAAAAGAGGCAGAATGTCCACAATGATGCACTTGCCCAAAAAGGGCGTATGCGTTTTTTCCTGAATATATTCAGGAAAAAACGCATATGCACTTTATGGACAACCAAGCAAGCGTGTAAAGGAAATCTGCACTACATTGAAGTCTCACTGCCCCCCGGTCAAAAGGGCCATCTGAAAAAAGTGTAAAATCCAGAAAGGCAGGACAGGTCATGGAGAAGAGGGAGCCTTGTTATGCTGATGGGCGGGATGTAAATTGCCAACAGCCACTCTGGAGAAGTGTATGGTGTTTCCTGAAACACGTAGGAAACAAAGCAACACAGCCTATGGCACTTCCACTTAGGGTCCTATAGCTTAGGGAAATTAAAATCAAAAACACACAGGCACCCCAAAGTTTGGGACGGCTCTGTTTACAAGAACCTCGTCTATGGTACAAGTTAAATATCCGAGAAAGCAAATAATGGATAAAGAAGTTGTGGTACGTACGTACAATGGAATATCACTCAACAATGAGATCTACGTCATCAGGCCCATAGCGGCATAATGAGTGGATTCAGGTACGACGATTCTACGAGAAATAAGTCACACAGAAAAAGAAACATCATAAGATATCACTAATACACGGAACATAAACTTGGCTACACATGAACTGAATTACAAAACAAAACAGGGTCTCAAATTTAGAAAACCAACTTATGCTTGCTTATGGGGAAAGGTGAGTTGGGGTGCTGCATCAAACCAGAGATTGAAATTAGCACAGATACCGTTCCATAAGCCAAATATATAATAGACAAGACCTACTGTTGCTCAACGAAATGGACTCAACACCCCATATTCAACGCCTGGGAATATACCTGACAAGTAAGAATCTTAAGACCCATGGATTTATATGTCTCCATAAGGAAGTCAAGCGTGTGTACAGTGTCTTAAACGCAGCAGTGAAAATTCGATAAATCCCATTAACAAAATAAATTTCACAAACAAAACACAATGACATGCAAATGAAGCAAATGACAAAGGATTAATCTCCAAAATTTACAAGCAGCTCATGCAGCTCAATTACAAAAAAACAAACAACCCAATCCAAAAATGGGCAGAAGACCTAAATAGACATTTCTCCAAAGAAGATATACAGAATGGCAACAAACACATGAAAGAATGCTCAACATCATTAATCATTAGAGAAATGCAAATCAAAACTACAATGAGATATCATCTCACACCAGTCAGAATGGCCATCATCAAAAAATCTAGAAACAATAAATGCTGGAGAGGGTGTGGAGAAAAGGGAACACTCTTGCACTGCTGGTGGGAATGTGAATTGGTTCAGCCACTATGGAGAACAGTATGGAGGTTCCTTAAAAAACTACAAAGAGAATTACCATATGACCCAGCAATCCCACTACTGGGCATATACCCTGGGAAAACCAAAATTCAAAAAGAGTCATGTACCAAAATGTTCATTGCAGCTCTATTTACAATAGCCCGGAGATGGAAACAACCTAAGCGCCCATCATCGGATGAATGGATAAAGAAAATGTGGCACATATATACAATGGAATATTACTCAACCTTAAAAAGGAATGAAATTGAGCTATTTGTAATGAGATGGATAGACCTAGAGTCTGTCATACAGAGTGAAGTAAGTCAGAAAGAAAAAGACAAATACCGTATGCTAACACATATATATGGAATTTAAGGGGAAAAAAATGTCATGAAGAACCTAGGGGTAAGACAGGAATAAAGACGCAGACCTACTGGAGAATGGACTTGAGGATATGGGGAGGGGGAGGTGTGAGCTTTGACAGGGCGAGAGAGAGTGATGGACATATACACACTAACAAACGTAGTAAGGTAGATAGCTAGTGGGAAGCAGCCGCAAGGCACAGGGATATTAGCTTGGTGCTTTGTGACAGCCTGGAGGGGTGGGATAGGGAGAGTGGGAGGGAGGGAGACGCAAGAGGGAAGACATATGAGAACATATGTATATGTATAACTGATTCACTTTGTTATAAAGCAGAAACTAACACACCATTTTAAAGCAATTATAACCCAATAAATATGTTTAAAAAAAAAACACAATGACAGTGAAATAGAGAGCAATTCTTAAATAATTCATTCAGGGCTTGTGATGCAACCTGGATTTACCACATCTACACCCAGAGCTGGTTGAGACATAAGGCTGGACACTTTGGGCTGATAGCATTGGTGAGGTTTGGTGAGCAAACGCAGACCCTTTGAAGTCATACTGCATGGTACCCATTCCATGGGTCCCAACTCTCCAGGTTTAAGGGATTCTTCCTTCAGCTAAAACATGCATGGGAAACCCGGAGTATGTTCCACCGTGTGATTGGGAAACGTTTTCAAATGCATCTCAGGTTTCGTCCCCTGGTACTCGTGTGCACTGTTCCAGACACTTTACTAAAACTCTCCCCACTTGGAAAGTCAGTGCCTTTAACCTCCTGTTTGGCACAGTTTGCAATTTCTGCGCAAGATGAACAGGAATAGGGAGAACCAATGAGAGACTAGCTGTAGGTGTCTGCACGGGCAAATGGAACGCTCATTTCCCACCAGGAAGAGGAATTAACCAAAGGCTCAGCATGCCCTGCCGGAACCAGATTAGGGCCTGAAGCAATCCTGCGGTTTTGCGGCCAGCTCACAAGAAAGCGAGTTGAAGAAAGGAGCTCAGGGGCACTGTAATTCACAATCCTGCAGAGTTATGAATGACAGCTATCGTCCAAAAATGTATTGAAGTAAGTTTTCGAAGAGGACTTGAAAGCGGGGCAGAATTTCAGGAAAACGATTTCAGGAGGTAGACTGGAATGGCACTTAAAGCATAGGAAAAGAGGCAGAATGTCCACAATGATGCACTTGCCCAAAAAGGGCGTATGCGTTTTTTCCTGAATATATTCAGGAAAAAACGCATATGCACTTTATGGACAACCAAGCAAGCGTGTAAAGGAAATCTGCACTACATTGAAGTCTCACTGCCCCCCGGTCAAAAGGGCCATCTGAAAAAAGTGTAAAATCCAGAAAGGCAGGACAGGTCATGGAGAAGAGGGAGCCTTGTTATGCTGATGGGCGGGATGTAAATTGCCAACAGCCACTCTGGAGAAGTGTATGGTGTTTCCTGAAACACGTAGGAAACAAAGCAACACAGCCTATGGCACTTCCACTTAGGGTCCTATAGCTTAGGGAAATTAAAATCAAAAACACACAGGCACCCCAAAGTTTGGGACGGCTCTGTTTACAAGAACCTCGTCTATGGTACAAGTTAAATATCCGAGAAAGCAAATAATGGATAAAGAAGTTGTGGTACGTACGTACAATGGAATATCACTCAACAATGAGATCTACGTCATCAGGCCCATAGCGGCATAATGAGTGGATTCAGGTACGACGATTCTACGAGAAATAAGTCACACAGAAAAAGAAACATCATAAGATATCACTAATACACGGAACATAAACTTGGCTACACATGAACTGAATTACAAAACAAAACAGGGTCTCAAATTTAGAAAACCAACTTATGCTTGTTTATGGGGAAAGGTGAGTTGGGGTGCTGCATCAAACCAGAGATTGAAATTAGCACAGATACCGTTCCATAAGCCAAATATATAATAGACAAGACCTACTGTTGCTCAACGAAATGGACTCAACACCCCATATTCAACGCCTGGGAATATACCTGACAAGTAAGAATCTTAAGACCCATGGATTTATATGTCTCCATAAGGAAGTCAAGCGTGTGTACAGTGTCTTAAACGCAGCAGTGAAAATCCGATAAATCCCATTAACAAAATAAATTTCACAAACAAAACACAATGACATGCAAATGAAGCAAATGACAAAGGATTAATCTCCAAAATTTACAAGCAGCTCATGCAGCTCAATTACAAAAAAACAAACAACCCAATCCAAAAATGGGCAGAAGACCTAAATAGACATTTCTCCAAAGAAGATATACAGAATGGCAACAAACACATGAAAGAATGCTCAACATCATTAATCATTAGAGAAATGCAAATCAAAACTACAATGAGATATCATCTCACACCAGTCAGAATGGCCATCATCAAAAAATCTATTAACAATAAATGCTGGAGAGGGTGTGGAGAAAAGGGAACACTCTTGCACTGCTGGTGGGAATGTGAATTGGTTCAGCCACTATGGAGAACAGTATGGAGGTTCCTTAAAAAACTACAAATAGAATTACCATATGACCCAGCAATCCCACTACTGGGCATATACCCTGGGAAAACCAAAATTCAAAAAGAGTCATGTACCAAAATGTTCATTGCAGCTCTATTTACAATAGCCCGGAGATGGAAACAACCTAAGCGCCCATCATCGGATGAATGGATAAAGAAAATGTGGCACATATATACAATGGAATATTACTCAACCTTAAAAAGGAATGAAATTGAGCTATTTGTAATGAGATGGATAGACCTAGAGTCTGTCATACAGAGTGAAGTAAGTCAGAAAGAAAAAGACAAATACCGTATGCTAACACATATATATGGAATTTAAGGGGAAAAAAATGTCATGAAGAGCCTAGGGGTAAGACAGGAATAAAGACGCAGACCTACTGGAGAATGGACTTGAGGATATGGGGAGGGGGAGGTGTGAGCTTTGACAGGGCGAGAGAGAGTCATGGACATATACACACTAACAAACGTAGTAAGGTAGATAGCTAGTGGGAAGCAGCCGCAAGGCACAGGGATATTAGCTTGGTGCTTTGTGACAGCCTGGAGGGGTGGGATAGGGAGAGTGGGAGGGAGGGAGACGCAAGAGGGAAGACATATGAGAACATATGTATATGTATAACTGATTCACTTTGTTATAAAGCAGAAACTAACACACCATTTTAAAGCAATTATAACCCAATAAATATGTTTAAAAAAAAAACACAATGACAGTGAAATAGAGAGCAATTCTTAAATAATTCATTCAGGGCTTGTGATGCAACCTGGATTTACCACATCTACACCCAGAGCTGGTTGAGACATAAGGCTGGACACTTTGGGCTGATAGCATTGGTGAGGTTTGGTGAGCAAACGCAGACCCTTTGAAGTCATACTGAATGGTACCCATTCCATGGGTCCCAACTCTCCAGGTTTAAGGGATTCTTCCTTCAGCTAAAACATGCATGGGAATCCCGGAGTATGTTCCACCCTGTGATTGGGAAACGTTTTCAAATGCATCTCAGGTTTCGTCCCCTGGTACTCGGGTGCACCGTTCCAGACACTTTACTAAAACTCTCCCCACTTGGAAAGTCAGTGCCTTTAACCTCCTGTTTGGCACAGTTTGCAATTTCTGCGCAAGATGAACAGGAATAGGGAGAAGCAATGAGAGACTAGCTGTAGGTGTCTGCACGGGCAAATGGAACGCTCATTTACCACCAGGAAGAGGAATTTACCAAAGGCTCAGCGTGCCCTGCCGGAACCAGATTAGGGCCTGAAGCAATCCTGCAGTTTTGCGGCCAGCTCACAAGAAAGCGAGTTGAAGAAAGGAGCTCAGGGGCACTGTAATTCACAATCCTGCAGAGTTATGAATGACAGCTATCGTCCAAAAATGTATTGAAGTAAGTTTTCGAAGAGGACTTGAAAGCGGGGCAGAATTTCAGGAAAACGATTTCAGGAGGTAGACTGGAATTGCACTTAAAGCATAGGAAAAGAGGCAGAATGTCCACAATGATGCACTTGGCCAAAAAGGGCGTATGCGTTTTTTCCTGAATATATTCAGGAAAAAACGCATACGCCCTATTTGGCCAACCAAGCCAGCGTGTAAAGGAAATCTGCACTGCAATGCAGTCTCACTGCCCCCCGGTCAAAAGGGCCATCTGAAAAATGTGTAAAATCCAGAAAGGCAGAACAGGTCATGGAGAACAGGGAGCCTTGTTATGCTGATGGGTGGGATGTAAATTGCCAACAGCCACTCTGGAGAAATGTATGGTGTTTCCTGAAACACATAGGAAACAAAGCAACACAGCCTATCGCATTTCCACTTAGGGTCCTATAGCTTAGGGAAATTAAAATCAAAAACACACAGCCACCCCAAAGTTTGGGACGGCTCTGTTTACAAGAACCTCGTCTACGGTACAAGTTAAATATCCGAGAAAGCAAAAAATGGATAAAGAAGTTGTGGTACGTACGTACAATGGAATATCACTCAGCAATGAGATCTACGTCATCAGGCCCGTAGCGGCATAATGAGTGGATTCAGCTACGACGATTCTACGAGAAATAAGTCACACAGAAAAAGAAACATCATAAGATATCACTAATACATGGAACGTAAACATGGCTACACATGAACTGAATTACAAAACAGAACAGGGTCTCAAATTTAGAAAACCAACTTATGCTTGCTTATGGGGAAAGGTGAGTTGGGGTGCTGCATAAAACCAGAGATTGAAATTAGCACCGATACCGTTCCATAAGCCAAATATATAATAGACAAGACCTACTGTTGCTCAACGAAATGGACTCAACACCCCATATTCAACGCCTGGGAATATACCTGACAAGTAAGAATCTTAAGACCCATGGATTTATATGTCTCCATAAGGAAGTCAAGCGTGTGTACAGTGGCCTAAACGCAGCAGTGAAAATCCGATAAATCCCATTAACAAAATAAATTTCACAAACAAAACACAATGACATGCAAATGAAGCAAATGACAAAGGATTAATCTCCAAAATTTACAAGCAGCTCAATAACAAAAAAACAAACAACCCAATCCAAAAATGGGCAGAAGACCTAAATAGACATTTCTCCAAAGAAGATATACAGAATGGCAACAAACACATGAAAGAATGCTCAACATCATTAATCATTAGAGAAATGCAAATCAAAACTACAATGAGATATCATCTCACACCAGTCAGAATGGCCATCATCAAAAAATCTAGAAACAATAAATGCTGGAGAGGGTGTGGAGAAAAGGGAACACTCTTGCACTGCTGGTGTGAATGTGAATTGGTTCAGCCACTATGGAGAACAGTATGGAGGTTCCTTAAAAAACTACAAATACAATTACCATATGACCCAGCAATCCCACTACTGGGCATATACCCTGGGAAAACCAAAATTCAAAAAGAGTCATGTACCAAAATGTTCATTGCAGCTCTATTTACAATAGCCCGGAGATGGAAACAACCTAAGCGCCCATCATCGGATGAATGGATAAAGAAAATGTGGCACATATATACAATGGAATATTACTCAGCCTTAAAAAGAAATGAAATTGAGCTATTTGTAATGAGATGGATAGACCTAGAGTCTGTCATACAGAGTGAAGCAAGTCAGAAAGAAAAAGACAAATACCATATACTAACACATATATATGGAATTTAAGGGGAAAAAAAATGTCATGAAGAACCTAGGGGTAAGACAGTAATAAAGACGCAGACCTACTGGAGAACGGACTTGAGGATATGGGGAGGGGGAGGGGTGAGCTTTGACAGGGTGAGAGAGAGTGATGGACATATACACACTAACAAACGTAGTAAGGTAGATAGCTAGTGGGAAGCAGCCGCAAGGCACGGGGATACTAGCTTGGTGCTTTGTGACAGCCTGGAGGGGTGGGATAGGGAGAGTGGGAGGGAAGGAGACGCAAGAGGGAAGACATATGGGAACATATGTATATGTATAACTGATTCACTTTGTTATAAAGCAGAAACTAACACACCATTGTAAAGCAATTATACCCCAATAACGATGTTTAAAAAAAAAACACAATGACAGTGAAATAGAGAGCAATTCTTAAATAATTCATTCAGGGCTTCTCATGCAACCTGGATTTACCACATCTAAACCCAGAGCTGGGTGAGACATAAGGCTGGACACTTCGGGCTGATAGCATTGGTGAAGTTCTGTGAGCAAACGCAGACCCTTTGAAGTCATACTGCATGGTACCCATTCCATGGGTCCCAACTCTCCAGGTTTAAGGGATTCTTCCTTCAGCTAAAACATGCATGGGAAACCCAGAGCATGGTCGACCGTGTGATTGGGAAACATTTTCAAATGCATCTCAGGTTTCGTACCCTGGTACTCGGGTTCACCATTCCAGACGCTTTACTAACACTCTCCCCACTTGGAGAGTCAGTGCCTTTAACCTCCTGTTTGGCACAGTTTGCAATTTCTGCACAAGATGAACAGGAATAGGGAGAACCAATGAGAGACTAGCTGTAGGTGTCTGCACGGGCAAATGGAACGCTCATTTCCCACCAGGAAGGGGAATTAACCAAAGGCTCAGCTTGCCCTGCCGGAACCAGATTAGGGCCTGAAGTAATCCTGCGATTTTGCGGCCAGCTCACAAGAAAGCGAATTGAAGAAAGCAGCTCAGGGGCACTGTAATTCACAAACCTGCAGAGTTATGAATGACAGCTATAGTCCAAAAATATATTGAAGCAAGTCTTCAAAGAGGACTTGAAAGCGGGGCATAATTTCAGGAAAACGATTTCAGGGGGTAGACTGGAATTGCACTTAAAGCATAGGAAAAGAGGCAGAATGTCGACAATGATGCACTTGGCCAAAAAGTGCGTATGCGTTTTTTCCTGAATATATTCAGGAAAAAACGCATACGCCCTTTTTGGCCAACCAAGCAAGCATGTAAATTAAATCTGCACTACAATGAAGTCTCACTGCCCCCCGGTCAAAAGGGCCATCTGAAAAAAGTGTAAAATCCAGAAAGGCAGGACAGGTCATGGAGAACAGCGAGCCTTGTTATGCTGTTGGGCGGGATGTAAATTGCCAACAGCCACTCTGGAGAAGTGTATGGTGTTTCCTGAAACACGTAGGAAACAAAGCAACACAACCTATGGCACTTCCACTTAGGGTCCTATAGCTTAGGGAAATTGAAATCAAAAACACACAGCCACCCCAAAGTTTGGGACGGCTCTGTTTACAAGAACCTCGTCTACGGTACAAGTTAAATATCCGACAAAGCAAAAAATGGATAAAGAAGTTGTTTTACGCACGTACAATGGAATATCACTCAGCAATAAGATCTACGTCATCAGGCCCGTAGAGGCATAATGAGTGGATTCAGGTACGACGATTCTATGAGAAATAAGTCACACAGAAATAGAAACATCATAAGATATCACTAATACACGGAACGTAAACTTGGCTACACATGAACTGAATTACAAAACAGAACATGGTCTCAAATTTAGAAAACCAACTTATGCTTGCTTATGGGGAAAGGTGAGTTGGGGTGCTGCATCAAACCAGAGATTGAAATTAGCACAGATACCGTTCCATAAGCCAAATATATAATAAACAAAACCTACCCCTTCATCAACGACATGGACTCAACACCCCATATTCAACGCCTGGAAATATACCTGACAAGTAAGAATGTTAAGACCCATGGATTTATATGTCTCCATAAGGAAAGCAAGCGTGTGTATAGCGGTCTAAATGCAGCAGTGAAAATCCGATAAATCCCATTATCAAAATTAATTTCATAAACAAAACACAATGACAGTGAAATAGAGAGCAATTCTTAAATAATTCATTCAGGGCTTGTGATGCAACCTGGATTTACCACATCTACACCCAGAGCTGGGTGTGACATAAGACTGGACACTTCGGGCTGATAGCATTGGTGAGGTTCGGTGAGCAAACGCAGACCCTTTGAAGTCATACTGCATGGTAGCCATTCCAAGGGTCCCAACTCTCCAGGTTTAAGGGATTCTTCCTTCAGCTAAATCATGCATGGGAAACACAGAGTATGTCCACCGTGTGATTGGGAAACGTTTTCAAATGCATCTCAGGTTTCGTACCCTGGTACTCGGGTTCACCGTTCCAGACGCTTTACTAACACTCACCCCACTTGGAGAGTCAGTGCCTTTAACCTCCTGTTTGGCACAGTTTGCAATTTCTGCGCAAGATGAACAGGAATAGGGAGAACCAATGAGAGACTAGCTGTAGGTGTCTGCACGGGCAAATGGAACGCTCATTTCCCACCAGGAAGAGGGATTAACCAAAGGCTCAGCGTGCCCTGCCAGAACCAGATTAGGGCCTGAAGCAATCCTGCGGTTTTGCAGCCAGCTCACAAGAAAGCCAGTTGAAGAAAGGAGCTCAGGGGCACTGTAATTCACAAACCTGCAGAGTTAAGAATGACAGCTATGGTCCAAAAATATATTGAAGTAAGTCTTCGAAGTGGACTTGAAAGCGGGGCAGAATTTCAGGAAAACGATTTCACGGGGTAGACAGGAATTGCACTTAAAACATAGGAAAAGAGGCAGAAGATCCACAATGATGCACTTGGCCAAAAAGGGCGTACGCGTTTTTTCCTGAATATATTCAGGAAAAAACGCGTACGCCCTTTTTGGCCAACCAAACAAGCGTGTAAAGGAAATCTGCACTACAATGAAGTCTCACTGCCCCCCGGTCAAAAGGGCCATCTGAAAAAAGCGTAAAATCCAGAAAGGCAGGACAGGTCATGGAGAACAGTGAGCCTTGTTATGCTGATGGGCGGGATGTAAATTGCCAACAGCCACTCTGGAGAAGTGTATGGTGTTTCCTGAAACACGTAGGAAACAAAGCAACACAGCCTATGGCACTTCCACTTAGGGTCCTATAGCTTAGGGAAATTAAAATCAAAAACACACAGCCACCCCAAAGTTTGGGACGGCTCTGTTTACAAGAACCTCGTCTACGGTACCAGTTAAATATCCGAGAAAGTAAAAAATGGATAAAGAAGTTGTGGTACGTACGTACAATGGAATAACACTCAGCAATGAAATCTACGTCATCAGGCCCGTAGCGGCATAATGAGTGGATTCAGGTACGACGATTCTACGAGAAATAAGTCACACAGAAAAAGAAACATCATAAGATATCACTAATACACGGAACATAAACTTGGCTACACATGAACTGAATTACAAAACAGAACAGGTTCTCAAATTTAGAAAACCAACTTATGCTTGCTTATGGGGAAAGGTGAGTTGGGGTGCTGCATAAAACCAGAGATTGAAATTAGTACAGATACAGTTCCATAAGCCAAATATATAATACACAAGACCTACTCCTGGCTCAACGAATTGGACACAACACCCCTTATTCAACGCCTGGGAATATACCTGACAAGTAAGAATCTTAAAACCCATGGATTTATATGTCTCCATAAGGAAATCAAGCATGTGTACAGCGGCCTAAACACAACAGTGAAAATCCGATAAATCCCATTATCAAAATAAATTTCAAAAACAAAACACAATGACAGTGAAATAGAGAGCAATTCTTAAATAATTCATTCAGGGCTTGTGTTGCAACCTGGATTTACCACATCTACACCCAGAGCTGGGTGAGACATAAGGCCGGGCACTTTGGGCTGATAGCATTGGTGAGGTTCGTTGAGCAAACGCAGACCCTTGGAAGTCATACTGCATGGTACCCATTCCATGGGTCCCAACTCTCCAGGTTTAAGGGATTCTTCCTTCAGCTAAAACGTGCATGGGAAACCCAGAGTATGGTCCACCGTGTGATTGGGAAACGTTTTCAAATGCATCTCAGGTTTCGTCACCTGGTTCTCGGGTTCACCGTTCCAGACGCTTTACTAACACTCTCCCCACATGGAGAGTCAGTGCCTTTAACTTCCTGTTTGGCACAGTTTGCAATTTCTGCGCAAGATGAACAGGAATAGGGAGAACCAATGAGAGACTAGCTGTAGGTGTCTGCACGGGCAACTGGAAAGCTCGTTTCCCACAAGGAAGGGGAAATAGCCAAAGGCTCAGCGTGCCCTGCCAGAACCAGATTAGGGCCTGAAGCAATCCTGCGGTTTTGCGGCCAGCTCACAAGAAAGCGAGTTGAAGAAAGGAGCTCAGGGGCACTGTAATTCACAAACCTGCAGAGTTATAAATGACAGCTATCATCCAAAAATATATTGAAGTAAGGCTACAAAGAGGACTTGAACGTGGGGCAGAATTCCAGGACTACGATTTCAGGAGGTAGAAGGGAAATCCTCTGAAAGTATAGGAAAAGAGTCAGAATGTCGACAATGATGCACTTGGTCAAAAAGGGCATATGCGTTTTTTCCAGGGCCCTCATTAAAGAGGGTAGGAGGCTCCCAGTATGCTTCAGTGGCCAACAGAAGACCCACGTCGCCAAGGCGACGTGAGCCAGCCATGCAGGAGTGACCTCACATCAGAGGGCCCACCTCACAGAAGGCTAAGGAACCCAGGAAGGATCAGACCCTCACCAGAGTGCCCACAACAGCAAGGGGCTGGGAACCAGGCAGGAGTGTCCTCACACCCGTGGGACCACATCATCGAAAGTTGAGGTACCCAGCACATGTGGCCTCAAACCAGAGGACCCACATCACCATGGGTCTCGGAGCGAGGCAGGCAGGATTAACCTCCCAACACATGGCCCATTGTATAAAAAAGGTGAGGAATCCAGCCGTTGGAACATCCCAGCAGGCGGCCCAGATCACCGAGGCTATGGGATCCAGGCAGTGATGAACTCACAACAGAGGGCCCTCATCGTGATACTGTAAGCAACCCAGCCGTTGTGACCTCAGAGCACAAGGCCCACATCCCCATGGGGGAGGGAACCAAGCAGGAGTGTCATCGCACCAGTGGGCACACATCAGAAAATGTGGGGAGCCCAGCAGTTAGGGCCAGACGCCAGAGGGCCCTCATCACTGAGGAGAGGAGGCTCCCAGCAAGCTCCAACTGCTACCAGAGGGCTGACGTCGCCAATGCGGTGTGTGCCAGCCAGGCAGGAGTGACCTCAGAGCAGAGGGCCAACCACACAAAAGTGTGAGGAACCCAAAGAGGATCAGACTCTCACCAGAGGGCCCACATCACCAAGGGAATGGAAACCAGGCAGGAGTGTCCTCACACCAGTGGGGCCACATCACCGAAATGTGATGGACCCAGCACACGTGGCCTCAAACTAGAGGACACACATCACCAAGGGGCTGGGAGTGAGGCAGGCAGGAGGAGCCTCAAAACAGAGGGCCCATAGAATAAAAAAGGTGAGGAATCCCGCAGTTGGAACCTCCCAGCAGGCGGCCAGGAGCAGCGAGGATATGGGATCCAGGCCTGACTGAACACAAAACAGAGGGCCCTCATCATGAAACTGTGAGCAACCCAGCCGTTGGGACCTCAGAGCAGAAGGCCCACATTCCCATGTGGTTGGGAACCTGGCAGGAGTGTACTCGCACCACAGGGCGCACATTAGAGAATTTTGGGAGCCCAGAAGTTAGGGCCTGACGCCAGAGGGCCCTCATCACCGAGGAGAGGAAGCTCCCAGCGGGCTCCAACTGCCACAAGAGGTCCGACGTTGCCAAGGTGGGGTGTGCCAGCCAGGCAGGAGTGACCTCACAGCAGAGGGTCCACCTCACAGAAGGGTGAGGAACCCAGCCAGGATCAGACTCTCACCAGAGGGCCCACATCACCAAGGGGATAGGAACCAGGCAGGAGTGTCCTCACACCAGTGGGGCCACATAATCGAAAGGTGAGGGACCCAGCACACGTAGCCTCAAACCAGAGGACACACATCACCAAGGGGCTGGGAGTCAGGCAGGCAGGAGGAGTCTCAAAACAGAGGGCCCATAGAAGAAAAAAGGTGAGGAATCCCGCAGTTGGAACATCCCCGCAGGCAGCCAGGAGCAGCGAGGCTATTGGATCCAGGGCGGAGTGAACTCACACCAGAGGACCCTCATCATGAAACTGAGCAACCCACCGTTGGGACCTCAGAGCAGAAGGCCCACATTCCCATGGGGTTGGGAACCTGGCAGGAGTGTAGTCGCACCACAGGGCGCACATCAGAAAATTTTGGGAGCCCAGGAGTTAGGGTCTGACGCCAGAGGGCCCTCATTACCGAGGGGTGGAGACCCCCAGCAGGCACCAACTCCCAACTGAGGGCCCACGTCGCCAAGGTGATGTGTGCCAGCCAGGCAGGAGTGACCTCACAGCAGAGGGTCTACCTCACAGAAGGGTGAGGAAACCAGCCAGGATAAGACTCTCACCAGAGAGCCCACATTACCAAGGGGATCGGAAAAAGGCAGCAGTGTCCTCACACCAGTGTGGCCACATTATAGAAAGGTGAGGAACCCAGCACATGTGGCCTAAACCAGAGGACCCACATTTCCAAGGTGCTCCGAGTGAGGCAAGCAGGAGTAGCCTAACAACACAGGGCCCACAGAATAAAAAATGTGAGGAATCCAGCAGTTTGAACCTCCCAGCAGGTGGCCCAGAGCACCCAGTCTATGGGATCCAGGCCACAGTGAACTCACAGCAGAGGGCCCACATCATGAAACTGTGAGCAACCCAGCCGGTGGAACCTCAGAGCAGAAGACCCACATCCCCATGGGGATAGGAACCTCGCAGGAGTGTCCTCGCACAACTTAACACGTATCAGAAAATGTGGGAACCCAGCAGTTAGGGCCTGACGCTAGAGGGCCCTCATCACCGAGGAGAGGAGGCTACCAGCAGGCTCCAAATGCCACCAGAGGGCCGACGTCACCAAGGCAATGGGAGCAAGCCAGGCAGGAGTTACCTCACAGCAGAGGGCCCACCTCACAGAAGTGTGAGGAACCCAACCAGGATCAGACTCTAACCAGAGGGCCCACATCACCAAGGGGATGGAAACCAGGCAGGAGTGTCCTCACACCAGTGGGGCCACATCAGCCAAAGGTGAGGAACACAGCACATGTGGCCTCAAATAAGGGGACACACATCACGAAAGGGCTGGGAGTGAGGCATGCAGGAGGAGACTCACAACAGAGGGCCCATAGAATAAAAAGGTGAGGAACCCCACAGTTGGAAGCTCCAAGCAGGTGGCCCAGAGCACCGAGGCTATGGGATCCATGCCGGAGTGAACTCACAGCAGAGGGCCCACGTTCTGACACTGTGAGCAACCCAGCCGTTGGGACCTCAGAGCAGAAAGCCAACATCCCCATGGGCATGGGACCCCGGCAGGAGTGTACTCGCACGACAGGGCGCACATCAGAAAATTTTGGGAGCCCATGAGTTAGGGCCTGACGCCAGAGGGCCCTCATTACCAAGGGGAGGAGACTCCCAGCAGGCACCAACTCCCAACTGAGGGCCCACATCGCCAAGGTGACGTGTGCCAGCCAGGCAGGAGTGACCTCACAGCAGAGGGTCTACCTCACAGAAGGGTGAGGAATCCAGCCAGGATCAGGCTCTCACCAGAGGGCCCCCATCACCAAGTGGATGGGAACCAGGCAGGAGTGTCCTCACACCAGTGGGGCCACATCAATAAAGGTGAGGAAACCGGCACATGTGGCCTCAAACCAGAGGACCTACATCACAAAGGGGCTGGGAGTGAGTCAGGAAGGAGGAGCATGAAAACACAGAACCCAAAGAGTAGAAAAGGTAAGGAATTCAGCAGTAGGAACCTCCCAGCAGGCGGCTCAGAGCACAGACTCTATGGGATCTAGGCCTGAGTGAACTAACACCAGAGAGCCAACATCATGAAACGGTGAACAACACAGGTGTTGGGACCTTAGAGCAGAAGGCCCACATGCCCATGGGGATGGGAACCTGGCAGGAGTGCCCTCGCACCACTTAGGACGTATCAGAAAATGTGGGAACCCAGCAGTTAGGGCCTGATGCCAGAGGGCCTCATCACCGAGGGGAGGAGGCTCCCAGCAGGCTCCAACTGCCACCAGAGGTCCGACTTCGCCAAGGCGGGGTGTGCTAGCCAGGCAGGAGTGACCTCAGAGAAGAGGGCCCACCTCACAGAAGTGTGAGGAACCCAACCAGGATCAGACTCTCGCCGGAGGGACCACATCACCAAGGGGATGGGAAGCAGGCAGGAGTGTCCTCACACCAGTGGGGCCACATCATCAAAAGATGAGGAACCCATCACATGTGGCCTCAAACCAGAGGACACACATCACCAAGGGGCTGGGAGTGAGGCAGGTGTCTGGAGGGGCACATTTAACTCTAATTTCCCACCAGGAAGAGGAATTAACCAAAGGCTCAGAGTGCCGTGCCACACCCTGATTACGGCCTGAAGCAAACCTGCGGTTTTGTGGCCAGCTTTCAAGGAAGCGAGTTAAGAAAGGAAATCACGGGCACTGTAATTCACAAACCTGCAGAGTTATAAATGACAGCTATTGGCAAAAATATATTGAAGTAAGTCTGCAAAGAGGACTTGAAAACGAGGCAGAATTGAGGAATCATATCTCAGGAGGTAGATTGGAATTGCATTTAAAACATGTGAAAAGCGGCAGATCTTTGACAGTGATGCACTTGGACGAACAGTGCGTATACATTTTTTCCTGAATATATTCAGGAAAAAACGCATATGCCCTTTTTGGCCAACCAAGCACTCGAGCAATGGAAATCCGTACTACAATGAAGTCTCATTTCCCATTCGTCAAAAGGGCCATCTGAAAAAAGTGTAAAAACCAGAAACACAGGACAGGCCATGGAGAACAGGGAGCCTTGTTATGCTGATGGGCGGGATGTAAATTGCCAACAGACACTCTGGAGATGTTTATGGTGTATCCTGAAACATCTGAAAAACAAAGCTACGGAGACTAGGGCACTTCCACTTTTGGCCCTATAGCTTAGGAAAATTAAAATCAACAAGACACAGCCAACACAAAATTTAGGGCTGCTGTGTTTACAAGAACCTCGAGTCCAGTACAAATTAAATATCCCAGAAAGAAAAAAATGGATAAAGGAGTTGTGCTACTTACGTACAATGGAATATCACTCAGCAATGAAATCAATGTCATCAGGCCTGTAGCAGCAAATTGAGTGGATTTAAGTATGATGATTCTAAGAGAAATATGTCACACAGAGAAAGATAATTATCATAAGATATCACTAATAGAGGGAGTGTAAACTTGGCTACACATAAACTGAATTACAAAACCGAACAGTCTCACATTTAGATAAAAACTTATGCTTGCTTAAGGGGAAAGTTGAGTTGGGGTGCTGTATAAAACCAGAGCTTGAAATTAGCACACATACCATTCCATAAGCCAAATATGTAATAGACAAGACCTACTCTTTGCTCAACGAAATAGACTCATCCATGGTGTATCACCTCACACCTGTTAGAATGGGCATCATCAGAAAATCTACAAACAACAAATGCTGGAAAGGGTGTGGAGATAAGGAACCCTCTTCCACTATTGTTGGGAATGTAAATTGATACAGTCACTGTGGAGAACATTATGGAGTTTCTTATAAAACTAAGAATAGAATTACCATATGATCCAGCAATCCCACTACTGGGCATATACCCAGACAAAACCATAAATCAAAAAGAGACATTCACCTCAATGTTCATTGCATCACTATTTACAATATCCAGGTAATGGAAGCAACCTAAATGCCCACAGACAGACGAATGCATAAAGATGTGGTACAAATATAAAATGGAATATTACTAAGCCATAAAAAGGAATGAAATTGGGTCATTTGTAGAGACGTTGATGGATCTAGAGACTGTCATACAGAGTGAAGTAAGTCAGAAATAGAAAAACAAATCTTGTATATTAATGCATATATGTGGAACCTAGAAAAATTATACAGATGAACCGTTTTTTAAGGCAGAAATAGAGCAACAGATGTAGACAACAAACGTATGGACACCAAGGGGGGAAAGCTGTTGGGGGGTGGTGGTGGGAGGATTGAGAGATTGGGATTGGCATGTATACATTTATATGTATAAAATAGATAACCAAAAAGAACCTGCTGTATAAAAAAATAAAATAAAATTCAAAATTACAAAAAGTAAAACAGAAAAAATATTCTTCCCTTCACATACATGTATTTATATGAATAAATTATTTCCATGCTTATATCTGTAAATACAAAAAAGAGGAATAAAATCTACCTTGAACCAAAAATGAAAAAAAGAAAAAAAAAAACAGAACCCACCAGTTACACAGAGGAAAACCGTATCAGGGCACTTGCTCCAGTTGTAAACAATTCTGTAGTTGGCCAGTGGTGGGGAATCATCTCCCATTCAGCCAGCAGGCCCCACGCAACAAGCGTCCTCATTGCAAAGCTGGGGGACCGTGCCAAGGCATCTGTGAGTAAATGTGGGCCGAGCCCCAGGCCAGCTGCTGCTGAAATGTTCCCACCCTTCCCAGGTAAAACACCTGAATATGTACAAGGACTTGAAAGCCTAGAGGAAGGGCCATGGAGCCACATGAGCGACAGCATGCCAGCCGATTTGGTGCCTGCAGGCCAGCCAGGATGGTCCTGGCCCTGGGTACTCTTCTGGAAGCTTTCCATTTCCCTGCCTGAGATACCCCTGCTGTCCGGGCCCCCACTGCTTTCTTCCTCACTCACCTCTGCCCAGGGAGAAATTCCAGAGGCAGGTATGGGTGGCACATCCTCTTCTTTAGCAGGTGGCATCTTGGTAACTGCTGCAGAAAGTCCAGCAGAGCCCCACTCACACTGGGCCACCCACAAAGCCGTGGCCTCTCACTCCCTCCCACCAGTCCAGCCCCGAGGCTGCTGACAGGGCAGAGAAAATGGCGTCAGGCACAGCTGCAGGGGCTCTTGCTGCCTGGAGCGGTGTTTATATTGATCTCAAACAGGCACACCTGGGGAGGGCTGGCCGGCACGGTCAGGCTTCCCAGGCCAGCCAATAATCACCCCTCAGGCGCTCACAGTTGCAGAAACTGGAACTTGCTGAATCGGCCAGGTCCAAGGAACAGGTGTGGGCTCCTGAGAGTCAGGATAGACAAGGGGTTGCAGCTCTGGCTTGTTTTCTAATTATATTATCTGGCCCATGAGTGGGAGACAACTTCAAGAAAACCCTCTCCTAATGAGAGGAACCCAGGAGTCAGGGAGAGGAGGGGTGGGTGGTGGGTGGAGACAGAGGCCTGGTGCCCCGGGTGCAGTGGAAGTCTCTGGAAGACCAGGTGGAGGGAGGCCACACAGAGTGATGCCCAGGGTCACAGACCTGTTGGAGCTGCTGTTTCTTAGTTCAAGTCCTGCTCTGAGGTGCTCTGTGTCAGATCTGAGTGACAGGTGAGCTGGAAGTGCTCTGCAATGAGGGCGATGTGCACGGTACCTGTGTGCCCAGCCCTGCCAGGGTAACTGCAAGGGTAGCTCTGTATCCTGGGAGGGGCCTGACCATGAGAGCCCCATGGGCTGCAGGGGAACTTGCCCAGGGAACCCCATATCCTGGGAGGGGTCTGAACAGGAGAGCACCGTGGGCTGCGGTGGGGGTGGGGTACCTGCCCAGGTGAGCTCCATATCCTGGGATTGGCCTGACCTCGAGAGCCCCATGGGCTGCTGGAGTCCTGGTAAAGGATGCCAGGACAGTCAGTGAAGCCACCGAGGATATACCTCCAGTAGTTCCTAAATCCTACACCCTGCTGGTCATTCTACCAACCACCGGGACATGGTATTCTGTATTAGTCTTCAATGATGCCTTCTTTTGTATTCTATTAGTCCCAGAGTCACAAGAAATTTTGGCTTGTGAGTGGCAGGACTCAACATACAACTAAAACAATACTTCTGGGCCGTGTTGCCCCAAGGGTTCAAAAATTCCCACACCATCTTTGGGGAAAGCTCAGTTAAAGACCTAAAAGTTCTACCTCTGGAAAAGGAAACACTCCTTCAATATGCAGACGACATTCTGATCGCCAGCCCTACTAAGGAGACCTCTGAACTACCAAGCCAATAAAGGATAGAAGTTGTCAAATAAAAAGCTCAAATATCACAGACTACGGTGACCTGCCTGGGCTTCATTCTCACAGAAGGTCGGAGAAGCCCATCTCAGGAAAGGGAAGAAACAATTTACAGCCTTACCCATTTCTAAAACTAGAAGACAGCTTAGGGGTTCCTGGGGAGGCCAGGGTTGGTGCTTCTGGATCCCTAACTACAGTCTACTAGCTGGGCCTCTATATGAAACACTGAAAGGAAAAGATGATGATCCTTTTGAATAGAATCCAGAAGTGGCCTTTCAAGAATGGAAAGAGCAGTCAATTCAGACCCTTGCCCTGGAACTCCCTAATTTAGCTAAACCCTTTGACCTTTACATTCCTGGTGAATGGTGAATCGCTATTGGAGTATTAGTGCAAAAACTGGGACCACTTGAAATGGAACAATGCAAGAATGCCATCCCGGTAGGATAAACTACGGTCACCAATGGGCTTGGCCCACCGCCACATCTGGCCAAGATACTGGCGGTATCTGAAAACCTGGAAATCAGCAGCACAAAAGGCCACCTCCCTCCTAAGGGAAAAGGACCCCACGTGGTGACCCTAAGCCCCAACCATGCCCTGAAGTTGCAGGGTTTGCTCCGTGGGCACACTGACCTCGAGTGAGGAGGCCCTCCAACTCCAACCTCCAGAGAGATAACCGGGGTAAAGGGGCACCATGACGACTCATGTGACCATCACTTGACCTGGAGTTTCTCTCATAAAACAACAAGAGTGTGTCCCAAAAGAGTAGACTACTGCTTGCAGGACTTACTGCACCCAGAGCGGACCTAATAATCTTGGCGGGGGAAACGTATATCATGCTGTCACCATAGAAGAGCCTACAGACACTGTGATGATGGTGGCCAATAAGACCAGCTGGGCTCCTGTTTACTTCAAAAGGCTGTTGACTCAGTGGCCATCATGGTCCTTCATCACCACTGACCCTGGGCTGTCTGGGAGTTGAGCAGGCAGGGTCCTGACACCTGGTGCTCTTTTTACGTTAATTCAGGGGCCTAATTGAAGAAAGTACAGACTACTGGTCAGAGCATCTAGGCTGGCAGAAACGGTCAGCCTAAGGTGGCCGAACAAATGCAGGGCGGGGTGAAACTGGACTTCACAGCGTCACTGCACATCTCCTTCCTGGACCCTTAAAGGTCATGAGAATCTATAACGCTTCCAATACTGGTGCTCAGGCGGACGAGCGGGGAGGCAGGAGGCCTGGGGACAATCAACGTCACCTGGAGGCTGCTGGGGAGAAGTTCTGACCCTCGCCCACGGGTATGAGGCCTCCTAACTCAGCACTCAGCAGTTACAGAAGAAGGGTCTGCACCCTCAGCAGTCTAAGAATGAGGAAGGGGAAAAAAGGCAGAAGAGGGCTTTTTCCCAGGCAAAGCCCCTTAAAAATCCCTGGGAGATAAAAATAGAATCTGGGCAATAAAATAAAGTCTAACCTTTTTTATCCTTTGTGCTTTGTCTAATTTCACGTGCTCCTAGGGTCCCGCATACAGAGGTTCAACAGCCGGCACTTCAGACCAGACTTCCTAGTGCGGAATGGCTGGGTCGACACCTCAGCTCCTGGGACACAGTGCACACTCTGCGATATAGAGCCTGAGCTGCAGCCAACCGGGCCCTCGAGAGCTCCGCCCCCTCCCTCCCACTGACTCTGACAGGATCTCTACACAGCAGCCCAGCCCACAGCCCACGGGGTAGCACATGCTCTCACCTCTCCATTCTCTGATCAAAATATAAAGTTTCCTTTGCTTCTGAACCAAACTCAGTCTCAATCTGTTGGCTCCAATGACACTGGGCAGGGGGACACTTGTTGGGGTCCACTCTGGAGGATCAGTAACAGAAATTGAGAACATTGTAACTTCAATGAACAGATGTTTGAGCCAAACTGTAATTAACATAGAACAGTGTATAAGGCTCGGGTAAAATAAGATGTTTCTAACACTCCCATTTGATATTTCCATCACTTTATTAGAAGCAAGTTCAGTGAAAAGGTTTGTCTTATTTGTCAGGTCAATATTAGAGAAACGAAGTGATTTCTTTCCAAGGATGTACATCTAATAATCTTGGTTAAAGCTTCAATCTTGTTTTAAATGCTTTTCCATTGAAAATGATACCTCTCTTTCAGCTCCCCCAATTCTGAGAAGTATAAAATCTTATAATTTATTATTACCAAAGGGGAAAGGTGGGAGGAGGGATAAATTAACAGTTTGGGATTAACACATACACACTGCTATGTATAAAATCGATCGTCAACAAGGAACTACTGTATAGCACCGGGAACTACACTCAATATTTTACAATAACCTATAAGGGGAAATCATCTGAAAAAGAATAGATATTTTTATTGACATCATCTATTCATGACAGTTAAAATGGAACGTAAGGGAAGCCGGTGGTGAGTGCTTCTGACCCTGAAGACTTCAATCATCTAAAGTTTGGACTCTGCCTACTTCCCAAGGCCCTTAATGAACATATGTGTAGCCGTAGCTTAAAAAATTCCCCAGTTTGGGTTGTGGAGAGACACTGATTTTGTAAAAGCCCTGGTGTTCTCCTCACATGAATGGGACCCTTCCTACAGCTAAAACATGCCTGTCACACCCAGAGGATGATATACCGTCTGATCGGGAAGAGTTTGGAAAAGGCATCTCATCTCCTCATCTCCTGGTGCTCGGGTTCACCCCTCCAGCGTCTTTACGAACAGTCTCCCCACTTGGAGATGTCAGCACTGTCAACATCCTGTTGCAGACAGTTTGGAATTTGTCCAGAGGATGAAGCAGAAGGAGGAGGAACAATGAGAGACAAGTCCTAGGTGTTCGGACAGGCACATGTCACTCTTATTTCCAATCAGGAAGACGAATTGACCAAAGGCTAGGGTTGCCCATGGAAACAGAATAGGGCTTGAGGAAATTCCGCTGCTTTGTGGCCAGTTCCCATAAACACAAGTTGAAAAATGGAACTCAGGGACACTAAAATTCACGAAACTGCAGAGTTGAAAATATCTATCACTGAAAAATGTCTTGAGGAAAGTCAGAGGAAAGGACTTGTAAGCAACGGAGAATGGCAGGAAAGGGATTGGAAGAGGTAGAAAGGACTCGCCATTAAGCACAAGAAAAGGGGCTGAACATTGCCAACATTGCAATTGGCCAAAAAGGGTGTATGCGTCTTTTCTGTATGTATTCAAGAAAAGGGCATACACTTTTTTAGCCAACCAAACAGGTGGGCACTGGAAATCAATACTACAAAACATATCACTTCGCATCAGTCAGAAGAGCCTTCCTCATAAAGTGTAAACACCAGAAATGCAGGACAGGGCAAGGAGAAAAGGGAGCCCTCTGAGGCTTATACTGGAAATGTATATTGCCAACGGTCACTCTGGAGAAGTGTATTGTGTTTACTAAAGCACCTAAAAAATGAGCTACAGAGCACAGGGCACTTGCACTCATGGACGTATATCTTGGGAAAAACAAAAATCGAGATGACACAGGCACCCCAATATTTACCGCCTCTATGTTTAAAAGATCCTCGACTAGGATATAATTTATAAGTCTCTGGAGGGAAAAAATGGATAGAGATGTGAGACTTATGTAGAGTGGAATATTACTCAGCCTGGAAATCAATGAAATATGGCCAGTTGTAACAACCACAGAGGAGTTACGTATGATCATTCGAAGTCACATAATTCAAAAAGAAAAAGACACACGATATTACTAATATATGGAATGTAAACGTGGCTACAAATGAACTGAATTACAAAACAGAATGGGGTCTCAAATTTAGAAAACCAACATATGCTTGCTTAAGGATAAAGGAGAGCTGGGGTGCTGCATAAAACCAGAGATAGAAATTAGCACAGATACTTTTCCATAAGCCAAATATGTAATAGTCAAGACCTACCAGTTGCTCAACGAAATGGACTAAACACCCCATATTCAACGCCTAGGAATACACCTGACTAGTAAGAATCTTCAAATCCATGGATTTATATGTCTCCGTAACACAATCAAGCGTGTGTATAGATTTATGAACGCAGCAGAGAAAATCCGATAAATCCAATTATCAAAATGAATTACAAAAACAAAACATAATGACAGTGAAATAGAGAGCTATTCTTAAATAATTCATTCAGAGCTTGTGATGCAACCTGGATTAACCACATCTGCACCAAGAGCTGAGTGAGACATAAGGTTGGACACTTCGGGCGGATAGCACTGGTGAGGTACGATGAAGAAATGCAGATCCTTTGAAGTCATACTGCATGGTACCCATTCCATGGGCCCCAACTCTCCAGGTTTAAGAGATTCTTCCTTCAGCTAAAACATGCATGGGAAACCCAAAGTAAGGTCCACCGTGTGACTGGGAAGCGTTTTCAAATGCATCTCAGTTTTTGTCCCCTTTTACACGGGTTCACCATTCCAGACCCTTTACTAACACTCTCTCCACTTGGAGAGTCAGTGCCTTTAACCTCCTGTTTGGCACAGTTTGGAAATTCTGCGCAAGGTGAACAGGAATAGGGAGAACCAATCAGAGACTAGCTGTAGGTGTCTGCACGTGCAAATTTAATGCTCATTTCCCACCAGGAAGAGGAATTAACCAAAGGCTCAGCATGCCGTGCCAGAACCAGATTAAGGCCTGAAGCAATCATGTGGGTTTGCGGCCAGATCACAAGAAAGCGAGTTGAAGAAAGGAGCTCAGGGGCACTGTAACTCACAAACCTGCAGAGTTATGAATGACAGCTATCGTCCAAAAATGTATTGAAGTAAGTCTTCGAAGAGGACTTGAAAGCGGGGCAGAATTTCAGGAAAACGATTTCAGGGGGTAGACTGGAATTGCACTTAAAGCATAGGAAAAGAGGCAGAATGTGGACAATGATGCACTTGGCCAAAAAGGGCGTATGCGTTTTTTCCTGAATATATTCAGGAAAAAACGCATACGCCCTTTTTGGCCAACCAAGGAAGCGTGTAAAGGAAATCTGCACTACAATGAAGTCTCATTGCCCCCCGTTCCAAAAGGCCATCTGAAACAGGTGTAAAATCCAGAAAGGCAGGACAGGTCATGGAGAACAGGGAGCCTTGTTATGCTGATGGGCGGGATGTAAATTGCCAACAGCCACTCTGGAGAAGTGTATGGTGTTTCCTGAAAAACGTAGGAAACAAAGCAACACAGCCTATGGCACTTCCACTTAGGGTCCTATAGCTTAGGGAAATTAAAATCAAAAACACACAGCCACCCCAAAGTTTGGGACGGCTGTGTTTACAGGAACCTCGTCTACGGTACATGTTAAATATCCGAGAAAGCAAAAAATGGATAAACAAGTTGTGGTACGTACGTACAATGGAATATCACTCAGCAATGAGATCTACGTTATCAGGCCCATAGCGGCATAATGAGTGGATTCAGGTACGACGATTCTACGAGAAATAAGTCACATAGAAAAAGAAACATCATAAGTTATCACTAATACACGGAAGGTAAACTTGTCTACACATGAACTGAATTACAAAACAGAACAGGGTCTCAAATTTAGAAAACCAACTTATGCTTGCTTATGGGGAAAGGTGAGTTGGGGTGCTGCATAAAACCAGAGATTGAAATTAGCACAGATATCGTTCCATAAGCCAAACATATAATAGACAAGACCTACTCCTTGCTTAACGAAATGGACTCAACACCCCATATTCAACGCCTGGGAATATATCTGACAAGTAAGAATCTTAAGACCCATGGATTTATATGTCTCCATAAGGAAATCAAGCGTGTGTACAGCGGCCTAAACGCAGCAGTGAAAATCCGATAAATCCCATTATCAAAATAAATTTCAAAAACAAAACACAATGACAGTGAAATACAGAGCAATTCTTAAATAATTTATTCAGGGCTTGTGATGCAACCTGGATTTACCACCTCTACAACCAAAGCTGGTTGAGACATAAGGCTGGACACTTCAGGCTGATTGAAATGGTGAGGTTCGGTGAGCAAACGCAGACCCTTTGAAGTCATACTTCATGGTAGCCATTCAATGGGTCCCAACTCTCCAGGTTTAAGGGAATCTTCCTGCAGCTAAAACATGCATGGGAAACCCAGAGTATGGTCCACCGTGTGATTGGGAAACGTTTTCAAATGCATCTCAGGTTTCGTACCCTGGTACTCGGGTTAACCATTCCAGACGCTTTACTAACACTCTCCCCACTTGGAGAGTCAGTGCCTTTAACCTCCTGTTTGGCACAGTTTGCAATTTCTGCGTAAGATGAACAGGAATAGGGAGAACCAATGAGAGACTAGCTGTAGGTGTCTGCACGGGCTAATGGAACGCTCATTTCCCACCAGGAAGAGGGATTAACCAAAGGCTCAGCGTGCCCTGCCGGAACCAGATTAGGGCCTGAAACAATCCTGCGGTTTTGCGGCCAGCTCACAGGAAAGCGAGTTGAAGAAAGGAGCTCAGGGGCACTGTAATTCACAAACCTGCAGAGTTATGAATGACAGCTATCGTCCAAAAATATATTGAAGTAAGTCTTCGAAGAGGACTTGAAAGCGGGGCGGAATTTCAGGAAAACAATTTCAGGGGGTAGACTGGAATTGCACTTAAAGCATAGGAAAAGAGGCAGAATGTCGACAATGATGCACTTGGCCAAAAAGGGCGTATGCGTTTTTTCCTGAATATATTCAGGAAAAAACGCATACGCCCTTTTTGGCCAACCAAGCAAGCGTGTAAAGAAATCTGCACTACAATGAAGTCTCACTGCCCCCCGGTCAAAAGGGCCATCTGAAAAAAGTGTAAAATTCAGAAAGGCAGGACAGGTCATGGAGAACAGGGAGCCTTGTTATGCTGATGGGCCGGATGTAAATTGCCAACAGTCACTCTGGAGAAGTGTATGGTGTTTGCTGAAACACGTAGGAAACACAGCAACACAGCCTATGGCACTTCCACTTAGGGTCCTATAGCTTAGGGAAATTAAAATCTAAAACACACAGCCACCCCAAAGTTTAGGTCGGCTCTGTTTACAAGAACCTCGTCTACGGTACAAGTTAAATATATGAGAAAGTAAAAAATGGATAAAGAAGTTGTGGTACGTACGTACAATGGAATATCACTCAGCAATGAAATCTAGGTCATCAGGCCCACAGCGGCATAATGAGTGGATTCAGGTATGACGATTCTACCAGAAATAAGTCACACAGAAAAAGAAACATCATAAGATATCACTAATACACGGAAGGTAAACTTGGCTGCACATGAACTGAATTACAAAACAGAACAGGGTCTCAAATTTAGAAAACCAACTTATGCTTGCTCATGGGGAAAGGTGAGTTGGGGTGCTGCATAAAACCAGAGATTGAAATTAGCACAGATATCGTTCCATAAGCCAAATATATAATAGACAAGACCTACCCCTTGCTCAACGAAATGGACTCAACACCCCATATTCAACGCTTGGGAATATACCTGACAAGTAAGAATCTTAAGACCCATGGATTTATATGTCTCCATAAGGAAATCAAGCGTGTATACAGCGGCCTAAACGCAGCAGTGAAAATCCGATAAATCCCATTATCAAAATAAATTTCAAAAACAAAACACTATGACAGTGAAATAGAGAGCAATTCTTAAATAATTCATTCAGGGCTTGTGATGCAACCTGGATTTACCACATCTACACCCAGAGCTGGGTGAGACATAAGGCTGGACACTTCGGGCTGATTGCATTGCTGAGGTTCGGTGAGCAAACGCAGACCCTTTGAAGTCATACTGCATGGTAGCCATTCCATGGGTCCCAACTCTCCAGGTTTAAGGGATTCTTCCTTCAGCTAAAACATGCATGGTAAACCCAGAGTAGGGTCCACCGTGTGATTGGGAAACGTTTTCAAATGCATCTCAGGTTTCGTCCCCTGGTACTCGGGTTCACCGTTCCAGACGCTTTACTAACACTCTCCCCACATGGAGAGTCAGTGCCTTTAACCTCCTGTTTGGCACAGTTTGCAATTTCTGCGTAAGATGAACAGGAATAGGGAGAACCAATGAGAGACTAGCTGTAGGTGTCTGCACAGGCAAATGGAACGCTCATTTCCCACCAGGAAGAGGGATTAACCAAAGGCTCAGCGTGCCCTGCCGGAACCAGATTAGGGCCTGAAACAATCATGCGGTTTTGCGGCCAGCTCACAAGAAAGCGAGTTGAAGAAAGGAGCTCAGGGGCACTGTAATTCACAAACCTGCAGACGGATGAATGACAGCTATCATCCAAAAATGTATTGAAGTAAGTCTTCGAAGAGGACTTGAAAGCGGGGCAGAATTTCAGGAAAACGATTTCAGGGGGTAGACTGGAATTGCACTTAAAGAATAGGTAAAGAGGCAGAATGTCGACAATGATGCACTTGGCCAAAAAAGGCGTATACGTTTTTCCCTGAATATATTCAGGAAAAAACGCATATGCCCTTTTTGGCCAACCAAGCAAGCATGAAAAGGAAATCTGCACTACAATGAAGTCTCACTGTCCTCCGGTCAAAATGGCAATCTGAAAAAAGTGTAAAATCCAGAAAGGCAGGACAGGTCATGGAGAACAGGGAGCCTTGTTATGCTGATGGGTGGGATGTACATTGCCAACAGCCACTCAGGAGAAGTGTATGGTGTTTCCTGAAACACGTAGGAAACAAAGCAACACAGCCTATGGCAATTCCACTTAGGGTCCTATAGCTTAGGGAAATTAAAATCAAAAACACACAGCCACCCCAAAATTTGGAATGGCTCGGTTACAAGAACCACGTCTACGGTACAAGTTAAATATCTGAGAAAGCTAAACATGGATAAAGAAGTTGTGGTACGTACGTACAATGGAATATCACTCAGCAATGAAATCTGTGTCATCAGGCCCCTAGCGGCATAATGAATTGATTCAAGTACGATGATTCTACGAGAAATAATCACACAGAAAAAGAAAGATCATAAGATATCACTGATACACGGAACGTAAAGTTGGCTACACATGAACTGAATTACAAAACAGAACAGGGTCTCAAATTTAGAAAACCAACTTTTGCTTGCTTATGGGGAAAGGTGAGTTGGGGTGCTGCATAAAACCAGAGATTGAAATTAGTACAGATACCGTTCCATAAGCCAAATATATAATACACAAGACCTACTCCTTGCTCAACGAATTGGACACAACACCCCTTATTCAACGCCTGGGAATATACCTGACAAGTAAGAATCTTAAAACCCATGGATTTATATGTCTCCATAAGGAAATCAAGCATGTGTACAGCGGCCTAAACACAACAGTGAAAATCCGATAAATCCCATTATCAAAATAAATTTCAAAAACAAAACACAATGACAGTGAAATAGAGAGCAATTCTTAAATAATTCATTCAGGGCTTGTGTTGCAACCTGGATTTACCACATCTACAACCAGAGCTGGGTGAGACATAAGGCCGGACACTTTGGGCTGATAGCATTGGTGAGGTTCGGTGAGCAAACGCAGACCCTTTGAAGTCATACTGCATGGTAGCCATTCCATGGGTCCCAACTCTCCAGGTTTAAGGGATTCTTCCTTCAGCTAAAACATGCATGGGAAACCCAGAGTATGGTCCACCGTGTGATTGGGAAACGTTTTCAAATGCATCTCAGGTTTCGTCCCCTGGTTCTCGGGTTCACCATTCCAGACGCTTTACTAACACTCTCCCCACATGGAGAGTCGGTGCCTTTAACTTCCTGTTTGGCACAGTTTGCAATTTCTGCGCAAGATGAACAGGAATAGGGAGAACCAATGAGAGACTAGCTGTAGGTGTCTGCACGGGCAACTGGAACGCTCGTTTCCCACAAGAAAGGGGAAATAGCCAAAGGCTCAGCGTGCCCTGCCAGAACCAGATTAGGGCCTGAAGCAATCCTGCGGTTTTGCGGCCGGCTCACAAGAAAGCGAGTTGAAGAAAGGAGCTCAGGGGCACTGTAATTCACAAACCTGCAGAGTTATAAATGACAGCTATCATCCAAAAATATATTGAAGTAAGGCTACAAAGAGGACTTGAACGTGGGGCAGAATTCCAGGACTACGATTTCAGGAGGTAGAAGGGAAATCCTCTGAAAGTATAGGAAAAGAGTCAGAATGTCGACAATGTTGCACTTGGTCAAAAAGGGCATATGCGTTTTTTCCAGGGCCCTCATTAAAGAGGGTAGGAGGCTCCCAGTATGCTTCAGTGGCCAACAGAAGACCCACGTCGCCAAGGCGACGTGAGCCAGCCATGCAGGAGTGACCTCACATCAGAGGGCCCACCTCACAGAAGGCTAAGGAACCCAGGAAGGATCAGACCCTCACCAGAGTGCCCACAACAGCAAGGGGCTGGGAACCAGGCAGGAGTGTCCTCACACCCGTGGGACCACATCATCGAAAGTTGAGGTACCCAGCACACGTGGCCTCAAACCAGAGGACCCACATCACCATGGGTCTCGGAGCGAGGCAGGCAGGATTAACCTCCCAACACATGGCCCATTGTATAAAAAAGGTGAGGAATCCAGCCGTTGGAACATCCCAGCAGGCGGCCCAGAGCACCGAGGCTATGGGATCCAGGCAGTGATGAACTCACAACAGAGGGCGCTCATCGTGATACTGTAAGCAACCCAGCCGTTGTGACCTCAGAGCACAAGGCCCACATCCCCATGGGGGAGGGAACCAAGCAGGAGTGTCATCGCACCAGTGGGCACACATCAGAAAATGTGGGGAGCCCAGCAGTTAGGGCCAGACGCCAGAGGGCCCTCATCACTGAGGAGAGGAGGCTCCCAGCAAGCTCCAACTGCTACCAGAGGGCTGACGTCGCCAATGCGGTGTGTGCCAGCCAGGCAGGAGTGACCTCAGAGCAGAGGGCCAACCACACAAAAGTGTGAGGAACCCAAAGAGGATCAGACTCTCACCAGAGGGCCCACATCACCAAGGGAATGGAAACCAGGCAGGAGTGTCCTCACACCAGTGGGGCCACATCACCGAAATGTGATGGACCCAGCACACGTGGCCTCAAACTAGAGGACACACATCACCAAGGGGCTGGGAGTGAGGCAGGCAGGAGGAGCCTCAAAACAGAGGGCCCATAGAATAAAAAAGGTGAGGAATCCCGCAGTTGGAACCTCCCAGCAGGCGGCCAGGAGCAGCGAGGATATGGGATCCAGGCCTGACTGAACACAAAACAGAGGGCCCTCATCATGAAACTGTGAGCAACCCAGCCGTTGGGACCTCAGAGCAGAAGGCCCACATTCCCATGTGGTTGGGAACCTGGCAGGAGTGTACTCGCACCACAGGGCGCACATTAGAGAATTTTGGGAGCCCAGAAGTTAGGGCCTGACGACAGAGGGCCCTCATCACCGAGGAGAGGAAGCTCCCAGCGGGCTCCAACTGCCACAAGAGGTCCGACGTTGCCAAGGTGGGGTGTGCCAGCCAGGCAGGAGTGACCTCACAGCAGAGGGTCCACCTCACAGAAGGGTGAGGAACCCAGCCAGGATCAGACTCTCACCAGAGGGCCCACATCACCAAGGGGATAGGAACCAGGCAGGAGTGTCCTCACACCAGTGGGGCCACATAATCGAAAGGTGAGGGACCCAGCACACGTAGCCTCAAACCAGAGGACACACATCACCAAGGGGCTGGGAGTCAGGCAGGCAGGAGGAGTCTCAAAACAGAGGGCCCATAGAAGAAAAAAGGTGAGGAATCCCGCAGTTGGAACATCCCCGCAGGCAGCCAGGAGCAGCGAGGCTATTGGATCCAGGGCGGAGTGAACTCACACCAGAGGACCCTCATCATGAAACTGAGCAACCCACCGTTGGGACCTCAGAGCAGAAGGCCCACATTCCCATGGGGTTGGGAACCTGGCAGGAGTGTAGTCGCACCACAGGGCGCACATCAGAAAATTTTGGGAGCCCAGGAGTTAGGGTCTGACGCCAGAGGGCCCTCATTACCGAGGGGTGGAGACCCCCAGCAGGCACCAACTCCCAACTGAGGGCCCACGTCGCCAAGGTGATGTGTGCCAGCCAGGCAGGAGTGACCTCACAGCAGAGGGTCTACCTCACAGAAGGGTGAGGAAACCAGCCAGGATAAGACTCTCACCAGAGAGCCCACATCACCAAGGGGATCGGAAAAAGGCAGCAGTGTCCTCACACCAGTGTGGCCACATTATAGAAAGGTGAGGAACCCAGCACATGTGGCCTAAACCAGAGGACCCACATTTCCAAGGTGCTCCGAGTGAGGCAAGCAGGAGTAGCCTAACAACACAGGGCCCACAGAATAAAAAATGTGAGGAATCCAGCAGTTTGAACCTCCCAGCAGGTGGCCCAGAGCACGGAGTCTATGGGATCCAGGCCACAGTGAACTCACAGCAGAGGGCCCACATCATGAAACTGTGAGCAACCCAGCCGGTGGAACCTCAGAGCAGAAGACCCACATCCCCATGGGGATAGGAACCTCGCAGGAGTGTCCTCGCACAACTTAACACGTATCAGAAAATGTGGGAACCCAGCAGTTAGGGCCTGACGCCAGAGGGCCCTCATCACCGAGGAGAGGAGGCTACCAGCAGGCTCCAAATGCCACCAGAGGGCCGACGTCACCAAGGCAATGGGAGCAAGCCAGGCAGGAGTTACCTCACAGCAGAGGGCCCACCTCACAGAAGTGTGAGGAACCCAACCAGGATCAGACTCTAACCAGAGGGCCCACATCACCAAGGGGATGGAAACCAGGCAGGAGTGTCCTCACACCAGTGGGGCCACATCAGCCAAAGGTGAGGAACACAGCACATGTGGCCTCAAATAAGGGGACACACATCACGAAAGGGCTGGGAGTGAGGCATGCAGGAGGAGACTCACAACAGAGGGCCCATAGAATAAAAAGGTGAGGAACCCCACAGTTGGAAGCTCCAAGCAGGTGGCCCAGAGCACCGAGGCTATGGGATCCATGCCGGAGTGAACTCACAGCAGAGGGCCCACGTTCTGACACTGTGAGCAACCCAGCCGTTGGGACCTCAGAGCAGAAAGCCAACATCCCCATGGGCATGGGACCCCGGCAGGAGTGTACTCGCACGACAGGGCGCACATCAGAAAATTTTGGGAGCCCATGAGTTAGGGCCTGACGCCAGAGGGCCCTCATTACCAAGGGGAGGAGACTCCCAGCAGGCACCAACTCCCAACTGAGGGCCCACATTGCCAAGGTGACGTGTGCCAGCCAGGCAGGAGTGACCTCACAGCAGAGGGTCTACCTCACAGAAGGGTGAGGAATCCAGCCAGGATCAGGCTCTCACCAGAGGGCCCCCATCACCAAGTGGATGGGAACCAGGCAGGAGTGTCCTCACACCAGTGGGGCCACATCAATAAAGGTGAGGAAACCGGCACATGTGGCCTCAAACCAGAGGACCTACATCACAAAGGGGCTGGGAGTGAGTCAGGAAGGAGGAGCATGAAAACACAGAACCCAAAGAGTAGAAAAGGTAAGGAATTCAGCAGTAGGAACCTCCCAGCAGGCGGCTCAGAGCACAGACTCTATGGGATCTAGGCCTGAGTGAACTAACACCAGAGAGCCAACATCATGAAACGGTGAACAACACAGGTGTTGGGACCTTAGAGCAGAAGGCCCACATGCCCATGGGGATGGGAACCTGGCAGGAGTGCCCTCGCACCACTTAGGACGTATCAGAAAATGTGGGAACCCAGCAGTTAGGGCCTGATGCCAGAGGGCCTCATCACCGAGGGGAGGAGGCTCCCAGCAGGCTCCAACTGCCACCAGAGGTCCGACTTCGCCAAGGCGGGGTGTGCTAGCCAGGCAGGAGTGACCTCAGAGAAGAGGGCCCACCTCACAGAAGTGTGAGGAACCCAACCAGGATCAGACTCTCGCCGGAGGGACCACATCACCAAGGGGATGGGAAGCAGGCAGGAGTGTCCTCACACCAGTGGGGCCACATCATCAAAAGATGAGGAACCCATCACATGTGGCCTCAAACCAGAGGACACACATCACCAAGGGGCTGGGAGTGAGGCAGGTGTCTGGAGGGGCACATTTAACTCTAATTTCCCACCAGGAAGAGGAATTAACCAAAGGCTCAGAGTGCCGTGCCACACCCTGATTACGGCCTGAAGCAAACCTGCGGTTTTGTGGCCAGCTTTCAAGGAAGCGAGTTAAGAAAGGAAATCACGGGCACTGTAATTCACAAACCTGCAGAGTTATAAATGACAGCTATTGGCAAAAATATATTGAAGTAAGTCTGCAAAGAGGACTTGAAAACGAGGCAGAATTGAGGAATCATATCTCAGGAGGTAGATTGGAATTGCATTTAAAACATGTGAAAAGCGGCAGATCTTTGACAGTGATGCACTTGGACGAACAGTGCGTATACATTTTTTCCTGAATATATTCAGGAAAAAACGCATATGCCCTTTTTGGCCAACCAAGCACTCGAGCAATGGAAATCCGTACTACAATGAAGTCTCATTTCCCATTCGTCAAAAGGGCCATCTGAAAAAAGTGTAAAAACCAGAAACACAGGACAGGCCATGGAGAACAGGGAGCCTTGTTATGCTGATGGGCGGGATGTAAATTGCCAACAGACACTCTGGAGATGTTTATGGTGTATCCTGAAACATCTGAAAAACAAAGCTACGGAGACTAGGGCACTTCCACTTTTGGCCCTATAGCTTAGGAAAATTAAAATCAACAAGACACAGCCAACACAAAATTTAGGGCTGCTGTGTTTACAAGAACCTCGAGTCCAGTACAAATTAAATATCCCAGAAAGAAAAAAATGGATAAAGGAGTTGTGCTACTTACGTACAATGGAATATCACTCAGCAATGAAATCAATGTCATCAGGCCTGTAGCAGCAAATTGAGTGGATTTAAGTATGATGATTCTAAGAGAAATATGTCACACAGAGAAAGATAATTATCATAAGATATCACTAATAGAGGGAGTGTAAACTTGGCTACACATAAACTGAATTACAAAACCGAACAGTCTCACATTTAGATAAAAACTTATGCTTGCTTAAGGGGAAAGTTGAGTTGGGGTGCTGTATAAAACCAGAGCTTGAAATTAGCACACATACCATTCCATAAGCCAAATATGTAATAGACAAGACCTACTCTTTGCTCAACGAAATAGACTCATCCATGGTGTATCACCTCACACCTGTTAGAATGGGCATCATCAGAAAATCTACAAACAACAAATGCTGGAAAGGGTGTGGAGATAAGGAACCCTCTTCCACTATTGTTGGGAATGTAAATTGATACAGTCACTGTGGAGAACATTATGGAGTTTCTTATAAAACTAAGAATAGAATTACCATATGATCCAGCAATCCCACTACTGGGCATATACCCAGACAAAACCATAAATCAAAAAGAGACATTCACCTCAATGTTCATTGCATCACTATTTACAATATCCAGGTAATGGAAGCAACCTAAATGCCCACAGACAGACGAATGCATAAAGATGTGGTACAAATATAAAATGGAATATTACTAAGCCATAAAAAGGAATGAAATTGGGTCATTTGTAGAGACGTTGATGGATCTAGAGACTGTCATACAGAGTGAAGTAAGTCAGAAATAGAAAAACAAATCTTGTATATTAATGCATATATGTGGAACCTAGAAAAATTATACAGATGAACCGTTTTTTAAGGCAGAAATAGAGCAACAGATGTAGACAACAAACGTATGGACACCAAGGGGGGAAAGCTGTTGGGGGGTGGTGGTGGGAGGATTGAGAGATTGGGATTGGCATGTATACATTTATATGTATAAAATAGATAACCAAAAAGAACCTGCTGTATAAAAAAATAAAATAAAATTCAAAATTACAAAAAGTAAAACAGAAAAAATATTCTTCCCTTCACATACATGTATTTATATGAATAAATTATTTCCATGCTTATATCTGTAAATACAAAAAAGAGGAATAAAATCTACCTTGAACCAAAAATGAAAAAAAGAAAAAAAAAAACAGAACCCACCAGTTACACAGAGGAAAACCGTATCAGGGCACTTGCTCCAGTTGTAAACAATTCTGTAGTTGGCCAGTGGTGGGGAATCATCTCCCATTCAGCCAGCAGGCCCCACGCAACAAGCGTCCTCATTGCAAAGCTGGGGGACCGTGCCAAGGCATCTGTGAGTAAATGTGGGCCGAGCCCCAGGCCAGCTGCTGCTGAAATGTTCCCACCCTTCCCAGGTAAAACACCTGAATATGTACAAGGACTTGAAAGCCTAGAGGAAGGGCCATGGAGCCACATGAGCGACAGCATGCCAGCCGATTTGGTGCCTGCAGGCCAGCCAGGATGGTCCTGGCCCTGGGTACTCTTCTGGAAGCTTTCCATTTCCCTGCCTGAGATACCCCTGCTGTCCGGGCCCCCACTGCTTTCTTCCTCACTCACCTCTGCCCAGGGAGAAATTCCAGAGGCAGGTATGGGTGGCACATCCTCTTCTTTAGCAGGTGGCATCTTGGTAACTGCTGCAGAAAGTCCAGCAGAGCCCCACTCACACTGGGCCACCCACAAAGCCGTGGCCTCTCACTCCCTCCCACCAGTCCAGCCCCGAGGCTGCTGACAGGGCAGAGAAAATGGCGTCAGGCACAGCTGCAGGGGCTCTTGCTGCCTGGAGCGGTGTTTATATTGATCTCAAACAGGCACACCTGGGGAGGGCTGGCCGGCACGGTCAGGCTTCCCAGGCCAGCCAATAATCACCCCTCAGGCGCTCACAGTTGCAGAAACTGGAACTTGCTGAATCGGCCAGGTCCAAGGAACAGGTGTGGGCTCCTGAGAGTCAGGATAGACAAGGGGTTGCAGCTCTGGCTTGTTTTCTAATTATATTATCTGGCCCATGAGTGGGAGACAACTTCAAGAAAACCCTCTCCTAATGAGAGGAACCCAGGAGTCAGGGAGAGGAGGGGTGGGTGGTGGGTGGAGACAAAGGCCTGGTGCCCCGGGTGCAGTGGAAGTCTCTGGAAGACCAGGTGGAGGGAGGCCACACAGAGTGATGCCCAGGGTCACAGACCTGTTGGAGCTGCTGTTTCTTAGTTCAAGTCCTGCTCTGAGGTGCTCTGTGTCAGATCTGAGTGACAGGTGAGCTGGAAGTGCTCTGCAATGAGGGCGATGTGCACGGTACCTGTGTGCCCAGCCCTGCCAGGGTAACTGCAAGGGTAGCTCTGTATCCTGGGAGGGGCCTGACCATGAGAGCCCCATGGGCTGCAGGGGAACTTGCCCAGGGAACCCCATATCCTGGGAGGGGTCTGAACAGGAGAGCACCGTGGGCTGCGGTGGGGGTGGGGTACCTGCCCAGGTGAGCTCCATATCCTGGGATTGGCCTGACCTCGAGAGCCCCATGGGCTGCTGGAGTCCTGGTAAAGGATGCCAGGACAGTCAGTGAAGCCACCGAGGATATACCTCCAGTAGTTCCTAAATCCTACACCCTGCTGGTCATTCTACCAACCACCGGGACATGGTATTCTGTATTAGTCTTCAATGATGCCTTCTTTTGTATTCTATTAGTCCCAGAGTCACAAGAAATTTTGGCTTGTGAGTGGCAGGACTCAACATACAACTAAAACAATACTTCTGGGCCGTGTTGCCCCAAGGGTTCAAAAATTCCCACACCATCTTTGGGGAAAGCTCAGTTAAAGACCTAAAAGTTCTACCTCTGGAAAAGGAAACACTCCTTCAATATGCAGACGACATTCTGATCGCCAGCCCTACTAAGGAGACCTCTGAACTACCAAGCCAATAAAGGATAGAAGTTGTCAAATAAAAAGCTCAAATATCACAGACTACGGTGACCTGCCTGGGCTTCATTCTCACAGAAGGTCGGAGAAGCCCATCTCAGGAAAGGGAAGAAACAATTTACAGCCTTACCCATTTCTAAAACTAGAAGACAGCTTAGGGGTTCCTGGGGAGGCCAGGGTTGGTGCTTCTGGATCCCTAACTACAGTCTACTAGCTGGGCCTCTATATGAAACACTGAAAGGAAAAGATGATGATCCTTTTGAATAGAATCCAGAAGTGGCCTTTCAAGAATGGAAAGAGCAGTCAATTCAGACCCTTGCCCTGGAACTCCCTAATTTAGCTAAACTCTTTGACCTTTACATTCCTGGTGAATGGTGAATCGCTATTGGAGTATTAGTGCAAAAACTGGGACCACTTGAAATGGAACAATGCAAGAATGCCATCCCGGTAGGATAAACTACGGTCACCAATGGGCTTGGCCCACCGCCACATCTGGCCAAGATACTGGCGGTATCTGAAAACCTGGAAATCAGCAGCACAAAAGGCCACCTCCCTCCTAAGGGAAAAGGACCCCACGTGGTGACCCTAAGCCCCAACCATGCCCTGAAGTTGCAGGGTTTGCTCCGTGGGCACACTGACCTCGAGTGAGGAGGCCCTCCAACTCCAACCTCCAGAGAGATAACCGGGGTAAAGGGGCACCATGACGACTCATGTGACCATCACTTGACCTGGAGTTTCTCTCATAAAACAACAAGAGTGTGTCCCAAAAGAGTAGACTACTGCTTGCAGGACTTACTGCACCCAGAGCGGACCTAATAATCTTGGCGGGGGAAACGTATATCATGCTGTCACCATAGAAGAGCCTACAGACACTGTGATGATGGTGGCCAATAAGACCAGCTGGACTCCTGTTTACTTCAAAAGGCTGTTGACTCAGTGGCCATCATGGTCCTTCATCACCACTGACCCTGGGCTGTCTGGGAGTTGAGCAGGCAGGGTCCTGACACCTGGTGCTCTTTTTACGTTAATTCAGGGGCCTAATTGAAGAAAGTGCAGACTACTGGTCAGAGCATCTAGGCTGGCAGAAACGGTCAGCCTAAGGTGGCCGAACAAATGCAGGGCGGGGTGAAACTGGACCTCACAGCGTCACTGCACATCTCCTTCCTGGACCCTTAAAGGTCATGAGAATCTATAACGCTTCCAATACTGGTGCTCAGGCAGACGAGTGGGGAGGCAGGAGGCCTGGGGACAATCAACGTCACCTGGAGGCTGCTGGGGAGAAGTTCTGACCCTCGCCCACGGGTATGAGGGCTCCTAACTCAGCACTCAGCAGTTACAGAAGAAGGGTCTGCACCCTCAGCACTCTAAGAATGAGGAAGGGGAAAAAAGGCAGAAGAGGGCTTTTTCCCAGGCAAAGCCCCTTAAAAATCCCTGGGAGATAAAAATAGAATCTGGGCAATAAAATAAAGTCTAACCTTTTTTATCCTTTGTGCTTTGTCTAATTTCACATGCTCCTAGGGTCCCGCATACAGAGGTTCAACAGCCGGCACTTCAGACCAGACTTCCTAGTGCGGAATGGCTGGGTCGACACCTCAGCTCCTGGGACACAGTGCACACTCTGCGATATAGAGCCTGAGCTGCAGCCAACCGGGCCCTCGAGAGCTCCGCCCCCTCCCTCCCACTGACTCTGACAGGATCTCTACACAGCAGCCCAGCCCACAGCCCACGGGGTAGCACATGCTCTCACCTCTCCATTCTCTGATCAAAATATAAAGTTTCCTTTGCTTCTGAACCAAACTCAGTCTCAATCTGTTGGCTCCAATGACACTGGGCAGGGGGACACTTGTTGGGGTCCACTCTGGAGGATCAGTAACAGAAATTGAGAACATTGTAACTTCAATGAACAGATGTTTGAGCCAAACTGTAATTAACATAGAACAGTGTATAAGGCTCGGGTAAAATAAGATGTTTCTAACACTCCCATTTGATATTTCCATCACTTTATTAGAAGCAAGTTCAGTGAAAAGGTTTGTCTTATTTGTCAGGTCAATATTAGAGAAACGAAGTGATTTCTTTCCAAGGATGTACATCTAATAATCTTGGTTAAAGCTTCAATCTTGTTTTAAATGCTTTTCCATTGAAAATGATACCTCTCTTTCAGCTCCCCCAATTCTGAGAAGTATAAAATCTTATAATTTATTATTACCAAAGGGGAAAGGTGGGAGGAGGGATAAATTAACAGTTTGGGATTAACACATACACACTGCTATGTATAAAATCGATTGTCAACAAGGAACTACTGTATAGCACCGGGAACTACACTCAATATTTTACAATAACCTATAAGGGGAAATCATCTGAAAAAGAATAGATATTTTTATTGACATCATCTATTCATGACAGTTAAAATGGAACGTAAGGGAAGCCGGTGGTGAGTGCTTCTGACCCTGAAGACTTCAATCATCTAAAGTTTGGACTCTGCCTACTTCCCAAGGCCCTTAATGAACATATGTGTAGCCGTAGCTTAAAAAATTCCCCAGTTTGGGTTGTGGAGAGACACTGATTTTGTAAAAGCCCTGGTGTTCTCCTCACATGAATGGGACCCTTCCTACAGCTAAAACATGCCTGTCACACCCAGAGGATGGTATACCGTCTGATCGGGAAGAGTTTGGAAAAGGCATCTCATCTCCTCATCTCCTGGTGCTCGGGTTCACCCCTCCAGCGTCTTTACGAACAGTCTCCCCACTTGGAGATGTCAGCACTGTCAACATCCTGTTGCAGACAGTTTGGAATTTGTCCAGAGGATGAAGCAGAAGGAGGAGGAACAATGAGAGACAAGTCCTAGGTGTTCGGACAGGCACATGTCACTCTTATTTCCAATCAGGAAGACGAATTGACCAAAGGCTAGGGTTGCCCATGGAAACAGAATAGGGCTTGAGGAAATTCCGCTGCTTTGTGGCCAGTTCCCATAAACACAAGTTGAAAAATGGAACTCAGGGACACTAAAATTCACGAAACTGCAGAGTTGAAAATATCTATCACTGAAAAATGTCTTGAGGAAAGTCAGAGGAAAGGACTTGTAAGCAACGGAGAATGGCAGGAAAGGGATTGGAAGAGGTAGAAAGGACTCGCCATTAAGCACAAGAAAAGGGGCTGAACATTGCCAACATTGCAATTGGCCAAAAAGGGTGTATGCGTCTTTTTCTGTATGTATTCAAGAAAAGGGCATACACTTTTTTAGCCAACCAAACAGGTGGGCACTGGAAATCAATACTACAAAACATATCACTTCGCATCAGTCAGAAGAGCCTTCCTCATAAAGTGTAAACACCAGAAATGCAGGACAGGGCAAGGAGAAAAGGGAGCCCTCTGAGGCTTATACTGGAAATGTATATTGCCAACGGTCACTCTGGAGAAGTATATTGTGTTTACTAAAGCACCTAAAAAATGAGCTACAGAGCACAGGGCACTTGCACTCATGGACGTATATCTTGGGAAAAACAAAAATCGAGAGGACACAGGCACCCCAATATTTACTGCCTCTATGTTTAAAAGATCCTCGACTAGGATATAATTTATAAGTCTCTGGAGGGAAAAAATGGATAGAGATGTGAGACTTATGTAGAGTGGAATATTACTCAGCCTGGAAATCAATGAAATATGGCCAGTTGTAACAACCACAGAGGAGTTACGTATGATCATTCGAAGTCACATAATTCAAAAAGAAAAAGACACACGATATTACTAATATATGGAATGTAAACGTGGCTACAAATGAACTGAATTACAAAACAGAATGGGGTCTCAAATTTAGAAAACCAACATATGCTTGCTTAAGGATAAAGGAGAGCTGGGGTGCTGCATAAAACCAGAGATAGAAATTAGCACAGATACTTTTCCATAAGCCAAATATGTAATAGTCAAGACCTACCAGTTGCTCAACGAAATGGACTAAACACCCCATATTCAACGCCTAGGAATACACCTGACTAGTAAGAATCTTCAAACCCATGGATTTATATGTCTCCGTAACAGAATCAAGCGTGTGTATAGATTTATGAACGCAGCAGAGAAAATCCGATAAATCCAATTATCAAAATGAATTACAAAAACAAAACACAATGACAGTGAAATAGAGAGCTATTCTTAAATAATTCATTCAGAGCTTGTGATGCAACCTGGATTAACCACATCTGCACCAAGAGCTGAGTGAGACATAAGGTTGGACACTTCGGGCGGATAGCACTGGTGAGGTACGATGAAGAAATGCAGATCCTTTGAAGTCATACTGCATGGTACCCATTCCATGGGTCCCAACTCTCCAGGTTTAAGAGATTCTTCCTTCAGCTAAAACATGCATGGGAAACCCAAAGTAAGGTCCACCGTGTGACTGGGAAGCGTTTTCAAATGCATCTCAGTTTTTGTCCCCTTTTACACGGGTTCACCATTCCAGACCCTTTACTAACACTCTCTCCACTTGGAGAGTCAGTGCCTTTAACCTCCTGTTTGGCACAGTTTGGAAATTCTGCGCAAGGTGAACAGGAATAGTGAGAACCAATCAGAGACTAGCTGTAGGTGTCTGCACGTGCAAATTTAATGCTCATTTCCCACCAGGAAGAGGAATTAACCAAAGGCTCAGCATGCCGTGCCAGAACCAGATTAGGGCCTGAAGCAATCATGTGGGTTTGCGGCCAGATCACAAGAAAGCGAGTTGAAGAAAGGAGCTCAGGGGCACTGTAATTCACAAACCTGCAGAGTTATGAATGACAGCTATCGTCCAAAAATGTATTGAAGTAAGTCTTCGAAGAGGACTTGAAAGCGGGGCAGAATTTCAGGAAAACGATTTCAGGGGGTAGACTGGAATTGCACTTAAAGCATAGGAAAAGAGGCAGAATGTGGACAATGATGCACCTGGCCAAAAAGGGTGTATGCGTTTTTTCCTGAATATATTCAGGAAAAAACGCATACGCCCTTTTTGGCCAACCAAGCAAGCGTGTAAAGGAAATCTGCACTACAATGAAGTCTCACTGCCCCCCGGTCAAAAGGGCCATCTGAAAAAAGTGTAAAATCCAGAAAGGCAGAAGAGGTCATGGAGAACAGAGAGCCTTGTTATGCTGATGGGCGGGATGTAAATTGCCAACAGCCACTCTGGAGAAGTGTATGGTGTTTCCTGAAACACGAAGGAAACAAAGCAACACAGCCTGTGGCACTTCCACTTATGGTCCTATAGGTTAGGGAAATTAAAATAGAAAACACACAGCCACCCCAAGCTTTCGAACGGCTCTGTTTTCAAGAACCTCGTCTACGGTTCAAGTTAAATATCCGAGAAAGCAAAAAATGGATAAAGAAGTTGTGGTACGTACGTACAATGGAATATCACTCAGCAATCAGATCTACGTCATCAGGCCCGTAGCGGCATAATGAGTGGATTCAGGTACGACGATTCTACGAGAAATAAGTCACACAGAAAAAGAAACATCATAAGATATCACTAATACACGGAACGTAAACTTGGCTACACATGAACTGAATTACAAAACAGAACAGGGTCTCAAATTTAGAAAGCCAACTTATGCTTGCTTATGGGGAAAGGTGAGTTGGGGTGCTGCATCAAACCAGAGATTGAAATTAGCACAGATATCGTTCCACAAGCCAAATATATAACAGACAAGACCTACTGCTTGCTCAACGAAATGGACTCAACACCCCATATTCAACGCATGAGAATATACCTGACAAGTAAGAATCTTTAGACCCATGGATTTATATGTCTCCATAAGGAAGTCAAGCGTGTGTACAGTGGCCTAAACGCAGCAGTGAAAATCCGATAAATCCCATTAACAAAATAAATTTCAAAAACAAAACACAATGACAGTGAAATAGAGAGCAATTCTTAAATAATTCATTCAGGGCTTGTGATGCAACCTGGATTTACCACATCTACACCCAGAGCTGGTTGAGACATAAGGCTGGACACTTCAGGCTGATAGCATTGGTGAAGTTCAGTGAGGAAACGCAGACCCTTTGAAGTCATACTGCATGGTAGCCATTCCATGGGTCCCAACACTCCAGGTTTAAGGGATTCTTCGTTCAGCTAAAACATGCATGGGAAACCCAGAGTATGGTCCACCGTGTGATTGGGAAACGTTTTCAAATGCATCTCAGGTTTCGACCCCTGGTACTCGGGTGCACCGTTCCAGACGCTTTACTAACACTCTCCCCACTTGGAGAGACAGTGCCTTTAAACTCCTGTTTGGCACAGTTTGCAATTTCTGCGCACGATGAACAGGAATAGGGACAACCAATGAGAGACTAGCTGTAAGTGTCTGCACGGGCAAATGGAACGCTCATTTCCCACCAGGAAGAGGAATTAACCAAAGGCTCAGCATGCCCTGCCGGAACCAGATTAGGGCCTTAAGCAATCCTGCGGTTTTGCGGCCAGCTCACAAGATAGCGAGTTGAAGAAAGGAGCTCAGGGTCACTGTAATTCACAAACCTGCAGAGTTATGAATGACAGCTATCGTCCAAAAATGTATTGAAGTAAGTCTTCGAAGAGGACTGAAAGTGGCGCAGAATTTCAGGAAAACGATTTCAGGGGGTAGACTGGAATTGCACTTAAAGCATAGGAAAAGAGGCCGAATGTCGACAATGATGCACTTGGCCAAAAAGGGCGTATGCGTTTTTTCCTGAATATATTCAGGAAAAAACGCATACGCCCTTTTTGGCCAACCAAGCAAGCGTGGAAAGGACATCTGCACTACAATGAAGTCTCACTGCCCCCCGGTCAAAAGGGCCATCTAAAACAAGTGTAAAATCCAGAAAGGCAGGACAGGTCATGGAGAACAGGGAGCCTTGTTATGCTGATGGGCGGGATGTAAATTGCAAACAGCCACTCTGGAGAAGTGTATGGTGTTTCCTGAAACACATAGGAAACAACGCAACACAGCCTATGGCACTTCCACTAAGGGTCCTATAGCTTAGGGAAATTAAAATCAAAAACACACAGCCTCCCCAAAGTTTGGGACGGCTCTGTTTACAAGAACCTCGTCTACGGTACAAGTTAAATATCCGAGAAAGCAAAAAATGGATAAAGAAGTTGTGGTACGTACGTACAATGGAATATCACTCAGCAATGAGATCTACGTCATCAGGCCCGTAGCGGCATAATGAGTGGATTCAGGTACGACGATTCTACGAGAAATAAGTCACACAGAAAAAGAAACATCATAAGATATCACTAATACACGGAACGTAAACTTGGCTACACATGAACTGAATTACAAAACAGAACAGGGTCTCAAATTTAGAAAACCAACTTATGCTTGCTTATGGGGAAAGGTGAGTTGGGGTGCTGCATAAAACCAGAGATTGAAATTAGCACAGATACCGTTCCATAAGCTAAATATATAATAGACAAGACCTACTCCTTGCTCAACGAAATGGACTCAACACCCCATATTCAACGCCTGGGAATATACCTGACAAGTAAGAATCTTAAGACCCATGGATTTATATGTCTCCATAAGGAAGTCAAGCGTGTGTACAGTGGCCTAAACGCAGCAGTGAAAATCCGATAAATCCCATTAACAAAATAAATTTCACAAACAAAATACAATGACATGCAAATGAAGCAAATGACAAAGGATTAATCTCCAAAATTTACAAGCAGCTCATGCAGCTCAATAACAAAAAAACAAACAACCCAATCCAAAAATGGGCAGAAGACGTAAATAGACATTTCTCCAAAGAAGATATACAGAATGGCAACAAACACATGAAAGAATGCTCAACATCATTAATCATTAGAGAAATGCAAATCAAAACTACAATGAGATATCATCTCACACCAGTCAGAATGGCCATCATCAAAAAATCTAGAAACAATAAATGTTGGAGAGGGTGTGGAGAAAAGGGAACACTCTTGCACTGCTGGTGGGAATGTGAATTGGTTCAGCCACTATGGAGAACAGTATGGAGGTTCCTTAAAAAACTACAAATAGAATTACCATATGACCCAGCAATCCCACTACTGGGCATATACCCTGGGAAAACCAAAATTCAAAAAGAGTCATGTACCAAAATGTTCATTGCAGCTCTATTTACAATAGCCCGGAGATGGAAACAACATAAGCGCCCATCATCGGATGAACGGATAAAGAAAATGTGGCACATATATACAATGGAATATTACTCAGCCTTAAAAAGAAATGAAATTGAGCTATTTGTAATGAGATGGATAGACCTAGAGTCTGTCATACAGAGTGAAGTAAGTCAGAAAGAAAAAGACAAATACCGTATGCTAACACATATATATGGAATTTAAGGGGAAAAAAATATCATGAAGAACCTAGGGGTAAGACAGGAATAAAGACTCAGACATACTGGAGAAAGGACTTGAGGATATGGGGAAGGGGAGGGGTGAGCTTTGACAGGGCGAGAGAGAGTCATGGACATATACACACTAACAAACGTAGTAAGGTAGATAGCTAGTGGGAAGCAGCCGCAAGGCACAGGGATATTAGCTTGGTGCTTTGTGACAGCCTGGAGGGGTGGGATAGGGAGAGTGGGAGGGAGGGAGACGCAAGAGGGAAGACATATGGGAACATATGTATATGTATAACTGATTCACTTTGTTATAAAGCAGAAAATAACACACCATTGTAAAGCAATTATACTCCAATAAAGATGTTTAACAAACAAAAAAAAAACACAATGACAGTGAAATAGAGAGCAATTCTTAAATAATTCATTCAGGGCTTGTGATGCAACCTGGATTTACCACATCTACACCCAGAGCTGGGTGAGACATAAGGCTGGACACTTCGGGCTGATAGCATTGGTGAGGTTCGGTGAGGAAACGCAGACCCTTTGAAGTCATACTGCATGGTAGCCATTCCATGGGTCCCAACTCTCCAGGTTTAAGGGATTCTTCCTTCAGCTAAAACATGCATGGGAAACCCAGAGTATGGTCCACCGTGTGATTGGGAAACGTTTTCAAATGCATCTCAGGTTTCGTCCCTGGATCACCGTTCCAGACGCTTTACTAACACTCTCCCCACTTGGAGAGTCAGTGCCTTTAACCTCCTGTTTGGCACAGTTTGCAATTTCTGCGCAAGATGAACAGGAATAGGGAGAACCAATGAGAGACTAGCTGTAGGTGTCTGCACGGGCAAATGGAACGCTCATTTCCCACGAGGAAGAGGGATTAACCAAAGGCTCAGCGTGCCCAGCTGGAACCAGATTAGGGCCTGAAGCAATCCTGCGGTTTTGCGGCCAGCTCACAAGAAAGAGAGTTGAAGAAAGGAGCTCAGGGGCACTGTAATTCACAAACCTGCAGAATTATGAATGAGAGCTATCGTCCAAAAATGTATTGAAGTAAGTCTACGAAGAAGACTTGAAAGCGGGGCAGAATTTCAGGAAAACGATTTCAGGGGGTAGACTGGAATTGCACTTAAAGCATAGGAAAAGAGGCAGAATGTCGACAATGATGCACCTGGCCAAAAAGGGCGTATGCGTTGTTTCCTGAATATATTCAGAAAAAAACGCATACGCCCTTTTTGGCTAACCAAGCAAGCGTGTCAAGGAAATCTGCACTACAATGAAGTCTCACTGCCCCCCGGTCCAAACGGCCATCTGAAACAAGTGTAAAATCCAGAAAGGCAAGACAGCTCATGGAAAAAGGGAGCCTTGTTATGCTGATGGGCGGGATGTAAATTGCCAACAGCCACTCTGGAGAAGTGTATGGTGTTTCCTGAAAAACGTAGGAAACAAAGCAACACAGCCTATGGCACTTCCACTTAGGGTCCTATAGCTTAGGGAAATTAAAATCAAAAACACACAGCCACCCCAAAGTTTGGGACGGCTCTGTTTACAAGAACCTCGTCTACGGTACAAGTTAAATATCCGAGAAAGCAAAAAATGGATAAAGAAGTTGTGGTACGTACGTACAATGGAATATCACTCAGCAATGAGATCTACGTCATCAGGCCCGTAGCGGCATAATGAGTGCATTCAGGTACGACGATTCTACGAGAAATAAGCCACACAGAAAAAGAAACATCATAAGATATCACTAATACACGGAACGTAAACTTGGCTACACATGAACTGAATTACAAAACAGAACAGGGTCTCAAATTTAGAAAACCAACTTATGCTTGCTTATGGGGAAAGGTGAGTTGGGGTGCTGCATCAAACCAGAGATTGAAATTAGCACAGATACCGTTCCATAAGCCAAATATATAATAGACAAGACCTACTCCTTGCTCAACGAAATGGACTCAACACCCCATATTCAACGCCTGGGAATATACCTGACAAGTAAGAATCTTCAGACCCATGGATATATATCTCTCCATAAGGAAATCAAGTGTGTGTACAGCGGACTAAACGCAGCAGTGAAAATCTGATAAATCCAATTATCAAAATAAATTTCACAAACAAAACACAATGACAGTAAAATAGAGAGCAATTCTTAAAGAATTCATTCAGGGCATGTGATGCAACCTGGATTTACCACATCTACACCCAGAGCTGGGTGAGACATAAGGCTAGACACTTCGGGCTGATAGCATTGGTGAGGTACGGTGAGCAAACGCAGACCCTTTGAAGTCATACTGCATGGTACCCATTCCATGGGTCCCAACTCTCCAGGTTTAAGGGATTCTTCCTTCAGCTGAAACATGCATGGGAACCCCAGAGTATGGTTCACCGTGTGATTGGGAAACGTTTTCAAATGCATCTCAGGTTTCGACCCCTGCTACTCGGGTGCACCGTTCCAGGCGCTTTACTAACACTCTCCCCACTTGGAGAGTCAGTGCCTTTAACTTCCTGTTTGCCACAGTTTGCAATTTCTGCGCAAGATGAACAGGAATAGGGAGAACCAATGAGAGACTAGCTGTAGGTGTCTGCACGGGCAAATGGAACGCTCATTTCCCACCAGGAAGAGGAATTAACCAAAGGCTCAGCGTGCCCTGCTGGAACCAGATTAGGGCCTAAAGCAATCCAGCAGTTTTGCGGCCAGCTCACAAGAAAGCGAGTTGAAGAATGGAGCTCAGGGGCACTGTAATTCACAAACCTGCAGAGTTATGAATGACAGCTATCGTCCAAAAATGTATTGAAGTAAGTCTTCGAAGTGGACTTGAAAGCGGGGCAGAATTTCAGGAAAACGATTTCAGGGGGTAGACTGGAATTGCACTTAAAGCATAGGAAAAGACTCCGAATGTCGACAATGATGCACTTGGCCAAAAAGGGCGTATGCGTTTTTTCCTGAATATATTCAGGAGAAAACGCATACGCACTTTTTGGCCAACCAAGCAAGCGTGTCAAGGAAATCTGCACTACAATGAAGTCTCACTGCCCCCCTGTCAAAAAGGCCATCTGAAACAAGTGTAAAATCCAGAAAGGCAGGACAGGTCATGGAGAACAGGGAGCCTTGTTATGCTGATGGGCGGGATGTAAATTGTCAACAGCCACTGTGGAAAAGTGTATGGTGTTTCCTGAAACACGTAGGAAACAAAGCAACACAGCCTATGGCACTTCCACTTAGGGTCCTATAGCTTAGGGAAATTAAAATCAAAAACACACAGCCACCCCAAAGTTTGGGACGGCTCTGTTTACAAGAACCTCGTCTACGGTACAAGTTAATATCCGAGAAAGCAAAAAATGGATAAAGCAGTTGTGGTACGTACGTACAATGGAATATCACTCAGCCATGAGAACTACGTCATCTGGCCCGTAGCGGCATAATGAGTGCATTAAGGTACGACGATTCTACGAGAAATAAGTCACACAGAAAAAGAAACATCATAAGATATCACTAATACACGGAATGTAAACTTGGCTACACATGAACTGAATTACAAAACAGAACAGGGTCTCAAATTTAGAAAACCAACTTATGCTTGCTTATGGGGAAAGGTGAGTTTTTGGTGCTGCATCAAACCAGAGATTGAAATTAGCACAGATACCGTTCCATAAGCCAAATATATAATAGACAAGACCTACTCCTTGCTCAACGAAATGGACTCAACACCCCATATTCAACGCCTGGGAATATACCTGACAAGTAAGAATCTTAATACCCATGGATTTATATGTCTCCATAAGGAAATCAAGCGTGTGTACAGCGGCCTAAACGCAGCAGTGAAAATCCGATAAATCCCATTATCAAAATAAATTTCAAAAACAAAACACAATGACAGTGAAATACAGAGCAATTCTTAAATAATTCATTCAGGGCTTGTGATGCAACCTGGATTTACCACCTCTACACCCAGAGCTGGGTGAGACATAAGGCTGGACACTTCTTCCTGATAGCATTGGTGAGGTTCGCTGAGCAAACGCAGACCCCTTGAAGTCATACTGCATGGTAGCCATTCCATGGGTCCCAACTCTCCAGGTTTAAGGGATTCTTCCTTCAGCTAAAACATGCATGGGAAACCCAGAGTATGGTCGACCGTGTGATTGGGAAACGTTTTCAAATGCATCTCAGTTTCCGAACCCTGGTACTCTGGTTCACCATTCCAGACGCTTTACTAACACTCTCCCCACTTGGAGAGTCAGTGCCTTTAACCTCCTGTTTGGCACGGTTTGCAATTTCTGCGCAAGATGAACAGGAATAGGGAGATCCAATGAGAGACTAGCTGTAGGTGTCTGCACGGGCAAATGGAACGCTCATTTCCCAGCAGGAAGAGGAATTAAACAAAGGCTCATGGTGCCCTGCCGGAAACAGATTAGGGCCTGAAGCAATCCTGCGGTTTTGCGGCCAGCTCACAAGAAAGCGAGTTGAAGAAAGGAGCTCAGGGGCACAGTAATTCACAAACATGCAGAGTTATGAATGACAGCTATCGTCCAAAAATGTATTGAAGTAAGTCTTCGAAGAGGACTTGAAAGCGGGGCAGAATTTCAGGAAAACGATTTCAGGGGGTAGACTGGAATTGCACTTAAAGCATAGGAAAGGAGGCCGAATGTCGACAATGATGCACTTGGCCAAAAAGGGCGTATGCGTTTTTTCCTGAATATATTCAGGAAAAAACGCATACGCACTTTTTGGCCAACCAAGCAAGCGTGTAAAGGAAATCTCCGCTACAATGAAGTCTCACTGCCCCCCGGTCAAAAGGGCCATCTGAAAAAAGCGTAAAATCCAGAAAGGCAGGACAGGTCATGGAGAACAGGGAGCCTTGTTATGCTGATGGGCGGGATGTAAATTGCCAACAGCCACTCTGGAGAAGTGTATGGTGTTTCCTGAAACAGGTAGACAACAAAGCAAAACAGCCTATGGCACTTCCACTTACGGTCCGATAGATTAGGGAAATTAAAATCAAAAACACACAGCCACCCCAATGTTTGGGATGCCTCTGTTTACAAGAACGTCGTCTACGGTACAACTTAAATATCCAAGAAAGCAAAAAATGGATAAAGAAGTTGTGGTACACACGTACAATGTAATATAACTCAGCAATGAAATCTACATCATCACGTCCGTAACGGCATAATGAGTGGATTCAGGTACGATGATTCTACGAGAAATAAGTCACACAGAAAAAGAAACATCATAAGATATCCCTAATACACGGAACGTAAACTTGGCTACACATGAACTGAATTACAAAACAAAACAGGGTCTCAAATTTAGAAAACCATCTTATGCTTGCTTATGAGGAAAGGTGAGTTGGGGTGCTGCATAAAACCAGAGATTGAAATTAGCACACATACTCTTCCATAAGCAAAATATATAATAGACAAGACCTACACCTGGCTCAATGAAATGGGCTCAACACCCCATATTCAAAGCCGGGGAATATACCTAACAAATAAGAATCTTAAGACCCATGGATTTATATGTCTCCATAAGGAAATCAAGCGTGTGTACAGCGGCCTAAACGCAGCAGTGAAAATCCGATAAATCCCATTATCAAAATAAATTTCACAAACAAAACACAATGACAGTGAAATAGAGAGCAATTCTTAAATAATTCATTCAGGGCTTGTGATGCAACCTGGATTTACCACATCTACACCCAGAGCTGGGTGAGACATAAGGCTGAACACTTCGGGCTGATAGCATTGGTGAGGTTCGGTGAGCAAATGCAGACCCTTTGAAGTCATACTGCATGGTAGCCATTCCAAGGGTCCCAACTCTCCAGGTTTAAGGGATTCTTCCTTCAGCTAAAACATGCATGGGAAACCCAGAGTATGGTCCACCGTGTGATTGGGAAACGTTTTCAAATGCATCTCAGGTTTCGTTCCCTGGTACTCGGGTTCACCGTTCCAGACGCTTTGCTAACACTCTCCACACTTGAAGAGTCAGTGCCTTTAACCTCCTGTTTGGCACAGTTTGCAATTTCTGCGCAAGATGAACAGGGATAGGGAGAACCAATGAGAGACTAGCTGTAGGTGTCTGCACGGGCAAATGGAACGCTCATTTCCCACCAGGAAGAGGGATTAACCAAAGGCTCAGCGTGCCCTGCTGGAACAAGATTAAGTCCTGAAGCAATCCTGCGGTTTTGCGGCCAGCTCACAAGAAAGCGAGTTGAAGAAAGGAGCTCAGGGGCACTGTAATTCACAAACCTGCAGAGTTATGAATGACACCTATCGTCCAAAAATATATTGAAGTAAGTCTACGAAGAGGACTTGAAAGCGCGGCACAATTTCAGGAAAACGATTTCAGGGGGTAGACTGGAATTGCAATTAAAGCATAGGAAAAGAGGCAGAATGTCGACAATGATGCACTTGGCCAAAAAGGGCGTATGCATTTTTTCCTGAATATATTAGGGAAAAAACGCATACGCACTTTTTGGCCAACAAAGCAAGCGTGTCAAGGAAATCTGCACTACAATGAAGTCTCACTGCCCCCCGGTCAAAAGGGCCATCTGAAACAAGTGTAAAATCCAGAAAGGCAGGACAGGTCATGGAGAACAGGGAGCCTTGTTATGCTGATGGGCGGGATGTAAATTGCCAACAGCCACTCTGGAGAAGTGTATGGTGTTTCCTGAAACACGTAGGAAACAAAGCAACACAGCCTATATCACTTCCACTTAGGGTCCTATAGCTTACGGAAATTAAAATCAAAAACACCCAGCCACCCCAAAGTTTGGGACGGCTCTGTTTACAAGAACCTCGTCTACGGTACAAGTTAAATATCCGAGAAAGCAAAAAATGGATAAAGAAGTTGTGGTACGTACGTACAATGGAATATCACTCAGCAATCAGATCTACGTCATCAGGCCCGTAGCGGCATAATGAGTGGATTCAGGTACGACGATTCTACGAGAAATAAGTCACACAGAAAAAGAAACATCATAAGATATCCCTAATACACGGAACGTAAACTTGGCTACACATGAACTGAATTACAAAACAGAACAGGGTCTCAAATTTAGAAAACCAACTTATGCTTGCTTATGGGGAAAGGTGAGTTGGGGTGCTGCATCAAACCAGAGATTGAAATTAGCACAGATACCGTTCCACAAGCCAAATATATAATAGACAAGACCTACTCCTTGCTCAACGAAATGGACTCAACACCCCATATTCAACGCCTTGGAATATACCTGACAAGTAAGAATCTTAAGACCCATGGATTTATATGTCTCCATAAGGAAATCAAGCGTGTGTACAGTGGCCTAAACGCAGCTGTGAAAATCCGATAAATCCCATTATCAAAATAAATTTCAAAAACAAAACACAATGACAGTGAAATAGAGAGCAATTCTTAAAGAATTCATTCAGGGCTTGTGATGCAACCTGGATTTACCACATCTACACCAGAGCTGGGTGAGACATAAGGCTGGACACTTCGGGCTGATAGCATTGGTGAGGTTTGGTGAGCAAACGCAGACCGTTTTAAGTCATACTGCATGGTACCCATTCCATGGGTCCCAACTCTCCAGGGTTAAAGGATTCTTCCTTCAGCTAAAACATGCATGGGCAACCCAGAGTATGGTCCACCGTGTGATTGGGAAACGTTTTCAAATGCATCTCAGGTTTCGTCCCCTGGTACTTGGGTTCACCGTTCCAGACGCTTTACTAACACTCTCCCCACTTGGAGAGTCAGTGCCTTTAACCTCCTGTTTGGCACAGTTTGCAATTTCTGCGCAAGATGAACAGGAATAGGGAGAAGCAATGAGAGACTAGCTGTAGGTGTCTGCACAGGCAAATGGAACGCTCATTTCCCACCAGGAAGAGGAATTAACCAAAGGCTCAGCATGCCCTGCCGGAACCAGATTAGTGCCTGAAGCAATCCTGCGGTTTGCGGGCAGCTCACAAGAAAGCGAGTTGAAGAAAGGAGCTCAGGGGCACTGTAACTCACAAACCTGCAGAGTTAAGAATGACAGCTATCGTCCAAAAATGTATTGAAGTAAGTCTTCGAAGAGGACTTGAAAGCGGGGCAGAATTTCAGGAAAACGATTTCAGGGGGTAGACTGGAATTGCACTTAAAACATAGGAAAAGAGGCAGAATGTCGACAATGATGCACTTGGCCAAAAAGGGCGTATGCGTTTTTTCCTGAATATATTCAGGAAAAAACGCATACGCCCTTTTTGGCCAATCAAGCAAGCGTGTAAAGGAAATCTGCACTACAATGAAGTCTCACTGCCCACCAGTAAAAAGGGCCATCTGAAAAATGTGTAAAATCCAGAAAGGCAGGACAGGTCATGGAGAACAGGGAGCCTTGTTATGCTGATGGGCGGGATGTAAATTGCCAACAGCCACTCTGGAGTAGTGTATGGTGTTTCCTGAAACACGTAGGATACAAAGCAACACAGCCTATGGCACTTCCACTTAGGGTCCTATAGCTTAGGGAAATTAAAATCAAAAACACACAGCCACCCCAAAGTTTGGGACGGCTCTGTTTACAAGAACCTCGACTACGGTACAAGTTAAATATCTGAGAAAGCAAAAAATGGATAAAGAAGTGGTGGTACGTACGTACAATGGAATATCACTCAGCCATGAGATCTACGTCATCAGGCCCATAGCGGCATAATGAGTGGATTCAGGTACGACGATTCTACGAGAAATAAGTCACACAGAAAAAGAAACATCATTAGATATCACTAATACACGGAAGGTAATCTTGGCTACTCATGAACTGAATTACAAAACAGAACAGGGTCTCAAATTTAGAAAACCAACTTATGCTTGCTTATGGGGAAAGGTGAGTTTTTGGTGCTGCATCAAACCAGAGATTGAAATTAGCACAGATACCGTTCCATAAGCCAAATATATAATAGACAAGACCTACACCTTGCTCAACGAAATGGACTCAACACCCCATATTCAACGCCTGGGAATATACCTGACAAGTAAGAATCTTAAGACCCATGGATTTATATGTCTCCATAAGGAAATCACGCGTGTGTACAGCGGCCTAAACGCAGCAGTGAAAATCCGATAAATCCCATTATCAAAATAAATTTCACAAACAAAACACAATGACAGTGAAATAGAGAGCAATTCTTAAATAATTCATTCAGGGCTTGTGATGCAACCTGGATTTACCACATCTACACCCAGAGCTGGGTGAGACATAAGGCTGGACACTTCGGGCTGATAGCATTGGTGAGGTTCGGTGAGGAAACGCAGACCCTTTGAAGTCATACTGCATGGTAGCCATTCCATGGGTCCCAACTCTCCAGGTTTAAGGGATTCTTCCTTCAGCAAAAACATGCATGGGAAACCCAGAGTATGGTCCACCGTGTGATTGGGAAACGTTTTCAAATGCATCTCAGGTTTCGTCCCTGGTTCACCGTTCCAGACGCTTTACTAACACTCTCCCCACTTGGAGAGTCAGTGCCTTTAACCTCCTGTTTGGCACAGTTTGCAATTTCTGCGCAAGATGAACAGGAATAGGGAGAACCAATGAGAGACTAGCTGTAGGTGTTTGCACGGGAAAATGGAACGCTCATTTCCCACCAGGAAGAGGGATTAACCAAAGGCTCAGCGTGCCCAGCTGGAACCAGATTAGGGCCTGAAGCAATCCTGCGGTTTTGCGGCCAGCTCACAAGAAAGAGAGTTGAAGAAAGGAGCTCAGGGGCACTGTAATTCACAAACCTGCAGAGTTATGAATGAGAGCTATCGTCCAAAAATGTATTGAAGTAAGTCTACGAAGAAGACTTGAAAGCGGGGCAGAATTTCAGGAAAACGATTTCAGGGGGTAGACTGGAATTGCACTTAAAGCATAGGAAAAGAGGCAGAATGTCGACAATGATGCACCTGGCCAAAAAGGGCGTATGCGTTGTTTCCTGAATATATTCAGAAAAAAAGCATACGCCCTTTTTGGCCAACCAAGCAAGCGTGTCAAGGAAATCTGCACTACAATGAAGTCTCACTGCCCCCAGGTCCAAACGGCCATCTGAAACAAGTGTAAAATCCAGAAAGGCAAGACAGCTCATGGAAAAAGGGAGCCTTGTTATGCTGATGGGCGGGATGTAAATTGCCAACAGCCACTCTGGAGAAGTGTATGGTGTTTCCTGAAAAACGTAGGAAACAAAGCAACACAGCCTATGGCACTTCCACTTAGGGTCCTATAGCTTAGGGAAATTAAAATCAAAAACACACAGCCACCCCAAAGTTTGGGACGGCTCTGTTTACAAGAACCTCGTCTACGGTACAAGTTAAATATCCGAGAAAGCAAAAAATGGATAAAGAAGTTGTGGTACGTACGTACAATGGAATATCACTCAGCAATGAGATCTACGTCATCAGGCCCGTAGCGGCATAATGAGTGCATTCAGGTACGACGATTCTACGAGAAATAAGCCACACAGAAAAAGAAACATCATAAGATATCACTAATACACGGAATGTAAACTTGGCTACACATGAACTGAATTACAAAACAGAACAGGGTCTCAAATTTAGAAAACCAACTTATGCTTGCTTATGGGGAAAGGTGAGTTGGGGTGCTGCATCAAACCAGAGATTGAAATTAGCACAGATACCGTTCCATAAGCCAAATATATAATAGACAAGACCTACTCCTTGCTCAACGAAATGGACTCAACACCCCATATTCAACGCCTGGGAATATACCTGACAAGTAAGAATCTTCAGACCCATGGATATATATCTCTCCATAAGGAAATCAAGTGTGTGTACAGCGGACTAAACGCAGCAGTGAAAATCTGATAAATCCAATTATCAAAATAAATTTCACAAACAAAACACAATGACAGTAAAATAGAGAGCAATTCTTAAAGAATTCATTCAGGGCATGTGATGCAACCTGGATTTACCACATCTACACCCAGAGCTGGGTGAGACATAAGGCTAGACACTTCGGGCTGATAGCATTGGTGAGGTACGGTGAGCAAACGCAGACCCTTTGAAGTCATACTGCATGGTACCCATTCCATGGGTCCCAACTCTCCAGGTTTAAGGGATTCTTCCTTCAGCTGAAACATGCATGGGAACCCCAGAGTATGGTTCACCGTGTGATTGGGAAACGTTTTCAAATGCATCTCAGGTTTCGACCCCTGCTACTCGGGTGCACCGTTCCAGGCGCTTTACTAACACTCTCCCCACTTGGAGAGTCAGTGCCTTTAACTTCCTGTTTGCCACAGTTTGCAATTTCTGCGCAAGATGAACAGGAATAGGGAGAACCAATGAGAGACTAGCTGTAGGTGTCTGCACGGGCAAATGGAACGCTCATTTCCCACCAGGAAGAGGAATTAACCAAAGGCTCAGCGTGCCCTGCTGGAACCAGATTAGGGCCTAAAGCAATCCAGCAGTTTTGCGGCCAGCTCACAAGAAAGCGAGTTGAAGAATGGAGCTCAGGGGCACTGTAATTCACAAACCTGCAGAGTTATGAATGACAGCTATCGTCCAAAAATGTATTGAAGTAAGTCTTCGAAGTGGACTTGAAAGCGGGGCAGAATTTCAGGAAAACGATTTCAGGGGGTAGACTGGAATTGCACTTAAAGCATAGGAAAAGACTCCGAATGTCGACAATGATGCACTTGGCCAAAAAGGGCGTATGCGTTTTTTCCTGAATATATTCAGGAGAAAACGCATACGCACTTTTTGGCCAACCAAGCAAGCGTGTCAAGGAAATCTGCACTACAATGAAGTCTCACTGCCCCCCTGTCAAAAAGGCCATCTGAAACAAGTGTAAAATCCAGAAAGGCAGGACAGGTCATGGAGAACAGGGAGCCTTGTTATGCTGATGGGCGGGATGTAAATTGTCAACAGCCACTGTGGAAAAGTGTATGGTGTTTCCTGAAACACGTAGGAAACAAAGCAACACAGCCTATGGCACTTCCACTTAGGGTCCTATAGCTTAGGGAAATTAAAATCAAAAACACACAGCCACCCCAAAGTTTGGGACGGCTCTGTTTACAAGAACCTCGTCTACGGTACAAGTTAATATCCGAGAAAGCAAAAAATGGATAAAGCAGTTGTGGTACGTACGTACAATGGAATATCACTCAGCCATGAGAACTACGTCATCTGGCCCGTAGCGGCATAATGAGTGCATTAAGGTACGACGATTCTACGAGAAATAAGTCACACAGACAAAGAAACATCATAAGATATCACTAATACACGGAATGTAAACTTGGCTACACATGAACTGAATTACAAAACAGAACAGGGTCTCAAATTTAGAAAACCAACTTATGCTTGCTTATGGGGAAAGGTGAGTTTTTGGTGCTGCATCAAACCAGAGATTGAAATTAGCACAGATACCGTTCCATAAGCCAAATATATAATAGACAAGACCTACTCCTTGCTCAACGAAATGGACTCAACACCCCATATTCAACGCCTGGGAATATACCTGACAAGTAAGAATCTTAATACCCATGGATTTATATGTCTCCATAAGGAAATCAAGCGTGTGTACAGCGGCCTAAACGCAGCAGTGAAAATCCGATAAATCCCATTATCAAAATAAATTTCAAAAACAAAACACAATGACAGTGAAATACAGAGCAATTCTTAAATAATTCATTCAGGGCTTGTGATGCAACCTGGATTTACCACCTCTACACCCAGAGCTGGGTGAGACATAAGGCTGGACACTTCTTCCTGATAGCATTGGTGAGGTTCGCTGAGCAAACGCAGACCCCTTGAAGTCATACTGCATGGTAGCCATTCCATGGGTCCCAACTCTCCAGGTTTAAGGGATTCTTCCTTCAGCTAAAACATGCATGGGAAACCCAGAGTATGGTCGACCGTGTGATTGGGAAACGTTTTCAAATGCATCTCAGTTTCCGAACCCTGGTACTCTGGTTCACCATTCCAGACGCTTTACTAACACTCTCCCCACTTGGAGAGTCAGTGCCTTTAACCTCCTGTTTGGCACGGTTTGCAATTTCTGCGCAAGATGAACAGGAATAGGGAGATCCAATGAGAGACTAGCTGTAGGTGTCTGCACGGGCAAATGGAACGCTCATTTCCCAGCAGGAAGAGGAATTAACCAAAGGCTCAGCGTGCCCTGCTGGAACAAGATTAGGGCCTGAAGCAATCCTGCGGTTTTGCGGCCAGCTCACAAGAAAGCGAGTTGAAGAAAGGAGCTCAGGGGCACTGTAATTCACAAACCTGCAGAGTTATGAATGACACCTATCGTCCAAAAATATATTGAAGTAAGTCTACGAAGAGGACTTGAAAGCGCGGCACAATTTCAGGAAAACGATTTCAGGGGGTAGACTGGAATTGCAATTAAAGCATAGGAAAAGAGGCAGAATGTCGACAATGATGCACTTGGCCAAAAAGGGCGTATGCATTTTTTCCTGAATATATTAGGGAAAAAACGCATACGCACTTTTTGGCCAACAAAGCAAGCGTGTCAAGGAAATCTGCTCTACAATGAAGTCTCACTGCCCCCCGGTCAAAAGGGCCATCTGAAACAAGTGTAAAATCCAGAAAGGCAGGACAGGTCATGGAGAACAGGGAGCCTTGTTATGCTGATGGGCGGGATGTAAATTGCCAACAGCCACTCTGGAGAAGTGTATGGTGTTTCCTGAAACACGTAGGAAACAAAGCAACACAGCCTATATCACTTCCACTTAGGGTCCTATAGCTTACGGAAATTAAAATCAAAAACACACAGCCACCCCAAAGTTTGGGACGGCTCTGTTTACAAGAACCTCGTCTACGGTACAAGTTAAATATCCGAGAAAGCAAAAAATGGATAAAGAAGTTGTGGTACGTACGTACAATGGAATATCACTCAGCAATCAGATCTACGTCATCAGGCCCGTAGCGGCATAATGAGTGGATTCAGGTACGACGATTCTACGAGAAATAAGTCACACAGAAAAAGAAACATCATAAGATATCACTAATACACGGAACGTAAACTTGGCTACACATGAACTGAATTACAAAACAGAACAGGGTCTCAAATTTAGAAAACCAACTTATGCTTGCTTATGGGGAAAGGTGAGTTGGGGTGCTGCATCAAACCAGAGATTGAAATTAGCACAGATACCGTTCCAAAAGCCAAATATATAATAGACAAGACCTACTCCTTGCTCAACGAAATGGACTCAACACCCCATATTCAACGCCTGGGAATATACCTGACAAGTAAGAATCTTAAGACCCATGGATTTATATGTCTCCATAAGGAAATCAAGCGTGTGTACAGTGGCCTAAACGCAGCTGTGAAAATCCGATAAATCCCATTATCAAAATAAATTTCAAAAACAAAACACAATGACAGTGAAATAGAGAGCAATTCTTAAAGAATTCATTCAGGGCTTGTGATGCAACCTGGATTTACCACATCTACACCAGAGCTGGGTGAGACATAAGGCTGGACACTTCGGGCTGATAGCATTGGTGAGGTTTGGTGAGCAAACGCAGACCGTTTTAAGTCATACTGCATGGTACCCATTCCATGGGTCCCAACTCTCCAGGGTTAAAGGATTCTTCCTTCAGCTAAAACATGCATGGGCAACCCAGAGTATGGTCCACCGTGTGATTGGGAAACGTTTTCAAATGCATCTCAGGTTTCGTCCCCTGGTACTTGGGTTCACCGTTCCAGACGCTTTACTAACACTCTCCCCACTTGGAGAGTCAGTGCCTTTAACCTCCTGTTTGGCACAGTTTGCAATTTCTGCGCAAGATGAACAGGAATAGGGAGAAGCAATGAGAGACTAGCTGTAGGTGTCTGCACAGGCAAATGGAACGCTCATTTCCCACCAGGAAGAGGAATTAACCAAAGGCTCAGCATGCCCTGCCGGAACCAGATTAGTGCCTGAAGCAATCCTGCGGTTTGCGGGCAGCTCACAAGAAAGCGAGTTGAAGAAAGGAGCTCAGGGGCACTGTAACTCACAAACCTGCAGAGTTAAGAATGACAGCTATCGTCCAAAAATGTATTGAAGTAAGTCTTCGAAGAGGACTTGAAAGCGGGGCAGAATTTCAGGAAAACGATTTCAGGGGGTAGACTGGAATTGCACTTAAAACATAGGAAAAGAGGCAGAATGTCGACAATGATGCACTTGGCCAAAAAGGGCGTATGCGTTTTTTCCTGAATATATTCAGGAAAAAACGCATACGCACTTTTTGGCCAATCAAGCAAGCGTGTAAAGGAAATCTGCACTACAATGAAGTCTCACTGCCCACCAGTAAAAAGGGCCATCTGAAAAATGTGTAAAATCCAGAAAGGCAGGACAGGTCATGGAGAACAGGGAGCCTTGTTATGCTGATGGGCGGGATGTAAATTGCCAACAGCCACTCTGGAGTAGTGTATGGTGTTTCCTGAAACACGTAGGATACAAAGCAACACAGCCTATGGCACTTCCACTTAGGGTCCTATAGCTTAGGGAAATTAAAATCAAAAACACACAGCCACCCCAAAGTTTGGGACGGCTCTGTTTACAAGAACCTCGACTACGGTACAAGTTAAATATCTGAGAAAGCAAAAAATGGATAAAGAAGTGGTGGTACGTACGTACAATGGAATATCACTCAGCCATGAGATCTACGTCATCAGGCCCATAGCGGCATAATGAGTGGATTCAGGTACGACGATTCTACGAGAAATAAGTCACACAGAAAAAGAAACATCATTAGATATCACTAATACACGGAAGGTAATCTTGGCTACTCATGAACTGAATTACAAAACAGAACAGGGTCTCAAATTTAGAAAACCAACTTATGCTTGCTTATGGGGAAAGGTGAGTTGGGGTGCTGCATAAAACCAGAGATTGAAATTAGCACACATATTCTTCCATAAGCAAAATATATAATAGACAAGACCTACACCTGGCTCAATGAAATGGGCTCAACACCCCATATTCAAAGCCGGGGAATATACCTAACAAATAAGAATCTTAAGACCCATGGATTTATATGTCTCCATAAGGAAATCAAGCGTGTGTACAGCGGCCTAAACGCAGCAGTGAAAATCCGATAAATCCCATTATCAAAATAAATTTCACAAACAAAACACAATGACAGTGAAATAGAGAGCAATTCTTAAATAATTCATTCAGGGCTTGTGATGCAACCTGGATTTACCACATCTACACCCAGAGCTGGGTGAGACATAAGGCTGGACACTTCGGGCTGATAGCATTGGTGAGGTTCGGTGAGCAAATGCAGACCCTTTGAAGTCATACTGCATGGTAGCCATTCCAAGGGTCCCAACTCTCCAGGTTTAAGGGATTCTTCCTTCAGCTAAAATATGCATGGGAAACCCAGAGTATGGTCCACCGTGTGATTGGGAAACGTTTTCAAATGCATCTCAGGTTTCGTCCCCTGGTACTCGGGTTCACCGTTCCAGAAGCTTTACTAACACTCTCCCCACTTGGAGAGTCAGTGCCTTTAACCTCCTGTTTGGCACAGTTTGCAATTTCTGCGCAAGATGAACAGGGATAGGGAGAACCAATGAGAGACTAGCTGTAGGTGTTTGCACGGGCAAATGGAACGCTCATTTCCCACCAGGAAGAGGGATTAACCAAAGGCTCAGCGTGCCCTGCTGGAACAAGATTAGGGCCTGAAGCAATCCTGCGGTTTTGCGGCCAGCTCACAAGAAAGCGAGTTGAAGAAAGGAGCTCAGGGTCACTGTAATTCACAAACCTGCAGAGTTATGAATGACAGCTATCGTCCAAAAATATATTGAAGTAAGTCTACGAAGAGGACTTGAAAGCGCGGCACAATTTCAGGAAAACGATTTCAGGGGGTAGACTGGAATTGCACTTAAAGCATAGGAAAAGAGGCAGAATGTCGACAATGATGCACTTGGCCAAAAAGGGCGTATGCATTTTTTCCTGAATATATTAGGGAAAAAACGCACACGCACTTTTTGGCCAACAAAGCAAGCGTGTCAAGGAAATCTGCTCTACAATGAAGTCTCACTGCCCCCCGGTCAAAAGGGCCATCTGAAACAAGTGTAAAATCCAGAAAGGCAGGACAGGTCATGGAGAACAGGGAGCCTTGTTATGCTGATGGGCGGGATGTAAATTGCCAACAGCCACTCTGGAGAAGTGTATGGTGTTTCCTGAAACACGTAGGAAACAAAGCAACACAGCCTATGGCACTTCCACTTAGGGTCCTATAGCTTAGGGAAATTAAAATCAAAAACACACAGCCACCCCAAAGTTTGGGACGGCTCTGTTTACAAGAACCTCGTCTACGGTACAAGTTAAATATCCGAGAAAGCAAAAAATGGATAAAGAGGTTGTGGTACGTACGTACAATGGAATATCACTCAGCCATGAGATCTACGTCATCAGGCCCGTAGCGGCGTAATGAGTGGATTCAGGTACGACGATTCTACGAGAAATACGTCACACAGAAAAAGTAACATCATAAGATATCACTAATACACGGAACGTAAACTTGGCTACACATGAACTGAATTAGAAAACAGAACAGGGTCTCAAATTTAGAAAACCAACTTATGCTTGCTTATGGGGAAAGGTGAGTTGGGGTGCTGCATCAAACCAGAGATTGAAATTAGCACAGATACCGTTCCATAAGCCAAATATATAATAGACAAGACCTACTCCTTGCTCAACGAAATGGACTCAACACCCCATATTCAACGCCTGGGAATATACCTGACAAGTAAGAATCTTAAGACCCATGGATTTATATGTCTCCATAAGGAAATCAAGCGTGTGTACAGCGGCCTAAACGCAGCAGTGAAAATCCGATAAATCCCATTATCAAAATAAATTTCACAAACAAAACACAATGACATTGAAATAGAGAGCAATTCTTAAATGATTCATTCAGCGCTTGTGATGCAACCTGGATTTACCACATCTACACCCAGAGCTGGGTGAGACATAAGGCTGGACACTTCGGGCTGATAGCATTGGTGAGGTTCGGTGAGCAAACGCAGACCCTTTGAAGTCATACTGCATGGTAGCCATTCCATGGGTCCCAACTCTCCAGGTTTAAGGGATTCTTCGTTCAGCTAAAACATGCATGGGAAACCCAGAGTATGGTCCACCGTGTGATTGGGAAACGTTTTCAAATGCATCTCAGGTTTCGTCCCCTGGTACTCGGGTTCACCGTTCCAGACGCTTTACTAACACTCTCCCCACTTGGAGAGTCAGTGCCTTTAACCTCCTGTTTGGAACAGTTTGCAATTTCTGCGCAACATGAACAGGAATAGGGAGAACCAATGAGAGACTAGCTGTAGGTGTCTGCACGGGCAAATGCAACGCTCATTTCCCACCAGGAAGAGGAATTAAGCAAAGGCTCAGCGTGCCCTGCCTGAACCAGATGAGTGCCTGAAGCAATCCTAGGGTTTTGCGGCCAGCTCACAAGAAAGCGAGTTAAAGAAAGGAGCTCAGGGGCACTGTAATTCACAAACCTGCAGAGTTATGAATGACAGCTATCGTCCAAAAATGTATTGAAGTAAGTCTACGAAGAGGACTCGAAAGCGGGATAGAATTTCAGGAAACCGATTTCAGGGGGTAGACTGGAATTGCACTTAAAGCATAGGAAAAGAGGCAGAATGTCGACAATGATGCACTTGGCCAAAAAGGGCGTATGCATTTTTTCCTGAATATATTCCGGAAAAAACGCATACGCCCTTTTTGGCCAACCAAGCAAGCGTGTCAAGGAAATCTGCACTACAATGAAGTCTCACTCCACCCGGTCCAAACGGCCATCTGAAACAAGTGTAAAATCCAGAAAGGCAGGACAGGTCATGGAGAACAGGGAGCCTTGTTATGCTGATGGGCGGGATATAAATTGCCAACAGCCACTCTGGAGAAGTGTATGGTGTTTCCTGAAACACGTAGGAAACAAAGCAACACAGCCTATGGCACTTCCACTTAGGGTCCTATAGCTTAGGGAAATTAAAATCAAAAACACACAGCCACCCCAAAGTTTGGGACGGCTCTGTTTACAAGAACCTCGTCTACGGTACAAGTTAAATATCCGAGAAAGCAAAAAATGGAAAAAGAAGTTGTGGTACGTACGTACAATGGAATATCACTCAGCAATCAGATCTACGTCTTCTGGCCCGTAGCGGCATAATGAGTGGATTCAGATACGATGATTCTAAGTGAAATATGTCACACAGAAAAAGAAACATCATAAGATATCACTAATACACGGAATGTAAACTTGGCTACACATGAACTGAATTACAAAACAGAACAGGGTCTCAAATTTAGAAAACCAAGTTATGCTTGCTTATGGGGAAAGGTGAGTTGGGGTGCTGCATCAAACCAGAGATTGAAATTAGCACAGATACCGTTCCATAAGCCAAATATATAATAGACAAGACCTACTCCTTGCTCAACGAAATGGACTCAACACCCCATATTCAACGCCTGGGAATATACCTGACAAGTAAGAATCTTAAGACCCATGGATTTATATGTCTCCATAAGGAAATCAAGCGTGTGTACAGCGGCCTAAACGCAGCAGTTAAAATCCGATAAATCCCATTATCAAAATAAATTTCAAAAAGAAAACACAATGACAGTGAAATAGAGAGCAATTCTTAAATAATTCATTCAGGGCTTGTGATGCAACCTGGATTTACCACATCTACACCCAGAGCTGGGTGAGACATAAGGCTGGACACTTCGGGGTGATAGCATTGGTGAGGTTGGGTGAGCAAACGCAGATCCTTTGAAGTCATACTGCATGGTCCCCATTCCATGGGTCCCAACTCTCCAGGTTTAAGGGATTCTTCCTTCAGCTAAAACATGCATGGGAAACCCAGAGTATGGTCCACCGTGTGATTGGGAAACCTTTTCAAATGCATCTCAGGTTTCGTGCCCTGGTACTCGGGTGCACCGTTCCAGAAGCTTTACAAACACTCTCCCCACTTGGAGAGTCAGTGCCTTTAACCTCCTGTTTGGCACAGTTTGCAATTTCTGCGCAAGATGAACAGGAATAGGGAGAACCAATGAGAGACTAGCTGTAGGTGTCTGCACGGTTAAATGGAACGCTCATTTCCCACCAGGAAGAGGAATTAACCAAAGGCTCAGCGTGCCCTGCCGGAACCAGATTAGGGCCTGAAACAATCCTGCGGTTTTGCGGCCAGCTCACAAGATAGCGAGTTGTAGAAAGGAGCCCAGGGGCACTGTAATTCACAAACCTGCAGAGTTATGAATAACAGCTATCGTCCAAAAATGTATTGAAGTAAGTCTTCGAAGAGGACTTGAAAGCGGGGCAGAATTTCAGGAAAACGATTTCAGGGGGTAGACTGGAATTGCACTTAAAGCATATGAAAAGAGGCAAAATGTCCACAATGATGCACTTGGCCAAAAAGTGCGTATGCGATTTTTCGTGAATATATTCAGGAAAAAACGCATACGAAATTTTTGGTCAAACAAGCAAGCGTGTAAAGGAAATCTGCACTAAAATGAAGTTTCACTGCCCCCCGGTCCAAAGGGCCATCTGAAAAAAGTGTAAAATCCAGAAAGGCAGGACAGGTCATGGAGAACAGGGAGCCTTGTTTTGCTGATGGGCGGGATGTAAATTACCAACAGCTACTCTGGAGAAATGTACGGTGTTTCATGAAACACGTAGGAAACCAAGCAACACAGCCTATGGCACTTCCACTTAGGGTCCTATAGCTTAGGGAAATTAAAATCAAAAACACACAGCCACCCAAATGTTTGGGACGGCTCTGTTTACAAGAACCTCGTCTACGGTACAAGTTAATATCCGAGAAAGCAAAAAATGGATAAAGAAGTGGTGGTACGTACGTACAATGGAATATCACTCAGCAATGAGATCTACGTCATCAGGCCCGTAGCGGCATAATGAGTAAATTCAGGTACGACGATTCTACGAGAAATAAGTCACACAGAAAAAGAAACATCATAAGATATCACTAATACACGGAACGTAAACTTGGCTACACATGAACTGAATTACAAAACAGAACAGGGTCTCAAATTTAGAAAACCAACTTATGCTTGCTTATGGGGAAAGGTGAGTTGGTGTGCTGCATAAAACCAGAGATTGAAATTAGCACAGATACTGCTCCATAAGACAAATATATAATAGACAAGACCTACTCCTTGCTCAACGAAATGGACTCAGCACCCCATATTAATCGCCTGGGAATATACCTGACAAGTAAGAATCTTAAGACCCGTGGATTTATATGTCTCCATAAGGAAATCAAGTGTGTGTACAGGGGCCTAAACGCAGCAGTGAAAATCCGATAAATCCCATTATCAAAATAAATTTCACAAACACAACACAATGACAGTGAAATAGAGAGCATTTCTTAAATAATTCATTCAGGGCTTCTGATGCAACCTGGATTTACCACATCTACACCCAGAGCTGGGTGAGACATAAGGCTGGACACTTCGCGCTGATAGCATTGGTGAGGTTCGGTGAGCAAACGCAGACCCTTTGAAGTCATACTGCTTGGTACCCATTCCATGGCTCCCAGCTCTCCAGGTTTAAGGGATTCTTCCTTCAGCTAAAACATGCATGGGAAACACAGAGTATGGTCCACCGTGTGATTGGGAAACGTTTTCAAATGCATCTCAGGTTTCGACCCCTGCTACTCGGGTGCACCATTCCAGACGCTTTACTAACACTCTCCCCACTTGGAGAGTCAGTGCCTTTAACCTCCTGTTTGGCACAGTTTGCAATTTCTGCGCAAGATGAACAGGAATAGGGAGAACCAATGGAGACTAGCTGTAGGTGTCTGCACGGGCAAATGGAACGCTCATTTCCCACCAGGAAGAGGAATTAACCAAAGGCTCAGCGTGCCCTGCCGGAACCAGATTAGGGCCTGAAGCAATCCTGCGGTTTTGCGGCCAGCTCACAAGATAGCGAGTTGTAGAAAAGAGCTCAGGGGCACTGTAATTCACAAACCTGCAGAGTTATGAATGACAGCTATCGTCCAAAAATGTATTGAAGTAAGTCTTCGAAGAGGACTTGAAAGCGGTGCAGAATTTCAGGAAAACGATTTCAATGTGTAGACTGGAATTGCACTTAAAGCCTAGGAAAAGAGGCAGAATGTCCACAATGATGCACTTGGCCAAAAAGTGCGTATGCGTTTTTTCCTGAATATATTCAGGAAAAAATGCATACGCACTTTTTGGCCAACCAAGCAAGCGTGTAAAGGAAATCTGCACTACATTGTAGTCTCACTGCCCCCCGGTCAAAAGGGCCATCTGAAAAAAGTGTAAAATCCAGAAAGGCAGGACAGGTCATGGAAAACAGGGAGCCTTGTTATGCTGATGGGCGGGATGTAAATTCTCAACAGCCACTCTGGAGAAGTGTATGGTGTTTCCTGAAACACGTAGGAAACAAAGCAACACAGCCTATGGCACTTCCACTTATGGTCCTATAGCTTAGGGAAATTAAAATCAAAAACACACAGCCACCCCAAAGTTTGGGATGGCTCTGTTTACAAGAACCTCGCCTATGGTACAAGTTAAATATCCGAGAAAGCAAAAAATGGATAAAGAAGTTGTGGTACGTACGTACAATGGAATATCACTCAGCAATGAGGTCTACGTCATCAGGCCCGTAGCGGCATAATGAGTGCATTCACGTACGACGATTCTACGAGAAATAAGTCACACAGAAATAGAAACATCATAAGATATCACTAATACACGGAACGTAAACTTGGCTACACATGAACTGAATTACAAAACAGAACAGGGTCTCAAATTTAGAAAACCAACTTATGCATGCTTAAGGGGAAAGGTGAGTTGGGGTGCTGCATAAAACCAGAGATTGAAATTACCACAGATACCCTTCCATAAGCCAAATATATTAGAGTCAAGGCCTACTCCTTGCTCAACGAAATGGACTCCACACCACATATTCCACGCCTAGGAATATACCTGTCTAGTAAGAATCTTAAAACCCATGGATTTATATGTCTACGTAAGAGAATCAACTGTGTGTACAGCGGCATAAACACAGCAGTGAAAATCCGATAAATCCAGTTATCAAAATAAATTACAAAAACAAAACACAATGACAGTGAAATAGAGAGCAATTCTTAAATAATTCATTCAGGGCTTGTGATGTAACCTGGATTTACCACATCTACACCAAGAGCTTGGTGAGACATAAGGCCGGACCCTTCGGGCTGATAGCATTGGTGAGGTTCGGTGAACAAATGCAGACCCTTTGAAGTCATACTGCATGGTACCCATTCCATGGATCCCAACTCTCCAGGTTTAAGGGATTCTTCCTTCAGGTAAAACATCCATGGGAAACACAGAGTATGGTCCACCGTGTGACCGGTAAACATTTTTAAATGCATCTCAGTTTTCGTCCCCTGCTACTCGGGTTCACCATTCCAGAAAATTTACTAACACTCTCCCAGCTTGGAGAGTCAGTGCCTTTAACCTCCTGTTTGGCACAGTCTGCAATTTCTGTGCAAGATGAACAGGACTAGGGAGAACCAATGAGAGACTAGCTGTAGGTATCTGCATGGGCAAATTTAACGCTCATTTCCCACTAGGAAGAAGAAATAACCAAAGGCTCAGCATGCCGTGCCGGAACCAGATTAGGGCCTGAAGCCATCCTGCGGTTTTGCGGCCAGCTCACAAGAGAGCGAGTTGAAGAAAGGAGCTCAGGGCCACTGCCATTCACAAATCTGCAGAGTTATAAATGACAGCTATCGTCCATGAATATCTGAAGGAAGGCTGCGAAGAGGACTTGAAAGCGGGGCAGAATTCCAGGAATACGATTTCAGGAATAAACGGGAAGTCCTTTGAAAGCATATTAAAAGAGGCAGAAACTCGACAATGATGCCCTTGGTCAAAATGGCATATGTGATTTTTCCAGGGCCCTCATTCAAGAGGGTAGGAGGCTCCCAGCATGCTTCAGTGGCCAACAGAGGCTCCACGTCACCAAGGCGACGTGAGCCAACCAGGCAGGAGTGACCTCACATCAGAGGGCCCACCTCACAGAAGGGTAAGGTACCCAGCCAGGATCAGACTCTCACCAGAGTGCCCACATCAGCTAGGGGCTGGGAACCAGGCAGGAGTGTCCTCACACCCGTGGGGCCACATCATCGAAAGTTGAGGTACCCAACACATGTTGTCTCAAACCAGAGGACCCACATCACCATGGGTCTCGGATCGAGTCAGGCAGGAGTAGCCTCACAACACAGGGCCAATAGAATAAAAAAGCTGAGGAATCCTGCAGTGGGAACCTCCCAGCAGGTGGCCCAGAGCAACGAGTCTATGCGATCCAGGCCGCAGTGAACTCACAGCAGAGGGCCCACATCATGAAACTGTGAGCAACCCAGCCGTTGGGACCTCAGAGCAGAAGGCCCACATTCCCATGGGGTTGGGAACATGGCACGAGTGTCCTCACACCACTTAGCATGTATCAGAAAATGTGGGTACCCTGCAGTTAGGGCCTGACGCCAGAGGGCCCTCATCACCGTTTGGAGGAGGCTCCCAGCAGGCTCCAACTGACACAAGAGGGCCGACGTTGCCAAGGCGGGGTGTGCCAGCCAGGCAGGAGTGACCTCACAGCAGAGGGCCCACCTCACAGAAGGGTGAGGAACCCAGCCAGGATCACACTCTCACCAGAGGACACACATCACCATGGGGCCTGGAGTGAAGCAGGCAGGAGGAGTCTCAAAACAGAGGGCCCATGGAAGAAAAAAGGTGAGGAATCCCGCAGTTGGAACCTCCCTGCAGTCGGCCAGCAGCAGCGAGGCTATGGGATCCAGGCCGGAGTGAACTCACACCAGAGGGCCCTCATCATGAAACTGAGCAACCCACCTTTGGGACTTCAGAGCAGAAGGCCCACATTCCCATGGTGTTGGGAACCTGGCAGGAGTGTACTCGCACCACAGGGTGCACATCAGAAAATTTGGGGAGCTCAGGAGTTAGGGCCTGACGCCAGAGGTCCCTCATTACCGAGGGGAGGAGACTCCCAGCAGGCACCAACTCCCAACTGAGGGCCCATGTCGCCAAGGTGACGTGTGCCAGTCAGGCAGGAGTGACCTCACAGCAGAGGGCCTACCTCACAGAAGGGTGAGGAACCCAGCCAGGATAAGACTCTCACCAGAGAACCCACATCACCAAGGGGATCGGAACAAGGCAGGAGTGTCCTCACACCAGTGGGGCCCATTATAGAAAGGTGAGGAACCCAGCACATGTGGCCTAAACCAGAGGACCCACATTCCCAAGGTGCTCCGAGTGAGGCAGGCAGGAGTAGCCTAACAACACAGGGCCCACAGAATAAAAAATGTGAGGAATCCAGCAGTTTGAACCTCCCAGCAGGTGGCCCAGAGCACGGAGTCTATGGGATCCAGGCCACAGTGAACTCACAGCAGAGGGCCCACATCATGAAACTGTGAGCAACCCAGCCGGTGGGACCTCAAAGCAGAAGGCCCACATCCCCATGTGGATGGGAACCTTGCAGGAGTGTCCTCGCACAACTTAGAACATATCAGAAAATGTGGGAACCCAGCAGTTAGAGCCTGGCGCCAGAGGGCCTTCATCACCGAGGAGAGGAGGCTACCAGCAGGCTCCAAATGCCACCAGAGGGCCGACGTCACCAAGGCAATGGGAGCAAGCCAGGCAGGAGTTACCTCACAGCAGAGGGCCCACCTCACAGAAGTGTGAGGAACCCAACCAGGATCAGACTCTAACCAGAGGGCCCACATCACCAAGGGGATGGAAACCAGGCAGGAGTGTCCTCACACCAGTGGGGCCACATCAGCCAAAGGTGAGGAACACAGCACATGTGGCCTCAAACAAGGGGACACACATCACGAAAGGGCTGGGAGTGAGGCATGCAGGAGGAGACTCACAACAGAGGGCCCATAGAATAAAAAAGGTGAGGAACCCCGCAGTTGGAAGCTCCAAGCAGGTGGCCCAGAGCACCGAGGCTATGGGATCCATGCCGGAGTGAACTCACAGTAGATGGCCCACATTCTGACACTGTGAGCAACCCAGCCATTGGGACCTCAGAGCAGAAAGCCCACATTCCCATGGGGATGGGACCCTGGCAGGAGTGTACTCGCATGACAGGCCGCACATCAGAAAATTTTGGGAGCCCATGATTTAGGGCCTGACGCCAGAGGGTCCTCATTACCGAGGGGAGGAGACTCCCAGCAGGCACCAACTCCCAACTGAGGGCGCACATCGCCAAGGTGACGTGTGACAGCCAGGCAGGAGTGACCTCACAGCAGAGGGCCCACATCCCAGAAGTGTGAGGAATCCAGCCAGGATCAGACTCTCACCAGAGGGCCCCCATCACCAAGGGGGTGGGAACCAGGCAGGAGTGTCCTCACACCAGTGGGGCCACATCAATAAAGGTGAGGATACCGGCACAGGTGGCCTCAAACCAGAGGACCTACATCACAAAGGGGCTCGGAGTGAGTTAGGAAGGAGGAGCATGAAAACACAGGACCCAAAGAATAGAAAAGGTAAGGAATCCAGCAGTAGGAACCTCCCAGCAGGCGGCTCAGAGCACAGAGTCTATGGGATCTAGGCCTGAGTGAACTAACACCAGAGAGCCAACATCATGAAACGGTGAAAAACACAGGTGTTGGGACCTTAGAGCAAAAGGCCCACATGCCCATGGGGATGGGAACCTGGCAGGAGTGCCCTCGCACCACTTAGCACGTATCAGAAAATGTGGGAACCCAGCAGTTAGGGCCTGATGCCAGAGGGCCTCATCACCGAGGGGAGGAGGCTCCCAGCAGGCTCCAACTGCCACCAGAGGGCCGACGTCGCCAAGGCGGGGTGTGCCAGCCAGGCAAAAATGACCTCAGAGAAGAGGGCCCACCTCACAGAAGTGTGAGGAACCCAACCAGGATCAGACTCTCGCCAGAGGGACCACATCACCAAGGGGATGGGAAGCAGGCAGGAGTGTCCTCACACCAGTGGGGCCACATCATCAAAAGATGAGGAACCCATCACATGTGGCCTCAAACCAGAGGACACACATCACCAAGGGGCTGGGAGTGAGGCAGGTGTCTGGAGGGGCACATTTAACTCTAATTTCCCACCAGGAAGAGGAATTAACCAAAGGCTCAGAGTGCCGTGCCACACCCTGATTACGGCCTGAAGCAAACCTGCGGTTTTGTGGCCAGCTTTCAAGAAAGCGAGTTAAGAAAGGAAATCACGGGCACTGTAATTCACAAACCTGCAGAGTTATAAATGACAGCTATTGGCAAAAATATATTGAAGTAAGTCTGCAAAGAGGTCTTGAAAACGAGGCAGAATTGCAGGAATCATATATCAGGAGGTAGATTGGAATTGCGTTTAAAGCATGTGAAAAGCGGCAGATCTTTGACAGTGATGCACTTGGACAAAAAGTGCGTATACATTTTTTCCTGAATATATTCAGAAAAAACGCATATGCCCTTCTTGTCCAACCAAGCACTCCAGCAATGGAAATCCGCACTACAATGAAGTCTCATTTCCCATTCGTCAAAAGGGCCATCTGAGAAAAGTGTAAAAACCAGAAACACAGGACAGGCCATGGAGAACAGGGAGCCTTGTTATGCTGATGGGCGGGATGTAAACTGCCAACAGACACTCTGGAGATGTTTATGGTGTATCCTGAAACATCTGAAAAACAAAGCTACAGAGCCTAGGGCACTTCCACTTTTGGCCCTATAGCTTAGGAAATTTAAAATCAACAAGACACAGCCAACACAAAATTTAGGGCTGCTGTGTTTACAAGAACCTCGAGTGCAGTACAAATTAAATATCCCAGAAAGAAAAAAATGGATAAAGAAGTTGTGCTACCTACGTACAACGGAATATCACTCAGCAATGAAATCAATGTCATCAGGCCTGTAGCAGCAAATTGAGTGGATTTAGGTATGATGATTCTAAGAGAAATATGTCACACACAGAAAGATAATTATCATAAGATATCACTAATAGAGGGAGTGTAAACTTGGCTACACATAAACTAAATTACAAAACCGAACAGAGTCTCACATTTAGATAAAAAACGCATGCTTCCTTAAGGGGAAAGTTGAGTTAGGGTGCTGTATAAAACCAGAGATTGAAATTAGCACACATACCGTTCCATAAGCCAAATATGTAATAGACAAGACCTACTCTTTGCTCAACGAAATAGACTCCTCCATGGTGTATCACCTCACACCTGTTAGAACGGGCATCATCAGAAAATCTACAAACAACAAATGTTGGAATGGGTGTGGAGATAAGGAACCCTCTTCCACTATTGTTGGGAATGTAAATTGATACAGTCACTGTGGAGAACATTATGGAGTTTCTTATAAAACTAAGAATAGAATTACCATATGATACAGCAATCCCAGTACTAGGCATATACCCAGACAAAACCATAAATCAAAAAGAGACATTCACCGCAATGTTCATTGCATCACTATTTACAATATCCAGGTAATGGAAGCAACCTAAATGCCCACAGACAGACGAATGCATAAAGATGTGGTACAAGTATAAAATGGAATATTACCAAGCCATAAAAAGGAATGAAATTGGGTCATTTTTAGAGACGTTGATGGATCTAGAGACTGTCATACAGAGTGAAGTAAGTCAGAAAGAGAAAAACAAATCTTGTATATTAATGCATATATGTGGAACCTAGAAAAATTGTACAGATGAACCGTTTTGCAAGGCAAAAATACAGCAACAGATGTAGACAACAAACGTATGGACACCAAGGGGGGAAAGCTGTTGGGGGTAGTGGTGGGAGGAGTTGAGATATTGGGATTGGCATGTATACATTTATATGTATAAAAGAGATAACCAAAAAGAACCTGCTTTATAAAAAAATAAAATAAAATTCAAAGTTAAAAAAATAAAATTAAAAAAATTAAAACAGAAAAAATATTCTTCCCTTCACATACATGTATTTATATGAATAAATTATTTCCATGCTTATATCTGTAAATACAAAAAAGAGGAATAAAATCTACCTTGAACCAAAAATGAAAAAAAGAAAAAAAAACAGAACCCACAAGTTACACAGAGGAAAACCGTATCAGGGCACTTGCTCCAGTTGTAAACAATTCTGAAGTTGGTCAGTGGTGGGGAATCATCTCCCATTCAGCCAGCAGGCCCCACGCAACAAGCGTCCTCATTGCAAAGCTGGGGGACCGTGCCAAGGCATCTGTGAGTAAATGTGGGCCGAGCCCCAGGCCAGCTGCTGCTGAAATGTTCCCACCCTTCCCAGGTAAAACACCTGAATATGTACAAGGATTTGAAAGCCTAGAGGAAGGGCCATGGAGCCACATGAGCGACAGCATGCCAGCCGACTTGGTGCCTGCAGGCCAGCCAGGATGGTCCTGGCCCTGGGTACTCTTCTGGAAGCTTTCCATTTCCCTGCCTGAGATACCCCTGCTGTCCCGGCCCCCACTGCTTTCTTCCTTCCTCACCTCTGCCCAGGGAGAAATTCCAGAGGCAGGTATGAGTGACACATCCTCTTCTTTAGCAGGTGGCATCTTGGCAACTGCTGCAGGAAGTCCAGTAGAGCCCCACTCACACTGGGCCACCCACAAAGCCGTGGCCTCTCACTCCCTCCCACAAGCCCAGCCCCGAGACTGCTGACTGGGCAGAGAAAATGGCGTCAGGCACAGCTGCAGGGGCTCTTGCTGCCTGGAGTGGTGTTTATATTGATCTCAACCCAGGCACACCTGGGGAGGACTGGCCGGCATGGTCAGGCTTCCCAGGCCAGCCAATAATCACCCCTCAGGGGCTCACAGTTGCAGAAAATGGAACTTTCTGAATCGGCCAGGTCCAAGGAACAGGTGTGGGCTCCTGAGAGTCAGGATAGACAAGGGGCTGCAGCTCTGGCTTGTTTTCTAATTATATTATCTGGCCCATGAGTGGGAGACAACTTCAAGAAAACCCTCTCCTAATGAGAGGAACCCGGGAGTCAGGGAGAGGAGGGGTGGGTGGTGGGTGGAAACAGAGGCCTGGTGCCCCGGGTGCAGTGGAAGTCTCTGGAAGACCAGGTGGAGGGAGGCCACACAGAGTGATGCCCAGGGTCACAGACCTGTCGGAGCTGCTTTTTGTTAGTTCAAGTCCTGCTCTGAGGTGCTCTGTGTCAGATCTGAGTGACAGGTGAGCTGGGAGTGCTCTGCAATGAGGGTGATGTGCACGGTTCCTGTGTGCCCAGCCCTGCCAGGGTAACTGCAAGGGTAGCTCTGTATCCTGGGAGGGGCCTGACCACGAGAGCCCCGTGGTCTGGGGTAGGGGTAGGGTACCTGCGCAGGTGATCTCCATATCCTGGGAATGGCCTGATCTCGAGAGCCCCATGGGCTGCTGGAGTCCTGGTAAAGGATGTCAGGACAGTCAGTGAAGCCACCGAGGATATACCTCCAGTACTTCCTAAATCCTACACCCTGCTGGTCATTCTACCAACCACCAGGACATGGTATTCTGTATTAGTCTTCAATGATGCCTTCTTTTGTATTCCATTAGTGTCAGAGTCACAAGAAATTTTGGCTTGTGAGTGGCAGGACTCAACATACAACTAAAACAATACTTCTGGGCCGTATTGCCCCAAGGGTTCAAAAATTCCCACACCATCTTTGGGGAAAGCTCAGCTAAAGACCTAAAAGTTCTACCACTGGAAAAGGAAACACTCCTTCAATATGCAGACGACATTCTGATCGCCAGCCCTACTAAGGAGACCTCTGAACTACCAAGCCAATAAAGGATACAAGTTGTCCAAGAAAAAGCTCAAATATCACAGACTACGGCGACCTGCCTGGGCTTCATTCTCACAGAAGGTCGGAGAAGCCCATCCCAGGAAAGGGAAGAAACAATTTACAGCCTTACCCATATCTAAAACTAGAAGACAGCTTAGGTGTTCCTGGGGCGGCCAGGGTTTGCTGCTTCTGGATCCCTAACTACAGTCTACTAGCTGGGCCTCTATATGAAACACTGAAAGGAAAAGATGATGATCCTTTTGAATAGAATCCAGAAGTGGCCTTTCAAGAATGGAAAGAGCAGTCAATTCAGACCCTTGCCCTGGAACTCCCTAATTTAGCTAAACCCTTTGATCTTTACATTCCTGGTGAAAAGTGAATCGCCATTGGAGTATTAGTGCAAAAACTGGGACCACTTGAAATGGAACAATGCAAGAATGCCATCCAGGTAGGATAAACTACAGTCACCAAGGGGCTTGGTCCACTGCCACATCTGGCCAAGATACTGGCGGTATCTAAAAACCTGGAAATCAGCAGCCCAAAAGGCCACCTCCCTCCTAAGGGAAAAGGACCCCACGTGGTGATCCTAACCCCCAACCATGCCCTGAAGTTGCAGGGTTTGCTCCGTGGGCACACTGACCTCGAGTGAGGAGGCCCTCCAACTCCAACCTCCAGAGAGATAACCGGGGTAAAGGGGCACCATGACGACTCATGTGACCATCACTTGACCTGGAGTTTCTCTCATAAAACAACAAGAGTGTGTCCCAAAAGAGTAGACTACTGCTTGCAGGACTTACTGCACCCAGAGCGGACCTAATAATCTTGGCGGGGGAAACGTATATCACGCTGTCACCATAGAAAGGACTACAGACACTGTGATAATGGTGGCCAATAAGACCGGCTGGACTCCTGTTTACTTCAAAAGGCTGTTGACTCAGTGGCCATCATGGTCCTTCATCACAAGTGACCCTGGATTGTCTGGGAGTTGAGCGGATAGGGTTCTGACACCTGGTGCTGTTTTTACGTTAATTCAGGGGCCTAATTGAAGAGAGCGCAGACTACTGGTCAGAGCATCTAGGCTGGCAGAAACGGTCAGCCTAAGGTGGCCGAACAAATGCGGGGCGGGGTGAAACTGGACCTCACAGCGTCACTGCACATCTACTTCCTGGACCCTTAAAGGTCATTAGAATCTATAACACTTACAATACTGTTGCTCAGGCGGACGAGCGGGGAGGCAGGAGGCCTGGGGACAATCAACGTCACCTGGAGGCTGCTGGGGAGAAGTTCTGACCCTCGCCCACGGGTATGAGGGCTCCTAACTCAGCACTCAGCAGTTACAGAAGAAGGGTCTGCACCCTCAGCACTCCAAGAATGAGGAAGGGGACAAAAGGCAGAAGAGGGGTTTGTCCCAGGCAAAGCCCCTTAAAAATCCCTGGGAGATAAAAATAGAATCTGGGCAATAAAACAAAGTCTAACCTTTTTTATCCTTTGTGCTTTGTCTAATTTCACGTGCTCCTAGGTCCCGCATACAGAGGTTCCACACCCGGCACTTCAGACCAGATTTCCTAGTGCAGAATGGCTGGGTCAACACCTCAGCTCCTGGGGCACAGTGCACACTCCATGATATAGAGCCTGAGCTGCAGCCAACCGGGCCCTCAAGAGCTCCGCCCCCTCCCTCCCACTGACTCTGACAGGATCTCTACACAGCAGCCCAGCCCACAGCCCACGGGGTAGCACATGCTCTCACCTCTCCATTCTCTGATCAAAATATAAAGTTTCCTTTGCTTCTGAACCAAACTCAGTCTCGATCTGTTGGCTCCAATGACACTGGGCAGGGGGACACTTGTTGGGGTCCACTCTGGAGGATCAGTAACAGAAATTGGGAACATTGTAACTTCAATGAACAGATGTGTGAGCCAAACCTTAATTAACATAGAACAGTGTATAAGGCTCGGGTAAAATAAGATGTTTCTAACACTTCCATTTGATATTTCCATCACTTTATTATAAGCAAGTTCAGTGAAAAGGTTTGTCTTATTTGTCAGGTCAATATTAGAGAAACGAAGTGATTTCTTTCCAAGGATGTACATCTAATAATCTTGGTTAAAGCTTCAATCTTGTTTTAAATGCTTTTCCATTGAAAATGATACCTCTCTTTCAGCTCCCCCATTTCTGAGAAGTATAAAGTCTTATAATTTATTATTACCAAAGGGGAAAGGTGACAGGAGGGATAAATTAACAGTTTGGGATTAACACATACACACTGCTATGTATAAAATCGATCATCAACAAGGAACTGCTGTATAGCACAGGGAACTACACTCAATATTTTGCAATAACCTATAAGGGGAAATAATCTGAAAAAGAATAGATATTTTTATTGACATCATCTATCAATGACAGTTAAAATGGAACCTAAGGGAAGCCGGTGGTGAGTGCTTCTGACCCTGAAGACTTCAATCATCTAAAGTTTGGACTCTGCCTACTTCCCAAGGCCCTTAATGAACATATGTGTAGCCGTAGCTTAAAAAATTCCCCAGTTTGGGTTGCGGAGAGACACTGATTTTGAAAAAGCCCTGGTGTTCTCCTCACATGAATGGGACCCTTCCTACGGCTAAAGCATGCCTGTCACACCCAGAGGATGGTATACCGTCTGATCGGGAAGAGTTTGGAAAAGGCATCTCATCTCCTCATCTCCTGGTGCTCAGGTTCACCCCTCCAGCGTCTTTACGAACAGTCTCCCCACTTGGAGATGTCAGCACTGTCAACATCCTGTTGCATACAGTTTGGAATTTGTCCAGAGGATGAAGCAGAAGGAGGAGGAACAATGAGAGACATGTTCTAGGTGTTCGGACAGGCACATGTCACTCTAATTTCCAATCAGGAAGACGAATTGACCAAAGGCTAGGGTTGCCCATGGAAACAGAATAGGGCTTGAGGAAATCCCGCTGCTTTGTGGCCAGTTCCCATAAACACAAGTTGAGAAATGGAGCTCAGTGGCACTAAATTCACAAAACTGCAGAGTTGCAAATATCTATCACTGAAAAATGTTCTGAGGAAAGTCAGAGAAAAGGACTTGTAAGCAACAGAGAATGGCAGGAAAGGGATTGGAAGAGGTAGAAAGGACTCGCCATTAAGCACAAGAAAAAGGGCTGAACATTGCCAACATTGCAGTTGGCCAAAAAGGGTGTATGCGTCTTTTTCTGATATATTCAAGAAAAGGGCATACACTTTTTTAGCCAACCAAACAGGTGGGCACTGGAAATCAATACTACAAAACATATCACGTCGCATCAGTCAAAAGAGCCGTCCTCATAAAGCATAAACACCAGAAATGCAGGACAGGGCAAGGAGAAAAGGGAGCCCTGTGAGGCTTATACTGGAAATGTATATTGCCAAAGGTCACTCTGGAGAAGTGTATTGTGTTTACTAAAGCATCTAAAAAATGAGCTACAGAGCACAGGGCACTTGCACTCATGGACGTATATCTTGGGAAAGACAAAAATAGAGAGGACACAGGCACCCCAATGTATACCGCCTCACTGTTTAAAATATCCTCGATTAGGATATAACTTAAATGTCTCTGCAGGGAAAAAATGGATACAGATGTGGTGCTTATGTAGAGTGGAATATGACTCAGCCTGGAAATCAATGCAATATGGCCACTTGTAACAACTCCAGAGGAGTTACATATGATCATTCAAAGTCACAGAATTCAAAAAGAAAAAGACATACTATATCACTAATACATGGAATGTAAACTTGGCTACACATGAACTGAATTACAAAACAGAACAGGGTCTCAAATATAGAAAACCAAATTAGTTTTACTTAAGGTTAAAGGTGACTTGGGGTGCTGCATAAAACCAGAGATTGAAATTAGCACAGATACTGTTCCATAAGCCAAATATGTAATAGTCAAGACCTACTGCTTGCTCAACAAAATGGACTCAACACCCCATATTTAATGCCTAGGATTATACCTGACTAGTAAGACTCTTCAAACCCATGGGTTTATATGTCTCCATAAGAGAATCAAGCGTGTATACAGCGGCATGAACACAGCAGTGAAAATACGATAAATCCCATTATCAAAATAAATTACAGAAACAAAAAACACAATGACAGTGAAATAGAGAGCAATTCTTACATAATTCATTCACGGCCTGTGATGCAACCTGGATTTACCACATCTACACCCAGAGCTGAGTGAGACATAAGGCTGGACACCAGGCTGATAGCATTGGTGAGGTTCGGTGAGCAAATGCAGACCCCTTGAAGTACCCATTCCATGGGTCCCAACTCTCCAGGTTTAAGGGATTCTTCCTTCAGCTAAAACATGCCTGGGAAACCCACAGTATGGTGCACCATGTAACTGTGAAACGTTTTCCTATGCATCTCAGGTTTCGTCCCCTTTTACATGGGTTCAACATTCAAGGCGCTTTACTAACACTCACCCCCTTGGAGAGTCAGTGCCTATAACCTCCTGTTTGGCACAGTTTGCAATTTCTGCGCAAGATGAACAGGAATAGGGAGAACCAATGAGAGACTAGCTGTAGGTGTCGGCACGGGCAAATGTAATGCTCATTTCCCACCAGGAAGAGGAATTAACGAAAGGCTCAGCATGCCATGCTGGTACCAGATTAGGGCCTGAAGCAATCCTGCGGTTTTGGGGCCAGCTCACAAGAAAGCGAGTTGAAGAAAGGAGCTCAGGGGCACTGTAATCCACAAACCTGCAGAGTTATGAATGACAGCTATCGTCCAAAAATGTATTGAAGTAAGTCTTCGAAGAGGACTTGAAAGCGGGGCAGAATTTCAGGAAAACGATTTCATGGGGTAGACTGGAATTGCACTTAAAGCATAGGAAAAGAGGCAGAATGTCCACAATGATGCACTTGGCCAAAAAGGGCGTATGCTTTTTTTCCTGTATATATTCAGGAAAAAATGCATACGCCCTTTTTGGCCAACCAAGCAAGCGTGTCAAGGAAATCTGCACTACAATGAAGTCTCACTGCCACCCGGTCCAAACGGCCATCTGAAACAAGTGTAAAATCCAGAAAGGCAGGACAGGCCATGGAGAACAGGGAGCCTTGTTATGCTGATGGGCGGGATGTAAATTGCCAACAGCCACTCTGGAGAAGTGTATGGTGTTTCCTGAAACACGTAGGAAACAAAGCAACACAGCCTATGGCACTTCCACTTAGGGTCCTATAGCTTAGGGAAATTAAAATCAAAAACACACAACCACCCCAAAGTTTGGGATGGCTCTGTTTACAAGAACCTCGTCTACGGTACAAGTTAAATATCCGAGAAAGCAAAATATGGATAAAGAAGTTGTGGTACGTACGTACAATGGAATATCACTCAGCAATGAGATCTACGTCATCAGGCCCGTAGCGGCATAATGAGTGCATTCAGGTACGACGATTCTACGAGAAATAAGTCACACAGAAAAAGAAACATCATAAGATATCACTAATACACGGAACGTAAACTTGGCTACACATGAACTGAATTACAAAACAGAACAGGGTCTCAAATTTAGAAAACCAACTTATGCTTGCTTATGGGGAGAGGTGAGTTGGGGTGCTGCATAAAACCAGAGATTGAAATTAGCACACATACTGTTCCATAAGCAAAATATATAATAGACAAGACCTACACCTGGCTCAATGAAATGGACTCAACACCCCATATTCAAAGCCGGGGAATATACCTGACAAATAAGAATCTTAAGACCCATGGATTTATATGTCTCCATAAGGAAATCAAGCGTGTGTACAGCGGCCTAAACGCAGCAGTGAAAATCCGATAAATCCCATTATCAAAATAAGTTTCACAAACAAAACACAATGACAGTGAAATAGAGAGCAATTCTTAAATAATTCATTCAGGGCTTGTGATGCAACCTGGATTTACCACATCTACACCCAGAGCTGGGTGAGACATAAGGCTGGACACTTCGGGCTGATAGCATTGGTGAGGTTCGGTGAGCAAATGCAGACCATTTGAAGTCATACTGCATGGTAGCCATTCCAAGGGTCCCAACTCTTCAGGTTTAAGGGATTCTTCCTTCAGCTAAAACATGCATGGGAAACCCAGAGTATGGTCCACCGTGTGATTGGGAAACGTTTTCAAATGCATCTCAGGTTTCGTCCCCTTGTACTCGGGTTCACCGTTCCAGACGCTTTACTAACACTCTCCCCACTTGGAGAGTCAGTGCCTTTAGCCTCCTGTTTGGCACAGTTTGCAATTTCTGCGCAAGATTTACAGGAATACGGAGAACCAATGAGAGACTAGGTGTAGGTGTCTGCACGGGCAAATGGAACGCTCATTTCCCACCAGGAAGAGGGATTAACCAAAGGCTCAGTGTGCCCTCCCGGAAACAGATTAGGGCCTGAAGCAATCCTGCGGTTTTGTGGCCAGCTCACAAGAAAGCGAGTTGAAGAAAGGAGCTCAGGGGCACTGTAATTCACAAACTTGCAGAGTTATGAATGACAGCTATCGTCCAAAAATGTACTGAAGTAAGTCTTCGAGGAGGACTTGAAAGCGGGGCAGAATTTCAGGAAAACGATTTCAGGGGGTAGACTGGAATTGCACTTAAAGCATAGGAAAACAGACAGAATTTCGACAATGATGTACTTGGCTAAAAAGGCGTATGCGTTTTTTCCTGAATATATTCAGGAAAAAACGCATACACCCTTTTTGGCCAACCAAGCAAGCATGTAAAGGAAATCTGCACTACAATGAAGTCTCACTGCCCCCCGGTCTAAAGGGCCATCTGAAAAAAGCATAAAATCCAGAAAGGCAGGACAGGTCATGGAGAACAGGGAGCCTTGTTATGCTGATGGGTGGGATGTAAATTGCCAACAGCCACTCTGGAGAAGTGTATGGTGTTTTCTGAAACACGTAGGAAACAAAGCAACACAGCCTATGGCACTTCCACTTATTGTCCTAGAGCTTAGGGAAATTAAAATCAAAAACACACAGCCACCCCAAAGTTTGTGATGGCTCTGTTTACAAGAACCTCGTCTACGGTACAAGTTGAATATCCGAGAAAGCAAAAAATGGATAAAGAAGTTGTGGTTCGTACGTACAATGGAATATCACTCAGCAATGAAATCTATGTCATCAGGCCCGCAGCGGCATAGTTAGTGGATTCAGGTACGATGATTCTACGAGAAATAAGTCACAGAGAAATAAAAACATCATAAGATATCACTAATACACGGAATGTAAACTTGGCTACACATGAACTGAATTACAAAACAGAACAGGGTCTCAAATTTAGAAAACCAACTTATGCTTGCTTATGGGGAAAGGTGAGTTGGTGTGCTGTATAAAACCAGAGATTGAAATTAGCACAAATACCATTCCATAAGCCAAATATATAATAGACAAGACCTACTCCTTGCTCAACGAAATGGACTAAACACCCCATATTCAACGCCTAGGAATACACCTGACTAGTAAGTATCTTCAAACGCATGGATTTATATGTCTCCCTTTGAGACTCAAGTGTGTGTACAGTGGCATGAATGCAGCAGAGAAAATCCGATAAATCCCATTATCAAAATGAATTACAAAAACAAAACACAATGACAGTGAAATAGAGAGCAATTCTTAAATAATTCATTCAGGGCTTGTGATGCAACCTGGATTTACCACATCTATACCAAGAGCTGAGTGAGACATCAGGTTGGACACTTCGGGCTGATAGCAATGGTGAGGTTAGATGAGGAAATGCAGACCCTTTGAAGTCATACTGCATGGTACCCATTCCGTGGGTCCCAACTCTTCGGGTTTAAGGGATTCTTCCTTCAGGTAAAACGTGCATGGGAAACCCACAGTATGGTGTACCGTGTGTCCGGGAAACATTTTCAAATGCATCTCAGTTTTCGTCCCCTTTTACTCGGGTTCACCATTCCAGACCCTTTACTAACACTCCCCCCACTCGTAGAGTCAGTGCCTTTAACCTCCTGTTTGGCACAGTTTGCAATTTCTGTGCAAGATGAACAGGAATAGGGAGAACCAATGAGAGACTAGCTGTAGGTGTCTGCACGGGCAAATTTAACTCTCATTTCCCACCAGGAAGAGGAATTAACCAAAGGCTCAGGATGCCGTGCCGGAACCAGATTAGGGCCTGAAGCATTCCTGCAGGTTTGCGGCCAGCTCACAAGAAAGCGAGTTGAAGAAAGGAGCTCAGGGGCACTGTAATTCACAAACCTGCAGACTTATAAATGACAGCTATCGTCCAAAAGTATATTGAAGGAAGGCTGCGAAGAGGACTTGAAAGCGGGGCAGAATTGCAGGAAATGATTTCAGGGCATAGACTGGAAATGTATATTAAGCATAGAAAAAGAGGCAGAACTTCGACAATGATGCACTTGGCCAAAAAGGTCGTATGCGTTTTTTCCTGAATTCAGGAAAAAACTCATACGCCCTTTTTGGCCAACCAAGCAAGCATATTAAAGAAATCTGCACTACAAAGAAGTCTCTCTGCCCCCTGGTCAAAAGGGCCATCTGAAAAAATTGTAAAATCCAGAAAGACAGCACAGGCCATGGAGAACAGGGAGCCTTGTTATGCTGATGGGCAGGATGTAAATTGCCAACAGCCACTCTGGGGAATTGTATGGTTTTTCCTGAAACACCTAAGAAACAAAGCAACGGAGACTATGGCACTTCCACTTATGGTCTTATAGATCACGGAAATTAAAATCAAAAACAGACAGCCACCCCAAAGTTTGGGACGGCTCTGTTGACAAGAACCTCATCGACGGTACAAGTTAAATATCCCAGAAAGCGAAAAATGGATAAAGATGTTGTGGTACGTACGTATAATGGAATATCACTCAGCAATGATATCTATGTCATCAGGCCCGTAGCAGCATAATGAGTGGATTCACGTACGATGATTCTAAGTGAAATAAGTCACACAGGAAAAGAAACATCATACGATATCACTAATACACGGAATGTAAACTTGGCTACACATGAACTGAATTACAAAACAGAACAGGGTCTCAAATTTAGAAAACCGACTTATGCATGCTTAAGGGGCAAGGTGAGTTTGGGTGCTGCATAAAACCAGAGATTGAAATTACCACAGATACCTTTCCGTAAGCCAAATATGTAACAGACAAGACCTACTCCTTTCTCAATGAAATGGCCTCGACACCCCATATTCAACGCCTAGGAGTATACCTGACTAGTAAGAATCTTAAAACCTATGGATTTATATGTCTACATAAGAGATTAAAGGGTGTGTACAGCGGAATAAATGCAGCAGTGAAAATCAGCTAAATTCCATTATAAAAATAAATTTCAAGAACAAAAGACTATGACAGGGAAATAGAGAGCAATTCTTCAATAATTCATTCAGGGCTTGTGATGCAACCTGGATTTACCACCTCTACACGCAGAACTGGGTGAGACATAAGGCTGGACACTTGGGCCTGATTGGACTGCTGAGGTTCGGTGAGCAAATGCAGACCCTTTGAAGTCATACTGCATGCTACCCATTCCATGGTCCCAACTCTCCAAGTTTAAGGGATTCGTCCTTCAGTATAAACATGCATGGGGAACTCAGAGTATGGTCCACTGTGTGATCGGAAAACGTTTTTAAATGCATCTCAGTTTTCGTACCCTGGTCCTCGGGTTCCCCATTCCAGATGCTTTACTACACTCTCCCCACTTGCAGAGTCAGTGCCTTTAACCTCCTGTTTGGCACAGTTTGCAATTTCTGCGCAAGATGAACAGGAATAGGGAGAACCAATGAGAGACTAGCTGTAGGTGTGTGCACGGGCAAATTTAACTCTCATTTCCCACCAGGAAGAGGAATTAACCAAAAGCTCAGTATGCCATGCCGGAACCAGATTAGGGTCTGAAACAGTCCTGCGGTTTTGCGGCCAGCTCACATGAAAGCAAGTTGAAGGAAGGGGCTCAGGGGCACTGTAATTCACGAACTTGCAGAGTTATAAGTGAAAGCTATCATCGAAAAATATATTGAAGTAAGGCTGCGAAGAAGACTTGAAATCTTGGCAGAATTTCAGGAATCCGATTTCAGGAGTTAGACAGGAATTGCTCTTTAAGCATAGGAAAAGAGACAGAAGTTCAACAATGATGTACTTGGACAGAAAGGGCATATGCGTTTTTTCCAGAGCCCTCATTAACAAGGGGAGGAAGCTCTCAGCACCCTTTAGTGGGCAACAGAGGGCCCATGTCACCGAGGCGAATTTTGCCATCCAGGCAGGAGTGACCTCACACCAGAGGGCCCACCTCACAGAAGGGTGAGGTACCCAGCCAGGATCAGTCTCTCACCAGAGGACCCACATCACCAAGGGGATGGGAACCAGGCAGGAGTGTCCTCACACCAGTGGGGCCACATCATCGAAAGTTGAGGAACCCAGCACATGTGGCCTCAAACCAGAGGACCCACATCACTAAGGGTCTCGGAGTGAGGCAGGCAAGATTAGCCTCAAAACACAGGGTCCATGGAATAAAAAAGGTGAGGAATCCAGCAGTTTAAGCTTCCCAGCAGGCGGCCCAGAGCACCGAGGCTATGGAATCCAGGCCGGAATGAACTCACACCAGAGGGCTCTCATCATGATACTGTGAGCAACACAGCCATTGGGACTTCAGAGCAGAAGGCCCACATCTCCATGGGGATGGGAACCAGGCAGGAGTGTTCTTGCACCACTGGTCGACCATCAGAAAATGAGGGGAGACCAGCAGTTAGTGTCTGATGCCACAGGGCCCTCTTCACCTAGGGGAGGAGGCGCCCAGCAGGCTCCAACTGACACGAGAGGGTGTACGTTGACAAGGCGTCGTGTGCCAGCCAGGCAGGAGGGACCTCACAGCAGAGGACCCACCTCACAGAAGGGTGAGGAACCCAAACAGGATCAGACTCTCACCAGAGGGCCCACATCACCTAGGGGATCGGAAACAGGCAGGAGTGTCCTGACACTGCCACCAGTGGGGCCACATCATACAAAGGAGAGAAACCTAGCACATGTGGCCTGAACAAGAGGATCCACATCTCCAAGGGGCACAGAGTGAACCACGCAGGAGTAGGCTGACAAAACAGGGCCCATAGAATAAAAAAGGTGAGGAAACCAGCAGTAGGAACCTGCCAGCAGGCAGCCCAGAGCACCAAGTCTATTGGATCCAGGCAACAGTGAACTCACAGCAGAGGACCACACCATGAAACTGTGAGCAACCCAGACGTTGGGACCTCAGAGCACAAGGCCCACATCCCCATAGGGATGAGAACCTGGCAGGAGTGTCCTCACACCAGGGGGGCCACATCAGCGAAAGGTGAGGAACCCAGCACATGTGGCCTCAAACAAGGGGACACACATCACGAAGGGGCTGGGAGTGAGGCATGCAGGAGGAGACTCAAAACAGAGGGCCCATAGAATAAAACAGGTGAGGAAACCAGAAGTTGGAACCTCCAAGCAGGCGGCCCAGAGCACCGACACTATGGGATACAGGCCGGAGTAAACTCACAGCAGAGGGCCCACATCCTGAAACTCTGAGCAACCCAGACGTTGGGACCACAGAGCAGAAGGCCCACATCCCCATGGGGATGGGAACCTGGCAGAAGTCTCATTGCACCAGTGGGCACACATCAGAAAATGTGGGGAGCCCAGCAGTTAGGGCGTGATACAAGAGGGCCCTCATCACCGAGGGGAGGAGGGCCCAGGAGGCTCCAACTGCTACCAGAGGGCCAACGTTGCCAAAACAGGGTGTGCCAGCAGGCAGGACTGACCGCAGAGCAGAGGGCCCACCTCACAGAAGTATGAGGAACCCAACTAGGATGAAGCTCTCACCAGTGGGTCCACAACACCAAGTGGATGGGAACCAGGCAGGAGTGTCCTCACACCAGTGGGGCCACATCAGCGAAAATTGAGGAGCCCAGCACACTTGGTCTCAAACCAGAGGACACACATCACCAAGGGGCTGGGAGTGAGGCAGGCAGGAGTAGCCTCGAAACAGAGGGCCCATAGAATAAAAAAAGTGAGGAACCCCGCAGTTGGAACATCCCAGCAGGCGGCAAGAAACAGCAAGGCTATGGGATCATGGCCAGTGTGAACTCACAAAAGAGGGCACTCATCATGAAACTGTGAACAACCCAGCCGTTGTGTCCACAGAGCAGAAGGCCCACATTCCCATGGGGTGGGGAACCTGGCAGGAGTGTACTCGCACCACAGGGCACACATCAGAAAAGTTTGGGAGACCAGGAGATAGGGCCTGACGCCAGAGGGCCCTCATTTCCGAAGGGAGGAAACTCCCAGCAGGCACCAAATCCCAACTGAGGGTCCACGTCACCAAGGTGACGTGTGCCAGCCAGGCAGGAGTGGCCTCACAGCAGAGGGCATACGTCACAGAAGGGTGAGGAACCCAGCCAGGATAAGACTCTCACCAGAGGGCCCACATCACCAAGGGGATCGGAACCTGGCAGAAGTATCCTCACACCAGTGTGCCCAAATCATAGAAAGGTGAGGAACCCAGAACATGTGGTCTAAACCAGAGGAACCACATCTCCAAGGTACTCGGAGTGAGGCAGGCAAGATTAGCCTAACAACACAGGGCCGGGCCGATAGATTAAAAAATGTGAGGAATCCCGCAGTTGGAACCTCTCAGCAGGTGGCAAGGAACAGGAGGCTATGGGATCCCGGCCGGTGTGAACTCACAACAGAGAGCCCTCATCACGAAACTGTGAACAACCCAGCGGTTGGGACCAAAGAGCAGAAGGCCCACATTCCCATTGGGTTGGGAAACTGGCAGGAGTGTACTCCCACCAGTGGGCACACATCAGAAAAGTATGGGAGCCCAGGAGTTAGGGCCTGACGCAAGAGGGCCCTCATCACTGAGGGGAGGAGGCTCCCAGCAGGCTCCAACTGCCACAAGAGGGCCGATGTTGCCCAGGTGGGGTGTGCCAGCCGGGCAGGAGTGACCTCACAGCACAGGGCCCACCTCACAGAAGGGTGAGGAACCCAACCATGATCAGACTCTCACCAGAGGGCCCACATCATCAAGGAGATAGGAAGCAGGCAGGAGTGTCCTCACACCAGTGGGGCCACATCATCAAAGGCGAGGGACCCAGCACACGTGGCCTCAAACCAGAGGACACACATCACCAAGGGGCTGGGAGTGAGGCAGGCAGGAGGTGTCTCAAAACAGAGGACCCATAGAAGAAAAAAGGTCAGGAATCCCGCATTTGGAACCTCCCAGCAGGTGGCCAGGAGCAGCGAGGCTATGGGATCCAGGCCGGAGAGAACTCACAGCAGAGGGCCCTCATCATGAAACTGAGCAACCCATGGTTGGGACCTCAGAGCAGAAGGCCCACATTCCCATGGGGTTGGGAACCTGGCAGGATTGTACTCGAACCACAGGGCGCATATCAGAAAATATTGGGAGCCCAGGAGTTAGGGCGTGACGCCAGAGGGCCCTCATTACCGAGGGGAGGATACACCCAGCAGGCACCAAATCCCACCAGAGGGCCGACGTCGCCAAGGCGGGGTGTGCTAGCCAGGCAGGAGTGACCTCAGAGAAGAGGGCCCACCTCACAGAAGTGTGAGGAACCCAACCAGGTTCAGACTCTCACCGGAGGGCCCACATCACCAAGGGGATGGGAACCAGGCAGGAGTGTCCTCACACCAGTGGGGCCACATCAGCCAAAGGTGAGGAACCCAGCACATGTGGCCTCAAACCAGAGGACACACATCACCAAGGGGCTAGAAGTGAGGCAGGTGTCTGGAGGGGCACATTTAACTCTAATTTCTCACCAGGAAGTTGAATGAACCAAAGTCTCAGAGTGCCGTGCCAGACCCTGATTACGGCCTGAAGCAAACCTGCGGTTCTGTGGCCAGTTTTCAAGGAAACGAGTTAAGAAAGGAAATCACGGGCACTGTAATTCACAAACCTGCAGAGTTATAAGTGACAGCTATTGGCAAAAATATATTGAAGTAAGTCTGCAAAGAGGACTTGAAAACGAGGCAGAATTGCAGGAATCATATTTCAGGAGGTAGATTAGAATTGCATTTAAAGCATGTGAAAAGCGGCAGATCTTTGACAGTGATGCACTTGGACCAAAGTGCGTAAACATTTTTTACTGAATATATTCAGGAAAAAACACATATGCCCTTTTTGGCCAACCAAGCACTCGAGAAATGGAAATCCGCACTACAATGACGTCTCATTTCCCATTCGTCAAAAGGGCCATCTGAAAAAAGTGTAAAAACCAGAAACACAGGACAGGCCATGGAGAACAGGGAGCCTTGTTATGCTGATGGGCGGGATGTAAATTGCCAACAGACACTCTGGAGATGTTTATGGTGTATCCTGAAACATCTGAAAAACAAAGCTACAGAGCCTAGGGCACTTCCACTTTTGGCCCTATAGCTTAGGAAAATTAAAATCAACAAGACACAGCCAACACAAAATTTAGGGCTGCTGTGTTTACAAGATCCTTGAGTCCAGTACAAATTAAATATCCCAGAAAGAAAAAAATGGATAAAGGATTTGTGCTACTTACGTACAACGGAATGTCACTCAGCAATGAAATCAATGTCATCAGGCCTGTAGCAGCAAATTGAGTGGATTTAAGTATGATGATTCTAAGAGAAATATGTCACACAGAGAAAGATAATTATCATAAGATATCACTAATAGAGAGAGTGTAAACTTGGCTACACATAAACTGAATTCCAAAACCGAACAGAGTCTCACATTTAGATAAAAACTTATGCTTGCTTAAGGGGAAAGTTGAGTTGGGGTGCTGTATAAAACCAGAGATTGAAATTAGCACACATACCGTTCCATAAGCCAAATATGTAATAGACAAGACCTACTCTTTGCTCAACGAAATAGACTCATCCATGGTGTATCACGTCACACCTGTTAGAATGGGCATCATCAGAAAATCTACAAACAACAAATGCTGGAAAGGGTGTGGAGATAAGGAACCCTCTTCCACTATTGTTGGGAATGTAAATTGATACAGTCACTGTGGAGAACATTATGGAGTTTCTTATAAAACTAAGAATAGAATTACCATATGACCCAGCAATCCCACTACAGGGCATATACCCAGACAAAACCATAAATCAAAAAGAGACATTCACCTCAATGTTCATTGCATCACTATTTACAATATCCAGGTAACGGAAGCAACCTAAATGCCCACAGACAGACGAATGCATAAAGATGTGGTACATATATAAAATAGAATATTACTAAGCCATAAAAAGGAATGAAATTGGGTCATTTGTAGAGACGTTGATGGATCTAGAGACTGTCATACAGAGTGAAGTAAGTCAGAAATACAAAAACAAATCTTGTCTATTAATGCATATATGTGGAACCTAGAAAAATTGTACAGATGAACCGTTTTGAAAGGCAGAAATAGAGCAACAGATGTAGACAACAAACGTATGGACACCAAGGGGGAAAGCTGTTGGGGGGTGGTGGTGGGAGGAGTTGAGGAATTGGGATTGGCATGTATACATTTATATGTATAAAATAGATAACTAAAAAGAACCTGCTGTATAAAAAAATAAAATAAAATTCGAATTACAAAAAGTAAAACAGAAAAAATATTCTTCCCTTCACATACATGTATTTATATGAATAAATTATTTCCATGCTTATATCTGTAAATACAAAAAAGAGGAATAAAATCTACCTTGAACCAAAAACGAAAAAAAGAAAAAAAAACAGAACCCACAAGTTACACAGAGGAAAACCGTATCAGGGCACTTGCTCCAGTTGTAAACATTTCTGAAGTTGGTCAGTGGTGGGGAATCATCTCCCATTCAGCCAGCAGGCCCCACGCAACAAGCGTCCTCATTGCAAAGCTGGGGGACCGTGCCGAGGCATCTGTGAGTAAACATGGGCTGAGCCCCAGGCCAGCTGCTGCTGAAATGTTCCCACCCTTCCCAGGGAAAACACCTGAATATGTACAAGGACTTGAAAGCCTAGAGGAAGGGCCATGGAGCCACATGAGCGACAGCATGCCAGCCGACTTGGTGTCTGCGGGCCAGCCAGGATGGTCCTGGCCCTGGGTGCTCTTCTGGAAGCTTTCCATTTCCCTGCCTGAGATACCCCTGCTGTCCCGGCCCCCACTGCTTTCTTCCTCACTCACCTCTGCCCAGGGAGAAATTCCAGTGGCAGGTATGGGTGACACATCCTCTTCTTTAGCAGGTGGCATCTTGGCAACTGCTGCAGAAAGTCCAGCAGAGCCCCACTCACACTGGGCCACCCAGAAAGCCATGGCCTCTCACTCCCTCCCACCAGTCCAGCCCCAAGACTGCTGACAGGGCAGAGAAAATGGCGTCAGGCACAGCTGCAGGGGCTCTTGCTGCCTGGAGCCGTGTTTATATTGATCTGAACCCAGGCACACCTGGGGAGGGCTGGCCGGCACAGTCAGGCTTCCCAGGCCAGCCAATAATCACCCCTCAGGTGCTCACAGTTGCAGAAACTGGAACTTGCTGAATCGGCCAGGTCCAAGGAACAGGTGTGGGCTCCTGAGAGTCAGGATAGACAAGGGGCTGCAGCTCTGGCTTGTTTTCTAATTATATTATCTGGCCCATGAGTGGGAGACAACTTCAAGAAAACCCTCTCCTAATGAGAGGAACCCAGGAGTCAGGGAGAGGAGGGGTGGGTGGTGGGTGGAGACAGAGGCCTGGTGCCCCGGGTGCAGTGGAAGTCTCTGGAAGACCAGGTGGAGGGAGGCCACACAGAGGGATGCCCAGGGTCACAGACCTGTCGGAGCTGCTGTTTGTTAGTTCAAGTCCTGCTCTGAGGTGCTCTGTGTCAGATCTGAGTGACAGGTGAGCTGGGAGTGCTCTGCAATGAGGGCGATATGCACGGTTCCTGTGTTCCCAGCCCTGCCATGGTACCTGCAAGGGTAGCTCTGTATCCTGGGAGGGGCGTGACCACGAGAGCCCCATGGGTTGCAGGGGACCCTGCCCAGGGAACCCCATAACCTGGGAGGGGCCTGAACACGAGAGCTCCGTGGGCTGGGGTGGGGGTGGGGTAACTGCCCAGGTGAGCTCCATATCCTGGGATTGGCCTGACCTCGAGAGCCCCATGGGCTGCTGGAGTCCTGGTAAAGGATGTCAGGACAGTCAATGAAGCCACCGAGGATATACCTCCAGTAGTTCCTAAATCCTACACCCTGCTGGTCATTCTACCAACCACCAGGACATGGTATTCTGTATTAGTCTTCAATGATGCCTTCTTTTGTATTCTATTAGTCCCAGAGTCACAAGAAATTTTGGCTTGTGAGTGGCAGGACTCAACATAGAACTAAAACAATACTTCCGGTCCGTGTTGCCCCAAGGGTTCAAAAATTCCCACACCATCTTTGGGGAAAGCTCAGTTAAAGACCTAAAAGTTTTACCTCTGGAAAAGGAAACACTCCTTCAATATGCAGACGACATTCTGATCGCCAGCCCTACTAAGGAGACCTCTGAACTACCAAGCCAATAAAGGATACAAGTTGTCCAAGAAAAAGCTCAAATATCACAGACTACGGTGACCTGCCTGGGCTTCATTCTCACAGAAGGTCGGAGAAGCCCATCCCAGGAAAGGGAAGAAACAATTTACAGCCTTACCCATTTCTAAAACTAGAAGACAGCTTAGGGGTTCCTGGAGAGGCCAGTGTTTGCTGCTTCTGGATCCCTAACTACAGTATACTAGCTGGGCCTCTATATGAAACACTGAAAGGAAAAGATGATGATCCTTTTAAATAGAATGCAGAAGTGGCCTTTCAAGAATGGAAAGAGCAGTCAATTCAGAACCTTGCCCTTGAACTCCCTAATTTAGCTAAACCCTTTGACCTTTACATTCCTGGTGAATGGTGAATCGCCATTGGAGTATTAGTGCAAATCCTGGGACCACTTGAAATGGAACAATGCAAGAATACGATCCAGATAGGATAAACTACGGTCACCAAGGGGCTTGGCCCACCGCCACATCTGGCCAAGATACTGGCAGTATCTGAAAACCTGGAAATCAGCAGCCCAAAAGGCCACCTCCCTCCTAAGGGAAAAGGACCCCACGTGGTGATCCTAACCCCCAACCATGCCCTGAAGTTGCAGGGTTGGCTCCGTGGGCACACTGACCTTGAGTGAGATGGCCCTCCAACTCCATCCTCCATAGAGATAACCAGGGCAAAGGGGCACCATGACGACTCTTGTGAAGGTGTCTGTACGGGCGAATGGAACGCACATTTCCCACAAGGAAGTGGAATTAACCAATGGCTCAGCATGCTGTGCCAGAACCAGATTAGGGCCTGAAGCATTCCTACGGGTCTGCGGCCATCTCACAAGAAAGCAAGTTGAAGAAAGGAGCTCAGGGACACTGTAATTTACAAACCTGCAGAGTTATAAATGACAAGTATCGCCAAAAAATATATTGAAGTACGTCTTCGACGAGGACTTGAATGTGGGGCACAATTGCAGGAAAACGATTTCAGGGGATAGAATGGAATTGCATTTAAAGCATAGGAAAACAGGCAGAACGTTGACAATGATGCGCTTGGCCAAAAAGGGCGTATGCGTTTTTTCCTGAATATATTCAGGAAAAAACGCATACGCCCTTTTTGGCCAACCAAGCAAGCATGTTAAAGAAATCTGCACTACAATGAACTCTCACTGCCCCCCAGTCAAAAGGGCCATCTGAAAAAAGTGTAATATCCAGAAAGCACAGGCCATGGAGAACAGGGAGCCTTGTTATGCTGATGGGCGGGATGTAAATTGCCAACAGCCACTCTGGAGAAGTGTATGGTGTTTCCTGAAACACCTAAGAAACAAAGCAACGGAGACTACAGCACTTCCACATATGGTCGTCTAGATCACGGAAATTAAAATCAAAAAGAGACAGCCACCCCAAAGTTTGTGACGGCACTGTTTACAAGAACCTCGTCTACGGTACAAGTTAAATATCCGAGAAAGCAAAAAATGGATAAAGAAGTTGTGGTACGTACGTACAATGGAATATCACTCAGCAATGAAATCTATGTCATCAGGCCCGTAGCGACAGAGATTCAGGTATGATGATTCTACGAGAAATAAGTCACACAGAAAAATAAACATCATAAGATATCACTAATAAACGGAACGTAAACTTGGCTCCACATGAACTGAATTACAAAACAGAACAGGGTCTCAAATTTAGAAAAACAACTTATGCTTGCTTATGGGGAAAGGTGAGTTGGGGTGCTCCATAAAACCAGAGATTGAAATTAGCACAGATACCGTTCCATAAGCCAAATATATAATAGACCAGACCTACTTCTTGCTCAACGAAATGGACTCAACACCCCATATTCAACGCCTGGGAAGATACCTGACAGGTAAGAATCTTAAAACCCATGCATTTATATGTCTCCATAAGGAAATCAAGCGTGTGTACAGCGGCCTAAATGCAGCAGTGAAAATCCAATGAATCCCATTATCAAAATAAATTTCAAAAACAAAACACAGTGACAGTGAAATAGAGAGCAATTCTTAAATAATTCATTCAGGGCTTGTGATGCAACCTGGATTTACCACATCTACACCCAGAGCTGGGTGAGACATAAGGCTGGACACTTCGGGCTGATAGCATTGGTGAGGTTCGGTGAGCAAACGCAGACCCTTTGAAATCATATTACATGGTACCCATTCCATGGGTCCCAACTCTCCAGGTTTAAGGGATTCTTCCTTCAGCTAAAACATGCATGGGAAACCCAGAGTATGGTCCACCGTGTGATTGGGAAACGTTTTCAAATGCATCTCAGGTTTCGAACCCTGGTACTCGGGTTCACCATTCCAGACGCTTTACTAACACTCTCCCCACTTGGAGAGTCAGTACCTTTAACCTCCTGTTTGGCACAGTTTGCAATTTCTGCGCAAGATGAACAGGAATAGGGAGAACCAATGAGAGACTAGCTGTAGGTGTCTGCACGGGCAAATGGAACGCTCATTTCCCACCAGGAAGAGGAATTAACCAAAGGCTCAGCGTGCCCTGCCAGAAACAGATTAGGGGTTGAAGCAATCCTGCGGTTTTGCGGCCAGTTCACAAGAAAGCGAGATGAGGAAAGGAGCTCAGGGGCACTGTAATTCACAAACATGCAGAGTTATGAATGACAGCTTTCGTCCAAAAATGTATTGAAGCAAGTCTTCGAAGAGGACTTGAAAGCGGGGCATAATTTCAGAAAAACGATTTCAGGGGGTAGACTGGAATTGCATTAAAAGCATAGGAAAAGAGGCAGAATGTCAACAATGATGCACTTGGCCAAAAAGGGCGTATGCGTTTTTTCCGGAATATATTCAGGAAAAAACGCATACGCACTTTTTGGCAAACCAAGCAAGCCTGTAAAGGAAATCTGCACTACGATGAAGTCTCAGTGCCCCCCGGTCTAAAGGGCCATCTGAAAAATGTGTAAAATCTAGAAAGGCAGCACAGGTCATGGAGAACAGGGAGTCTTGTTACGCTGATGGGCGGGATGTAAATTGCCAACAGCCACTCTGGAGAAGTGTATGGTGTTTCCTGAAACACGTAGGAAACAAACCAACACAGCCTATGGCACTTCAACTTATGGTCCTATAGCTTAGGGAAATTAAAATCAAAAACACACAGCCACCCCAAAGTTTGGGACGGGTGTGTTTACAAGAACCTCGTCTACGGTACAAGTTAAATATCCGAGAAAGCAAAAAATGGATAAAGAAGTTGTGGTACGTATGTACAATGGAATATCACACAGCAATGAAATCTATGTCATCAGGCCCGCAGCGGCAAAATGAGTGGATTCAGGTACGACGATTCTAAGAGAAATAAGTCACACAGAAAAAGAAACATCATAAGATATCACTAATACACGGAATGTAAACTTGGCTACACATGAACTGAATTACAAAACAGAACAGGGTCTCAAATTTAGAAAACCAACTTATGTTTGCTTATGGGGAAAGGTGAGTTGGGGTGCTGCATAAAACCAGAGATTGAAATTAGCACAGATACCATTCCATAAGCCAAATATATAATAGACAAGACCTACTCCTTGCTCAACGAAATGGACTCAACACCCCATATTCAACGCCTAGGAATATACCTGACAGATAAGAATCTTAAAACCCATGGATTTATATGTCTCCCTAAGGGAATCAAGCATGTGAACAGAGGCCTAAATGTAGCCGTGAAAATCCGATAAATCCAATTATCAAAATAAATTTCAAAAACAAAACACAATGACAGTGAAATAGAGAGCAATTCTTAAATAATTCATTCAGGGCTTGGGATGCAACCTGGATTTACCACATCTACACCCAGAGCTGGGTGAAACATAAGGCTGGACACTTCGGGCTGATAGCATTGGTGAGGTACGGTGAGCAAACGCAGACCCTTTGAAGTCATACTGCATGGTACCCATTCCATGGGTCCCAACTCTCAAGCTTTAAGGGATTCTTCATTCAGCTAAAACATGCATGGGAAACCCAGAGTATGGTCCACCGTGTGATTGGGAAACGAATTCAAATGCATCTCAGTTTTCGTCCCCTGGTACTCGGGTTCACCATTCCAGACGCTTTACTAACACTCTCCCCACTTGGAGAGTCAGTAACTTTAACCTCCTGTTTGGCACACTTTGCAATTTCTGCGCAAGATGAACAGGAATAGGGAGAACCAATGAGAGACTAGCTGTAGGTGTCTGCACGGGCAAATGGAACGCTCATTTCCCACCAGGAAGAGGAATTAACCAAAGCTTCAGCATACGCTGCCGGAAACAGATTAGGTCCTGAAGCAATCCTGCGGTTTTGTCGCTGCTCACAAGAAATCGAGTTGAAGAAAGGAGCTCAGGGGCACTGTAATTCACAAACCTGCAGAGTTATGAATGACAGCTATCGTCCAAAAATGTACTGAATATGTCTTCGAAGAGGACTTGAAAGCGGGGCAGAATTTCAGGAAAACGATTTCAGGGGGTAGACTGGAATTGCACTTAAAGCATAGGAAAAGAGGCAGAATGTCGACAATGATGTACTTGGCCAAAAAGGGCGTATGCGTTTTTTCCTGAATATATTCAGGAAAAAACGCATACGCCCTTTTTGGCCAACCAAGCAAGCGTGTAAAGGAAATCTGCACTACAATGAAGTCTCACTGCCCCCCGGTCAAAAGGGCCATCTGAAAAATGTGTAAAATCCAGAAAGGGAGGACATGTCATGGAGAACAGGGAGCCTTGTTACGCTGATGGGCGGGATGTAAATTGCCAGCAGCCACTCTGGATAAGTGTATGGGGTTTCCTGAAACACGTAGGAAACAAAGCAACACAGCCTATGGCACTTTCACTTATGGTCCTATAGCTTAGGGAAATTAAAATCAAAAACACACAGCCACCCCAAAGTTTGGGACGGCTCTGTTTAAAAAACCTCGTCTACGGTACAAGTTAAATATCCGAGAAGGCAAAAAATGGATAAAGAAATAGTGGTACGCACGTACAATGGAATATCACTCAGCAATGAAATCGACATCATCAGGTCCGGAGCGGCATAATGAGTGGATTCAGATACGATGATTCTACGAGAAATAAGTCCCACAGAAAAAGAAACATCATAAGATATCACTAATACACGGAATGTAAACTTGGCTACACATGAACTGAATTACAAAACAGAACAGGGTCTCAAATTTAGAAAACCAACTTCTGCTTGCTTAAGGGGAAAGGTGAGCTGGGGTGCTGCATAAAACCAGAGATTGAAATTAGCACAGATAGCGTTCCATAAGCCAAATATATAATAGACAACACCTACACCTTGCTCAACGAAATGGACTCAACACCCCATATTCAACGCCTGGGAAGATACCTAACAAGTAAGAGTCTTAAAACCCATGGATTTATATGTCTCCATAAGGAAATCAAGCGTGTCTACAGCGGCCTAAACGCAGCAGTGAAAATACGATAAATCCCATTATCAAAATAAATTTAAAAAACAAAACACAATGACAGTGAAATAGAGAGCAATTCCTAAATAATTCAATCAGGGCTTGTGATGCAACCAGGATTTTCCACATCTACACCCAGAGCTGGGTGAGACATAAGGCTGGACACTTCGGGCTGATAGCATTGGTGAGGTTCGGTGAGCAAAGGCAGACCCTTTGAAGTCATACTGCATGGTACCCATTCCATGGGTCCCAACTCTCCAGGTTTAAGGGATTCTTGCTTCAGCTAAAACATGCATGGGAAACCCAGAGTATGGTCCACCGTGTGATTGGGAAACATTTTCAAATGCATCTCACTTTTCGAACCTTGGTACTCGGGTTCACCGTTCCAGACGCTGTACTAACACTCTCCCCACATGGAGAGTCAGTGCCTTTAACCTCCTGTTTGGCACAGTTTGCAATTTCTGAGCAAGATGTACAGGAATAGGGAGAACCAATGAGAGACTAGCTGTAGGTGTCTGCATGGACAAAAGGAACGCTCATTTCCCACCAGGAAGAGGAATGAACCAAAGGCTCAGCGTGCCCTGCCGGAACCAGATTAGGGCCTGAAGCAATCCTCCGGCTTTGCGGCCAGCTCACAAGAAAGCGAGGTGAAGAAAGGAGCTCAGGGGCACTGTAATTCACAAACCTGCAGAGTTGTGAATGACAGCTATCGTCCAATAATGTATTGAAGTAAGTCTTCGAAGGGGACTTGAAAGCATGGCAGAATTTCAGGAAAACGATTTCAGGGGGTAGACTGTAATTGCACTTAAAGCATAGGAAAACAGGCAGAATGTCGACAATGATGCACTTGGACAAAAAGGGCGTATGCGTTTTTTCCTGAATATATTCAGGAAAAAACGCATATGCACTTTTTGGCCAACCAAGCAAGCGTGTAAAGGAAATCTGCAATACAATGAAGCCTCACTGCCCCCCGGTCAAAAGGGCCATCTGAAAAAAGTGTAAAATCCAGAAAGGCAGAACAGGTCATGGAGAACAGGGAACCTTGTTATGCTGATGGGCGGGATGTAAATTTCCAACAGCCACTCTGGAGAAGTGTATGGTGTTTCCTGAAACACGTAGGAAACTAAGCAACACAGCCTATGGCACTTCCACTTAGGGTCCTATAGCTTAGGGAAATTAAAATCAAAAACACACAGCCACCCCAAAGTTTGGGATGGCTCTGTTTACAAGAACCTCGTCTATGGTACAAGTTAAATATCCGAGAAAGCAAAACATGGATAAAGATGTTATGGTACGTACGTACAATGGAATATCACTCAGCAATGAAATCTACATAATCAGGCCCGTAGCGGCATAATGAATTGATTCAAGTACGATGATTCTACGAGAAATAATCACACAGAAAATGAAAGATCATAAGATATCACTAATGCACGGAACGTAAACTTGGCTACACATGAACTGAAATACAAAACAGAACAGGGTCTCAAATTTAGAAAACCAATTTATGCTTGCTTATGGGGAACGGTGATTTGGGGTGCTGCATCAAACCAGAGATTGAAATTAGCACAGATACCGTTCCATAAGCCAAATATATAATAGACAAGACCTACTCCTTGCTCAACGAAATGGACTCAACACCCCTTATTCAATGCCTAGGAATATACCTGACAAGTAAGAATCTTAAAACCCATGGATTTATATGTCTCCATAAGGTAATCAAGCATGTGTACAGCGGCCTAAACACAACAGTGACAATCCGATAAATCCCATTATCAAAATAAATTTCAAAAACAAAACACAATGACAGTGAAATAGAGAGCAATTCTTAAATATTTCATTCAGGGCTTGTGATGCAACCTGGATTTACCACATCTACACCCAGAGCTGGGTGAGACATAAAGCCGGACACGTTGGGCTGATGGCATTGGTGAGGTTCGTTGAGCAAACGCAGACCCTTTGAAGTCATACTGCATGGTACCCATTCCAGGGTTCCCAACTCTCCAGGTTTAAGGGATTCTTCCTTCAGCTAAAACATGCATGGGAAACCCAGAGTATGGTCCACCTTGTGATTGGGAAACGTTTTCAAATGCATCTCAGGTTTCGTCCCCTGGTACTCGGGTTCACCGTTCCAGACGCTTTACTAACACTCTCCCCACATTGGGAGTCAGTGCCTTTAATTTCCTGTTTGTCCCAGTTTGCAATTTCTTCGCAAGATGTACAGGAATAGGGAGAACCAATGAGAGACTAGCTGTAGGTGCCTGCAGGGGCAAATGGAAAGCTCGTTTCCCACAAGGAAGGGGAATTAACCAAAGGCTCAGCGTGCCCTGCCGGAACCAGATTAGGGCCTGAAGAAATCCTGCGGTTTTGCGGTCAGCTCACAAGAAAGCGAGTTGAAGAAAGGAGCTCAGGGGCACTGTAATTCACAAAACTGCAGAGTTATGAATGACAGCTATCCTCCAAAAAGGTATTAAAGTAAGTCTTCGAAGAGGACTTGAAAGCAGGGCAGAATTTCAGGAAAACGATTTCAGGGGGTAGACTGCAATTGCACTTAAAGCATATTAAAAGAGGCAGAATGTCCACAATGATTCACTTGACCACAAAGGGCGTATGCGTTTTTTCCTGAATATATTCAGGAAAAAACGAATACACACTTTTTGGCCAAGCAAGCAAGCGTGTAAAGGAAATCTGCACTACAATGAAGTCTCACTGCCCCAGGGTCAAAAGGGCCATGTGAAAAAAGTGTAAAATCCAGAAAGGCAGGACAGGTCATGGAGAACAGGGTGCCTTGTTATGCTGATGGGCGGGATTTAAATTGCTAACAGCCACTCTGGAGAAATGTATGGTGTTTCCTGAAACACCTAAAAAACTAAGCAAGGGAGCCTACGGCACTTCCACTTATGGCCCTATAACTTAAGGAAATTAAAATCAAAAACACACAGCCACCCCAAAGTTTTGGACGGCTCTGTTTAAAAGAAGCTCGTCTACGGTACAAGTTAAATATCCCAGAATGCGAAAAATGGATAAAGAATTTGTGGTGCATACGTACAATTGAATATCACTCAGCAATGAAATCTATGTCATCAGGCCCGTCGCCGCATAATGAGTGGATTCAGAAACGATGATTCTAAGTGAAATAAGTCACACAGAAAAAGAAACATTAAGATATCACTAATACACCGAATGTGAACTTGGCTACACATGAACTGAATTACAAAACAGAACAGGGTCTCAAATTTAGAAAAACAACTTATGCTTGCTTAAGGGGAAAGGTGAGTTGGGGTGCTGCATAAAACCAGAGATTGAAATTAGAACAGATACTGTTCCATAAGCCAAATATTTAATAGTCAAGACCTACTCCTTGCTCAACCAAATGGACTAAACACCCCATATTCAATGCCTAGGAATACACCTGCCAATTAAGAATCTTAACACCCATGGATTTATATGTCTCCGTAAGAGAATCAGGCATGTGTACAGTGCCATAAATGCAGCCGTGAAAATCCGATAAATCCCATTATCAAAATAAATTACAAAAACAAAACACAATGATAGTGAAATAGAGAGCAATTCTTAAATAATTCATTCAGGGCTTGTGATGCAACCTGGATTTACCACATCTACACCTAGAAGTGGGTGAGACATAAGGCTGGACACTTCGGGCGGATACCATTGGTGAGGTTCAGTGAGCAAATGCAGACCCTTTGAAGTCATACTGCATGGTACACATTCCATGGGTCCCAACTCTCAAGGTTTAAAGGATTCTACCTTCAGCTAAAACATGCATGGGAATCCCAGAGTATGGTCCAATGTGTGACCGGGAACGTTTTTAAATGTGTCTCAGTTTTCGTCCCCTTGTACTCGGGTTCACCATTCCAGACACTTTACTTACACTGTCCCTACCTGGAGAGTCAGTGCCTTTAACCTCCTGTTTGGCACAGTTTGCAATTTCTGCGCAAGATGAACAGGAATAGGGAGAACCAATGAGAGACTAGCTGTAGGTGTCTGCACGGGCAAATTTAACGCTCATTACCAACCAGGAAGAGGAATTAGCCAAAGGTTCAGCATGCCGTGCCGGAACCAGATTAGGGCCTGAAGCAATCCTGCGGTTTTGCGGCCAGCTCACAAGAAAGCGAGTTGAAGAAAGGAGCTCAGGGGCACTGTAATTCACAAACCTGCAGAGTTATAAATGACAGCTATCATCCAAAAATATATTGAAGTAAGTCTACAAAGAGGACTTGAACGTGGGGCAGAATTCCAGTACTACGATTTCAGGAGGTAGACGGGAAATCCTCTGAAAGTATAGGAAAAGAGTCAGAATGTCGACAATGATGCACTTGGTCAAAAAGGGCATATGCGTTTTTTCCAGGGCCCTCATTAAAGAGGGTAGGAGGCTCCCAGCATGCTTCAGTGGCCAACAGAAGACCCACGTCGCCAAGGCGACGTGAGCCAGCCATGCAGGAATGACCTCACATCAGAGGGCCCACCTCACAGAAGGGTAAGGAACCCAGGAATGAGCAGACCCTCACCAGAGTGCCCACAACAGCAAGGGGCTGGGAACCAGGCAGGAGTGTCCTCACACCCGTGGGACCACATCATCGAAAGTTGAGGTACCCAGCACATGTGGCCTCAAACCAGAGGACCCACATCACCATGGGTCTCGGAGCGAGGCAGGCAGGATTAACCTCCCAACACATGGCCCATTGTATAAAAAAGGTGAGGAATCCAGCCGTTGGAACATCCCAGCAGGCGGCCCAGATCACCGAGGCTATGGGATCCAGGCAGTGATGAACTGACAACAGAGGGCCCTCATCGTGATACTGTAAGCAACCCAGCCGTTGTGACCTCAGAGCACAAGGCCCACATCCCCATGGGGGTGGGAACCAAGCAGGAGTGTCATCGCACCAGTGGGCACACATCAGAAAATGTGGGGAGCCCAGCAGTTAGGGCCAGACGCCAGAGGGCCCTCATCACTGAGGAGAGGAGGCTCCCAGCAAGCTCCAACTGCTACCAGAGGGCTGACGTCACCAATGCGGTGTGTGTCAGCCAGGCAGGAGTGACCTCAGAGCAGAGGGCCAACCACACAAAAGTGTGAGGAACCCAAAGAGGATCAGACTCTCACCAGAGGGCCCACATCACCAAGGGAATGGAAACCAGGCAGGAGTGTCCTCACACCAGTGGGGCCACATCACCGAAATGTGATGGACCCAGCACACGTGGCCTCAAACTAGAGGACACACATCACCAAGGGGCTGGGAGTGAGGCAGGCAGGAGGAGCCTCAAAACAGAGGGCCCATAGAATAAAAAAGGTGAGGAATCCCGCAGTTGGAACCTCCCAGCAGGCGGCCAGGAGCAGCGAGGATATGGGATCCAGGCCTGACTGAACACAAAACAGAGGGCCCTCATCATGAAACTGTGAGCAACCCAGCCGTTGGGACCTCAGAGCAGAAGGCCCACATTCCCATGTGGTTGGGAACCTGGCAGGAGTGTACTCGCACCACAGGGTGCACATTAGAGAATTTTGGGAGCCCAGAAGTTAGGGCCTGACGCCAGAGGGCCCTCATCACCGAGGAGAGGAAGCTCCCAGCAGGCTCCAACTGCCACAAGAGGGCCGACGTTGCCAAGGTGGGGTGTGCCAGCCAGGCAGGAGTGACCTCACAGCAGAGGGTCCACCTCACAGAAGGGTGAGGAACCCAGCCAGGATCAGACTCTCACCAGAGGGCCCACATCACCAAGGGGATAGGAACCAGGCAGGAGTGTTCTCACACCAGTGGGGCCACATAATCGAAAGGTGAGGGACCCAGCACACGTAGCCTCAAACCAGAGGACACACATCACCTAGGGGCTGGGAGTCAGGCAGGCAGGAGGAGTCTCAAAACAGAGGGCCCATAGAAGAAAAAAGGTGAGGAATCCCGCAGTTGGAACCTCCCCGCAGGCAGCCAGGAGCAGCGAGGCTATTGGATCCAGGGCGGAGTGAACTCACACCAGAGGACCCTCATCATGAAACTGAGCAACCCACCGTTGGGACCTCAGAGCAGAAGGCCCACATTCCCATGGGGTTGGGAACCTGGCAGGAGTGTAGTCGCACCACAGGGCGCACATCAGAAAATTTTGGGAGCCCAGGAGTTAGGGTCTGACGCCAGAGGGCCCTCATTACCGAGGGGTGGAGACCCCCAGCAGGCACCAACTCCCAACTGAGGGCCCACGTCGCCAAGGTGATGTGTGCCAGCCAGGCAGGAGTGACCTCACAGCAGAGGGTCTACCTCACAGAAGGGTGAGGAAACCAGCCAGGATAAGACTCTCACCAGAGAGCCCACATCACCAAGGGGATCGGAAAAAGGCAGCAGTGTCCTCACACCAGTGTGGCCACATTATAGAAAGGTGAGGAACCCAGCACATGTGGCCTAAACCAGAGGACCCACATTTCCAAGGTGCTCCGAGTGAGGCAAGCAGGAGTAGCCTAACAACACAGGGCCCACAGAATAAAAAATGTGAGGAATCCAGCAGTTTGTACCTCCCAGCAGGTGGCCCAGAGCACAGAGTCTATGGGATCCAGGCCACAGTGAACTCACAGCAGAGGGCCCACATCATGAAACTGTGAGCAACCCAGCCGGTGGAACCTCAGAGCAGAAGACCCACATCCCCATGGGGATAGGAACCTCGCAGGAGTGTCCTCGCACAACTTAACACGTATCAGAAAATGTGGGAACCCAGCAGTTAGGGCCTGACGCCAGAGGGCCCTCATCACCGAGGAGAGGAGGCTACCAGCAGGCTCCAAATGCCACCAGAGGGCCGACGTCACCAAGGCAATGGGAGCAAGCCAGGCAGGAGTTACCTCACAGCAGAGGGCCCACCTCACAGAAGTGTGAGGAACCCAACCAGGATCAGACTCTAACCAGAGGGCCCACATCACCAAGGGGATGGAAACCAGGCAGGAGTGTCCTCACACCAGTGGGGCCACATCAGCCAAAGGTGAGGAACACAGCACATGTGGCCTCAAATAAGGGGACACACATCACGAAAGGGCTGGGAGTGAGGCATGCAGGAGGAGACTCACAACAAAGGGCCCATAGAATAAAAAGGTGAGGAACCCCACCGCTGGAAGCTCCAAGCAGGTGGCCCAGAGCACCGAGGCTATGGGATCCATGCCGGAGTGAACTCACAGCAGAGGGCCCACATTCTGACACTGTGAGCAACCCAGCCGTTGGGACCTCAGAGCAGAAAGCCAACATCCCCATGGGGATGGGACCCCGGCAGGAGTGTACTCGCACGACAGGGCGCACATCAGAAAATTTTGGGAGCCCATGAGTTAGGGCCTGACCCCAGAGGGCCCTCATTACCGAGGGGAGGAGACTCCCAGCAGGCACCAACTCCCAACTGAGGGCCCACATCGCCAAGGTGACGTGTGCCAGCCAGGCAGGAGTGACCTCACAGCAGAGGGTCTACCTCACAGAAGGGTGAGGAATCCAGCCAGGATCAGGCTCTCACCAGAGGGCCCCCATCACCAAGTGGATGGGAACCAGGCAGGAGTGTCCTCACACCAGTGGGGCCACATCAATAAAGGTGAGGAAACCAGCACATGTCGCCTCAAACCAGAGGACCTACATCACAAAGGGGCTGGGAGTGAGTCAGGAAGGAGGAGCATGAAAACACAGAACCCAAAGAATAGAAAAGGTAAGGAATTCAGCAGTAGGAACCTCCCAGCAGGCGGCTCAGAGCACAGACTCTATGGGATCTAGGCCTGAGTGAACTAACACCAGAGAGCCAACATCATGAAACGGTGAACAACACAGGTGTTGGGACCTTAGAGCAGAAGGCCCACATGCCCATGGGGATGGGAACCTGGCAGGAGTGCCCTCGCACCACTTAGGACGTATCAGAAAATGTGGGAACCCAGCAGTTAGGGCCTGATGCCAGAGGGCCTCATCACCGAGGGGAGGAGGCTCCCAGCAGGCTCCAACTGCCACCAGAGGGCCGACGTCGCCAAGGCGGGGTGTGCTAGCCAGGCAGGAGTGACCTCAGAGAAGAGGGCCCACCTCACAGAAGTGTGAGGAACCCAACCAGGATCAGACTCTCGCCGGAGGGACCACATCACCAAGGGGATGGGAAGCAGGCAGGAGTGTCCTCACACCAGTGGGGCCACATCATCAAAAGATGAGGAACCCATCACATGTGGCCTCAAACCAGAGGACACACATCACCAAGGGGCTGGGAGTGAGGCAGGTGTCTGGAGGGGCACATTTAACTCTAATTTCCCACCAGGAAGAGGAATTAACCAAAGGCTCAGAGTGCCGTGCCACACCCTGATTACGGCCTGAAGCAACCCTGCGGTTTTGTGGCCAGCTTTCAAGGAAGCGAGTTAAGAAAGGAAATCACGGGCACTGTAATTCACAAACCTGCAGAGTTATAAATGACAGCTATTGGCAAAAATATATTGAAGTAAGTCTGCAAAGAGGACTTGAAAACGAGGCAGAATTGAGGAATCATATTTCAGGAGGTAGATTGGAATTGCATTTAAAATATGTGAAAAGAGGCAGATCTTTGACAGTGATGCACTTGGACGAACAGTGCGTATACATTTTTTCCTGAATATATTCAGGAAAAAACGCATATGCCCTTTTTGGCCAACCAAGCACTCGAGCAATGGAAATCCGTACTACAATGCAGTCTCATTTCCCATTCGTCAAAAGGGCCATCTGAAAAAAGTGTAAAAACCAGAAACACAGGACAGGGCATGGAGAACAGGGAGCCTTGTTATGCTGATGGGCGGGATGTAAATTGCCAACAGACACTCTGGAGATGTTTATGGTGTATCCTGAAACATCTGAAAAACAAAGCTACAGAGACTAGGGCACTTCCACTTTTGGCCCTATAGCTTAGGAAAATTAAAATCAACAAGACACAGCCAACACAAAATTTAGGGCTGCTGTGTTTACAAGAACCTCGAGTCCAGTACAAATTAAATATCCCAGAAAGAAAAAAATGGATAAAGGAGTTGTGCTACTTACGTACAACGGAATATCACTCAGCAATGAAATCAATGTCATCAGGCCTGTAGCAGCAAATTGAGTGGATTTAAGTATGATGATTCTAAGAGAAATATGTCACACAGAGAAAGATAATTATCATAAGATATCACTAATAGAGGGAGTGTAAACTTGGCTACACATAAACTGAATTACAAAACCGAACAGTCTCACATTTAGATAAAAACTTATGCTTGCTTAAGGGGAAAGTTGAGTTGGGGTGCTGTATAAAACCAGAGATTGAAATTAGCACACATACCATTCCATAAGCCAAATATGTAATAGACAAGACCTATTCTTTGCGCAACGAAATAGACTCATCCATGGTGTATCACCTCACACCTGTTAGAATGGGCATCATCAGAAAATCTACAAACAACAAATGCTGGAAAGGGTGTGGAGATAAGGAACCCTCTTCCACTATTGTTGGGAATGTAAATTGATACAGTCACTGTGGAGAACATTATGGAGTTTCTTATAAAACTAAGAATAGAATTACCATATGATACAACAATCCCACTACTGGGCATATACCCAGACAAAACCATAAATCAAAAACAGACATTCACCTCAATGTTCATTGCATCACTATTTACAATATCCAGGTAATGGAAGCAACCTAAATGCCCACAGACAGACGAATGCATAAAGATGTGGTACAAATATAAAATGGAATATTACTAAGCCATAAAAAGGAATGAAATTGGGTCATTTGTAGAGATGTTGATGGATCTAGAGACTGTCATACAGAGTGAAGTAAGTCAGAAATAGAAAAACAAATCTTGTATATTAATGCATATATGTGGAACCTAGAAAAATTATACACATGAACCTTTTTTTAAGGCAGAAATAGAGCAACAGATGTAGACAACAAACGTATGGACACCAAGGGGGGAAATCTGTTGGGGGGTGGTGGTGGGAGGATTGAGAGATTGGGATTGGCATGTATACATTTATATGTATAAAATAGATAACCAAAAAGAACCGGCTGTATAAAAAAATAAAATAAAATTCAAAATTACAAAAAGTAAAACAGAAAAAATATTCTTCCCTTCACATACATGTATTTATATGAATAAATTATTTCCATGCTTATATCTGTAAATACAAAAAAGAGGAATAAAATCTACCTTGAACCAAAAATGAAAAAAAGAAAAAAAAAACAGAACCCACCAGTTACACAGAGGAAAACCGTATCAGGGCACTTGCTCCAGTTGTAAACAATTCTGTAGTTGGCCAGTGGTGGGGAATCATCTCCCATTCAGCCAGCAGGCCCCACGCAACAAGCGTCCTCATTGCAAAGCTGGGGGACCGTGCCAAGGCATCTGTGAGTAAATGTGGGCCGAGCCCCAGGCCAGCTGCTGCTGAAATGTTCCCACCCTTCCCAGGTAAAACACCTGAATATGTACAAGGACTTGAAAGCCTAGAGGAAGGGCCATGGAGCCACATGAGCGACAGCATGCCAGCCGATTTGGTGCCTGCAGGCCAGCCAGGATGGTCCTGGCCCTGGGTACTCTTCTGGAAGCTTTCCATTTCCCTGCCTGAGATACCCCTGCTGTCCGGGCCCCCACTGCTTTCTTCCTCACTCACCTCTGCCCAGGGAGAAATTCCAGAGGCAGGTATGGGTGACACATCCTCTTCTTTAGCAGGTGGCATCTTGGTAACTGCTGCAGAAAGTCCAGCAGAGCCCCACTCACACTGGACCACCCACAAATCCGTGGCCTCTCACTCCCTCCCACCAGTCCAGCCCCGAGACTGCTGACAGGGCAGAGAAAATGACGTCAGGCACAGCTGCAGGGGCTCTTGCTGCCTGGAGCGGTGTTTATATTGATCTCAAACAGGCACACCTGGGGAGGGCTGGCCGGCACGGTCAGGCTTCCCAGGCCAGCCAATAATCACCCCTCAGGCGCTCACAGTTGCAGAAACTGGAACTTGCTGAATCGGCCAGGTCCAAGGAACAGGTGTGGGCTCCTGAGAGTCAGGATAGACAAGGGGTTGCAGCTCTGGCTTGTTTTCTAATTATATTATCTGGCCCATGAGTGGGAGACAACTTCAAGAAAACCCTCTCCTAATGAGAGGAACCCAGGAGTCAGGGAGAGGAGGGGTGGGTGGTGGGTGGAGACAGAGGCCTGGTGCCCCGGGTGCAGTGGAAGTCTCTGGAAGACCAGGTGGAGGGAGGCCACACAGAGTGATGCCCAGGGTCACAGACCTGTTGGAGCTGCTGTTTCTTCGTTCAAGTCCTGCTCTGAGGTGCTCTGTGTCAGATCTGAGTGACAGGTGAGCTGGAAGTGCTCTGCAATGAGGGCGATGTGCACGGTACCTGTGTGCCCAGCCCTGCCAGGGTAACTGCAAGGGTAGCTCTGTATCCTGGGAGGGGCCTGACCATGAGAGCCCCATGGGCTGCAGGGGAACCTGCCCAGGGATCCCCATATCCTGGGAGGGGCCTGAACAGGAGAGCACCGTGGGCTGCGGTGGGGGTGGGGTACCTGCCCAGGTGAGCTCCATATCCTGGGATTGGCCTGACCTCGAGAGCCCCATGGGCTGCTGGAGTCTTGGTAAAGGATGTCAGGACAGTCAGTGAAGCCACCGAGGATATACCTCCAGTAGTTCCTAAATCCTACACCCTGCTGGTCATTCTACCAACCACCGGGACATGGTATTCTGTATTAGTCTTCAATGATGCCTTCTTTTGTATTCTATTAGTCCCAGAGTCACAAGAAATTTTGGCTTGTGAGTGGCAGGACTCAACATACAACTAAAACAATACTTCTGGGCCGTGTTGCCCCAAGGGTTCAAAAATTCCCACACCATCTTTGGGGAAAGCTCAGTTAAAGACCTAAAAGTTCTACCTCTGGAAAAGGAAACACTCCTTCAATATGCAGACGACATTCTGATCGCCAGCCCTACTAAGGAGACCTCTGAACTACCAAGCCAATAAAGGATAGAAGTTGTCAAATAAAAAGCTCAAATATCACAGACTACGGTGACCTGCCTGGGCTTCATTCTCACAGAAGGTCGGAGAAGCCCATCTCAGGAAAGGGAAGAAACAATTTACAGCCTTACCCATTTCTAAAACTAGAAGACAGCTTAGGGGTTCCTGGGGAGGCCAGGGTTGGTGCTTCTGGATACCTAACTACAGTCTACTAGCTGGGCCTCTATATGAAACACTGAAAGGAAAAGATGATGATCCTTTTGAATAGAATCCAGAAGTGGCCTTTCAAGAATGGAAAGAGCAGTCAATTCAGACCCTTGCCCTGGAACTCCCTAATTTAGCTAAACCCTTTGACCTTTACATTCCTGGTGAATGGTGAATCGCTATTGGAGTATTAGTGCAAAAACTGGGACCACTTGAAATGGAACAATGCAAGAATGCCATCCCGGTAGGATAAACTACGGTCACCAATGGGCTTGGCCCACCGCCACATCTGGCCAAGATACTGGCGGTATCTGAAAACCTGGAAATCAGCAGCACAAAAGGCCACCTCCCTCCTAAGGGAAAAGGACCCCACGTGGTGACCCTAAGCCCCAACCATGCCCTGAAGTTGCAGGGTTTGCTCCGTGGGCACACTGACCTCGAGTGAGGAGGCCCTCCAACTCCAACCTCCAGAGAGATAACCGGGGTAAAGGGGCACCATGACGACTCATGTGACCATCACTTGACCTGGAGTTTCTCTCATAAAACAACAAGAGTGTGTCCCAAAAGAGTAGACTACTGCTTGCAGGACTTACTGCCCCCAGAGCGGACCTAATAATCTTGGCGGGGGAAACGTATATCACGCTGTCACCATAGAAGAGCCTACAGACACTGTGATGATGGTGGCCAATAAGACCGGCTGGACTCCTGTTTACTTCAAAAGGCTGTTGACTCAGTGGCCATCATGGTCCTTCATCACCACTGACTCTGGACTGTCTGGGAGTTGAGCAGGCAGGGTCCTGACACCTGGTGCTCTTTTTACGTTAATTCAGGGGCCTAATTGAAGAAAGTGCAGACTACTGGTCAGAGCATCTAGGCTGGCAGAAACGGTCAGCCTAAGGTGGCCGAACAAATGCAGGGCGGGGTGAAACTGGACCTCACAGCGTCACTGCACATCTCCTTCCTGGACCCTTAAAGGTCATTAGAATCTATAATACTTCCAATACTGGTGCTCAGGCGGACGAGCGGGGAGGCAGGAGGCCTGGGTACAATCAACGTCACCTGGAGGCTGCTGGGGAGAAGTTCTGACCCTCGCCCACGGGTATGAGGGCTCCTAACTCAGCACTCAGCAGTTACAGAAGAAGGGTCTGCACCCTCAGCACTCTAAGAATGAGGAAGGGGAAAAAAGGCAGAAGAGGGCTTTTTCCCAGGCAAAGCCCCTTAAAAATCCCTGGGAGATAAAAATAGAATCTGGGCAATAAAATAAAGTCTAACCTTTTTTATCCTTTGTGCTTTGTCTAATTTCACGTGCTCCTAGGGTCCCGCATACAGAGGTTCAACAGCCGGCACTTCAGACCAGATTTCCTAGTGCGGAATGGCTGGGTCGACACCTCAGCTTCTGGGACACAGTGCACACTCCGCGATATAGAGCCTGAGCTGCAGCCAACCGGGCCCTCGAGAGCTCCGCCCCCTCCCTCCCACTGACTCTGACAGGATCTCTACACAGCAGCCCAGCCCACAGCCCACGGGGTAGCACATGCTCTCACCTCTCCATTCTCTGATCAAAATATAAAGTTTCCTTTGCTGCTGAACCAAACTCAGTCTCAATCTGTTGCCTCCAATGACACTGGGCAGGGGGACACTTGTTGGGGTCCACTCTGGAGGATCAGTAACAGAAATTGAGAACATTGTAACTTCAATGAACAGATGTTTGAGCCAAACTGTAATTAACATAGAACAGTGTATAAGGCTCGGGTAAAATAAGATGTTTCTAACACTCCCATTTGATATTTCCATCACTTTATTAGAAGCAAGTTCAGTGAAAAGGTTTGTCTTATTTGTCAGGTCAATATTAGAGAAACGAAGTGATTTCTTTCCAAGGATGTACATCTAAATATCTTGGTTAAAGCTTCAATCTTGTTTTAAATGCTTTTCCATTGAAAATGATACCTCTCTTTCAGTTCCCCCAATTCTGAGAAGCATAAAATCTTATAATTTATTATTACCAAAGGGGAAAGGTGGGAGGAGGGATAAATTAACAGTTTGGGATTAACACATATACACTGCTATGTATAAAATCGATCATCAACAAGGAACTACTGTATAGCACCGGGAACTACACTCAATATTTTACAATAACCTATAAGGGGAAATCATCTGAAAAAGAATAGATATTTTTATTGACATCATCTATTAATGACAGTTAAAATGGAACCTAAGGGAAGCCGGTGGTGAGTGCTTCTGACCCTGAAGACTTCAATCATCTAAAGTTTGGACTCTGCCTACTTCCCAAGGCCCTTAATGAACATATGTGTAGCCGTAGCTTAAAAAATTCCCCAGTTTGGGTTGTGGAGAGACACTGATTTTGTAAAAGCCCTGGTGTTCTCCTCACATGAATGGGACACTTCCTACAGCTAAAACATGCCTGTCACACCCAGAGGATGGTATACCGTCTGATCGGGAAGAGTTTGGAAAAGGCATCTCATCTCCTCATCTCCTGGTGCTCGGGTTCACCCCTCCAGCGTCTTTACGAACAGTCTCCCCACTTGGAGATGTCAGCACTGTCAACATCCTGTTGCAGACAGTTTGGAATTTGTCCAGAGGATGAAGCAGAAGGAGGAGGAACAATGAGAGACAAGTCCTAGGTGTTCGGACAGGCACATGTCACTCTTATTTCCAATCAGGAAGACGAATTGACCAAAGGCTAGGGTTGCCCATGGAAACAGAATAGGGCTTGAGGAAATTCCGCTGCTTTGTGGCCAGTTCCCATAAACACAAGTTGAAAAATGGAACTCAGGGACACTAAAATTCACGAAACTGCAGAGTTGAAAATATCTATCACTGAAAAATGTCTTGAGGAAAGTCAGAGGAAAGGACTTGTAAGCAACGGAGAATGGCAGGAAAGGGATTGGAAGAGGTAGAAAGGACTCGCCATTAAGCACAAGAAAAGGGGCTGAACATTGCCAACATTGCAATAGGCCAAAAAGGGTGTATGCGTCTTTTTCTGTATGTATTCAAGAAAAGGGCATACACTTTTTTAGCCAACCAAACAGGTGGGCACTGGAAATCAATACTACAAAACATATCACTTCGCATCAGTCAGAAGAGCCTTCCTCATAAAGTGTAAACACCAGAAATGCAGGACAGGGCAAGGAGAAAAGGGAGCCCTCTGAGGCTTATACTGGAAATGTATATTGCCAACGGTCACTCTGGAGAAGTGTATTGTGTTTACTAAAGCATCTAAAAAATGAGCTACAGAGCACAGGGCACTTGCACTCATGGACGTATATCTTGGGAAAAACAAAAATCGAGAGGACACAGGCACCCCAATGTTTACCGCCTCTATGTTTAAAAGATCCTCGACTAGGATATAATTTATAAGTCTCTGGAGGGAAAAAATGGATAGAGATGTGGCACTTTTGTAGAGTGGAATATTACTCAGCCTGGAAATCAATGAAATATGGCCAGTTGTAACAACAACAGAGGAGTTACGTATGATCATTCGAAGTCACATAATTCAAAAAGAAAAAGACACACGATATTACTAATACATGGAATGTAAACGTGGCTACAAATGAACTGAATTACAAAACAGAATGGGGTCTCAAATTTAGAAAACCAACATATGCTTGCTTAAGGATAAAGGAGAGTTGGGGTGCTGCATAAAACCACAGATAGAAATTAGCACAGATACCTATCCATAAGCCAAATATGTAATAGTCAAGACCTACCAGTTGCTCAACGAAATGGACTAAACACCCCATATTCAACGCCTAGGAATACACCTGACTAGTAAGAATCTTCAAACCCATGGATTTATATGTCTCCGTAAGAGAATCAAGCGTGTGTATAGATTTATGAACGCAGCAGAGAAAATCCGATAAATCCAATTATCAAAATGAATTACAAAAACAAAACACAATGAGAGTGAAATAGAGAGCTATACTTAAATAATTCATTCAGAGCTTGTGATGCAACCTGGATTAACCACATCTGCACCAAGAGCTGAGTGAGACATAAGGTTGGAAATTTCGGGCGGATAGCAACGGTGAGGTACGATGAGCAAATGCAGACCCTTTGAAGTCATACTGGATGGTATCCATTCCATGGGTCCCAACTCTCCAGGTTTAAGAGATTCTTCCTTCAGCTAAAACATGCATGGGAAACCCAAAGTATGGTCCACCGTGTGACTGGGAAGCGTTTTCAAATGCATCTCAGTTTTCGTCCCCTTTTACACGGGTTCACCATTCCAGACCCTTTACTAACACTCTCTCCACATGGAGAGTCAATGCCTTTAACCTCCTGTTTGGCACAGTTTGGAAATTCTGCGCAAGGTGAACAGGAATAGGGAGAACCAATCAGAGACTAGCTGTAGGTGTCTGCACGGGCAAATTTAATGCTCATTTCCCACCAGGAAGAGGAATTAACCAAAGGCTCAGCATGCCATGCCGGAACCAGATTAGGGCCTGAAGCAATCATGTGGGTTTGCGGCCAGCTCACAAGAAAGCGAGTTGAAGAAAGGAGTTCAGGGGCACTGTAATTCACAAAACTGCAGAGTTATGAATGACAGCTATCGTCCAAAAATGTATTGAAGTAAGTCTTCGAAGAGGACTTGAAAGCGGGGCAGAATTTCAGGAAAACGATTTCAGGGGGTAGACTGGAATTGCACTTAAAGCATAGGAAAACAGGCAGAATGTCGACAATGATGCACTTGGCCAAAAAGGGCGTATGCGTTTTTTCCTGAATATATTCAGGAAAAAACGCATACGCCCTTTTTGGCAAACCAAGCAAGCGTGTAAAGGAAATCTGCACTACATTGAAGTCTCACTGCTCCCGGGTCAAAAGGGCCATCTGAAAAAAGTGTAAAACCCAGAAAGGCAGCCCAGGTAATGGAGAACAGGGAACCTTATTATGCTGATGGTTGAGATGTAAATTGCCAAAAGCCACTCTGGAGAAGTGTATGGTGTTTCCTGAAACACGTAGGAAACAAAGCAACACAGCCTATGGCATTCCACTTATGGTCCTATAGCTTAAGGAAATTAAAATCAAAAACACACAGCCACCCCAAAGTTTGGGACGGCTCTGTTTACAAGAACCTCGTCTACGGTACAAGTTAAATATCCGAGAAAGCAAAAAATGGATAAAGAAGTTGTGGTACGTACGTACAATGGAATATCACTCAGCAATGAGATCTACGTCATCAGGCCCGTAGCGGCATAACGAGTGGATTCAAGTACGACGATTCTACGAGAAATAAGTCACACAGAAAAAGAAAGATCATAAGATATCACTAATACACGGAACATAAACTTGGCTACACATGAACTGAATTACAAAACAGAACAGGGTCTCAAATTTAGAAAACAACTTATGCTTGCTTATGGGGTAAGGTGAGTTGGGGTGCTGCATCAAACCAGAGATTGAAATTAGCACAGATACCATTCCATAAGCCAAATATATAATAGACAAGACCTACTCCTTGCTCAACGAAATGGACTCAACACCCCATATTCAACGCCTGGGAATATACCTGACAAGTAAGAATCTTAAGACCCATGGATTTATATGTCTCCATAAGGAAATCAAGCGTGTGTACAGCGGCCTAAACACAGCAGTGAAAATCCGATAAATCCCATTATCAAAATAAATTTCAAAAACAAAACACAATGACAATGAAATAGAGAGCAATTCTTAAATAATTCATTCAGGGCATGTGTTGCAAAATGGATTTACAACATCCACACCCAGAGCTGGGTGAGACATAAGGCTGGACACTTCGAACTGAAAGCATTGGTGAGGTTCAGTGAGCAAACACAGACCCTTTGAAGTCATACTGCATGGTACCCATTCCATGGGTCGCAACTCTCCAGGTTTAAGAGATTGTTCCTTCAGCTAAAACATGCATGGGAAACCCAGAGTATGATCCACCGTGTGATTGGGAAACGTTTTCAAATGCATCTCAGGTTTCGTCCCCTGGTACTCGGGTGCACCGTTCCAGACGCTTTACTAACACTATCCCCACTTGGAGATTCAGTGCGTTTAACCTCCTGTTTGTCACAGTTTGCAAATTCTGCGCAAGATGAACAGGAATAGGGAGAACCAATGAGACACTAGCTGTAGGTGTCTGCACGGGCAAATGGAACGCTCATTTCACACCAGGAAGAGGAATTAACCAAAGGCTCAGCATGACCTGCTGGAACCAGATTAGGGCCTGAAGCAATCCTGCGGTTTTGCGGCCAGCTCACAAGAAAGCGAGTTGATGAAAGGAGCTCAGGGGCACTGTAATTCACAAACCTGCAGAGTTATGAATGACAGCTATCGTCCAAAAATGTATTGAAGTAAGACTTAGAAGAGGACTTGAAAGTGGGGCAGAATTTCAGTAAAACGATTTCAGGGGGTAGACTGGAATTGCACTTAAAGCAAGGGAAAAGAGGCAGAATGTCGACAATGATGCACGTGGCCAAAAAGTGCGTATGCGTTTTCTCCTGAATATATTCAGGAAAAAACGCATACGCCCTTTTTGGCCAACCAAGCAAGCGTGTAAAGGAAATCTGCACTACAATGAAGTCTCACTGCCCCCCGTCAAAAGGGCCATCTGAAAAATGTGTAAAATCCAGAAAGGCAGGACAAGTCACGGAGAACAGGGAGCCTTGTTATGCTGAAGGGCGGGATGAAAATTGCCAACAGCCACTCTGGAGAAGTGTATGGTGTTTCATGAAACACGTAGGAAACAAAGCAACACAGCCTATGGCACTTCCACTTATGGTCCTATAGCTTAGGGAAATTTAAATCAAATACACACAGCCACCCCAAAGTTTGGGACGGCTCTGTTTACAAGAACCTCGTCTACGGTACAAGTTAATATCCGAGAAAGCAAAAAATGGATAAAGAAGTTGTGGTACGTACGTACAATGGAATATCACTCAGCCATGAGAACTACGTCATCTGGCCCGTAGCGGCATAATGAGTGCATTAAGAAACGACGATTCTACGAGAAATAAGTCACACAGAAAAAGAAACATCATAAGATATCACTAATACACGGAACGTAAACTTGGCTACACATGAACTGAATTACAAAACAGAACAGGGTCTCAAATTTAGAAAACCAACTTATGCTTGCTTATGGGGAAAGGTGAGTTGGGGTGCTGCATCAAACCAGAGATTGAAATTAGCACAGATACCGTTCCATAAGCCAAATATATAATAGACAAGACCTACTCCTTGCTCAATGAAATGGACTCAACACCCCATATTCAACGCCTGGGAATATACCTGACAAGTAAGAATCTTAAGACCCATGGATTTATATGTCTCCATAAGGAAATCAAGCGTGTGTACAGCGGCCTAAATGCAGCAGTGAAAATCCGATAAATCCCATTATCAAAATAAGTTTCACAAACAAAACACAATGACAGTGAAATAGAGAGCAATTCTTAAACCATTCATTCAGGGCTTGTGATGCAACCTGGATTTACCACACCTACACCCAGAGCTGGGTGAGACATAAGGCTGGACACTTCGGGCTGATAGCATTGGTGAGGTTCGGTGAGCAAACGCAGACCCTTTGAAGTCATACTGCATGGTAGCCATTCCATGGGTCCCAACTCTCCAGGTTTAAGGGATTCTTCCTTCAGCTAAAACATGCATGGGAAACCCAGAGTATGGTCCACCTTGTGATTGGGAAACGTTTTCAAATGCATCTCAGGTTTCGTCCCCTGGTACTCGGGGTCACCGTTCCAGACGCTTTACTAACACTCTCCCCACTTGGAGAGTCAGTGCCTTTAACCTCCTGTTTGGCACAGTTTGCAATTTCTGTGCAAGATGAACAGGAATAGGGAGAACCAATGAGAGACTAGCTGTAGGTGTCTGCACGGGCAAATGGAACGCTCATTTCCCAACAGCAAGAGGAATTAAGCAAAGGCTCAGCGTTCCCTGCTGGAACCAGATGAGGGCCTGAAGCAATCCTGCGGTTTTGCAGCCAGCTCACAAGAAAGCGAGTTGAAGAAAGGAGCTCAGGGGCACTGTAATTCACAAACCTGCAGAGTTATGAATGACAGCTATCATCCAAAAATGTATTGAAGTAAGTCTTCGAAGAGGACTTGAAAGCGGGGCAGATTTTCAGGAAAACGATTTCAGGGGATGGACTGGAATTGCACTTAAAGCATAGGAATAGAGGTAGAATGTCCACAATGATGCACTTGGCCAAAAAGGGTGTATGCGTTTTTTCCTGAATATATTCAGGAAAAAATGCATACGCCCTTTTTGACCAAACAAGCAAGCGTGCCAAGGAAATCTGCACTACAATGAAGTCTCACTGCCCCCTGGTCCAAACGGCCATCTGAAACAAGTGTAAAATCCAGAAAGGGAGGACAGCTCATGGAAAGAGGGAGCCTTGTTATGCTGATGGGTGGGATGTAAATTTCCAACAACCACTCTGGAGAAGTGTATGGTGTTTCCTGAAACACGTAGGAAACAAAGCAACACAGCCTATGGCACTTCCACTTATGGTCCTATAGCTTAGGGAAATTAAAATCAAAAACACACAGCCACCCCAATGTTTGGGACGGCTCTGTTTACAAGAACCTCATCTACGGTACAAGTTAAATATCCGAGAAAGCAAAAAATGGATAAAGAAGTTTTGGTACGTACGTACAATGGAATATCACTCAGCCATGATATCTATGTCATCAGGCCCGTAGCGGTATAATGAGTGCATTCAGGTACGACGATTCTACGAGAAATAAGTCACACAGAAAAAGAAACATCATAAGATATCACTAATACACGGAACGTAAACTTGGCTACACATGAACTGAATTACAAAACAGAACAGGGTCTCAAATTTAGAAAACCAACTTATGCTTGCTTATGGGGAAAGGTGAGTTGCGGTGCTGCATCAAACCAGAGATTGAAATTAGCACAGATACCGTTCCATAAGCCAAATATATAATAGACAAGACCTACTCCTTGCTCAACGAAATGGACTCAACACCCCATATTCAACGCCTGGGAACATACCTGACAAGTAAGAATCTTAAGACCCATGGATTTATATGTCTCCATAAGGAAATCAAGCGTGTGTACAGCGGCCTAAATGCAGCAGTGAAAATCCGATAAATCCCATTATCAAAATAAGTTTCACAAACAAAACACAATGACAGTGAAATAGAGAGCAATTCTTAAATAATTCATTCAGGGCTTGTGATGCAACCTGGATTTACCACACCTACACCCAGAGCTGGGTGAGACATAAGGCTGGACACTTCGGGCTGATAGCATTGGTGAGGTTCGGTGAGCAAACGCAGACCCTTTGAAGTCATACTGCATGGTAGCCATTCCATGGGTCCCAACTCTCCAGGTTTAAGGGATTCTTCCTTCAGCTAAAACATGCATGGGAAAACCAGAGTATGGTCCACCTTGTGATTGGGAAACGTTTTCAAATGCATCTCAGGTTTCGTCCCCTGGTACTCGGGGTCACCGTTCCAGACGCTTTACTAACACTCTCCCCACTTGGAGAGTCAGTGCCTTTAACCTCCTGTTTGGCACAGTTTGCAATTTCTGCGCAAGATGAACAGGAATAGGGAGAACCAATTAGAGACTAGCTGTAGGTGTCTGCACAGGCAAATGGAACGCTCATTTCCCAACAGCAAGTGGAATTAAGCAAAGGCTCAGCGTGCCCTGCCTGAACCAGATGAGGGCCTGAAACAATCCTGCGGTTTTGCAGCCAGCTCACAAGAAAGCGAGTTGAATAAAGGAGCTCAGGGGCAGTGTAATTCACAAACCTGCAGCGTTATGAATGACAGCTATCGTCCAAAAATGTATTGAAGTAAGTCTTCGAAGGACTTGAAAGCGGGGCAGAATTTCAGGAGAACGATTTCAGGGGGTAGACTGGAATTGCACTTAAAGCATAGGAAAAGAGGCAGAATGTCGACAATGATGCACTTGGCCAAAAAGGGCGTAGGCGTTTTTTCCTGAATATATTCAGGAAAAAACGCATACGCCCTTTTTGGCCAACCAAGCAAGCGTTTAAAGGAAATCTGCACTACAATGAAGTCTCACTGCCCCCCGGTCCAAACGGCCATCTGAAACAAGTGTAAAATCCAGAAAGGCAGGACAGCTCATGGAAAGAGGGAGACTTGTTTTGCTGATGGGCGGGATGTAAATTGCCAACAGCCACTCTGGAGAAGTGTATGGTGTTTCCTGAAACACGTAGGAAACAAAGCAACACAGCCTATGGCACTTCCCCTTAGGGTCCTATAGCTTAGGGAAATTAAAATCAAAAACACTCAGCCACCCCATAGTTTGGGACGGCTCTGTTTACAAGAACCTCGCCTACGGTAGAAGTTAAATATCCGAGAAAGCAAAAAATGGATAAAGAAGTTGTGGTACGTACGTACAATGGACTATCACTCAGCAATGAGATCTACGTCATCAGACCCGTAGCGGCATAATGAGTGCATTCAGGTACGACGATTCTATGAGAAATAAGCCACACAGAAAAACAAACATCATAAGATATCACTATTACACGGAACGTAAACTTGGCTACACATGAACTGAATTACAAAACAGAACAGGGTCTCAAATTTAGAAAACCAACTTATGCTTGCTTAAGGGGAAAGGTGAGTTGGGTGCTGCATAAAACCGGAGACTGAAATTAGCACTGATACCGTTCCATAAGCCAAATATATAATAGACAAGGCCTACTCCTTGCTCAATGAAATGGACTCAACACCCCATATTCAACGCCTGGGAATATACCTGACAAGTGAGAATCTTAAAACCCATGGATTTATATGTCTCCATAAGGAAATCAAGCGTGTGTACAGCGGCCTAAACGCAGCAGTGAAAATCCGATAAATCCCATTATCAAAATAAATTTCAAAAACAAAACACAATGACAGTGAAATAGAGAGCAATTCTTAAATTATTCATTCAGGGCTTGTGATGCAACCTGGATTTACCACATCTACACCCAGAGCTGGGTGAGACATAAGGCTGGACACTTCAGGCTGATAGCATTGGTGAGGTTCGGTGAGCAAACGCAGACCCTTTGAAGTCATACTGCATGGTACCCATTCCATGGGTCCCAACTCTCCAGGATTAAGGGATCCTTCCTTCAGCTAAAACATGCATGGGAAACCCAGAGTATGGTCCACCGTGTGATTGGGAAACGTTTTCAAATGCATCTCAAATTTCGTACCCTGGTACTCTGGTTCACCATTCAAGACGCTTTACTAACACTCTCCCCACTTTGAGAGTCAGTGCCTTTAACCTCCTGTTTGGCACAGTTTGCAAATTCTGCGCAAGATGAACAGGAATAGGGAGAACCAATGAGAGACTAGCTGTAGGTGTCTGCACGGGCAACTGGAACGCTCATTTCCCACCAGGAAGAGGAATTAACCAGAGGCTCAGCGTACCCTGCCGGAACCTGATTAGGGCCTGAAGCAATCCTGCGGTTTTGCGGCCAGCTCACAAGAAAGCGAGGTGAAGAAAGGAGCTCAGGGGCACTGTAATTCACAAACCTGCAGAGTTATGAATGACAGCTATCGTCCAAAAATGTATTGAAGTAAGTCTTCGAAGAGGACTTGAAAGCGCGGCAGAATTTCAGGAAAACGATTTCAGGGGGTAGACTGGAATTGCACTTAAAGCATAGGAAAAGAGGCACAATGTCCACAATGATGCACTTGGCCAAAAAGTGCGTATGCGTTTTTCCCTGAATATATTCAAGAAAAAACGCATACGCGTTTTTTGGCCAACCAAGCAAGCGTGTAAAGGAAATCTCCACTAAAATGAAGTCTCACTGCCCCATGGTCAAAAGGGCCATCTGAAAAAAGTGTAAAATCCAGAAAGGCAGGACAGGCCATGGAGAACAGGGAGCCTTGTTACGCTGATGGGCGGGATGTAAATTGCCAACAGCCACTCTGGAGAAGTGTATGGTGTTTCCTGAAACACGTAGGAAACAAAGCAACACAGCCTATGGCACTTCCACTTAGGGTCCTATAGCTTAGGGAAATTAAAATCAAAAACACACAGCCACCCCAAAGTTTGGGACGGCTCTGTTTACAAGAACCTCGTCTGTGGTACAAGTTAAATATCTGAGAAAGCAAAATACGGATAAAGAAGTTGTGGTACGTACATACAATGGAATATCACTCAGCGATGAGATCTACGTCATCAGTCCCGTAGCGGCATAAGGAGTGGATTCAGGTACGAAGATTGTACGAGAAATAAGTCACACAGAAAAAGACACATCATAAGATATCACTAATACACGGAACGTAAACTTGGCTACTCATGAACTGAATTACAAAACAGAACAGGGTCTCAAATTTAGAAAACCATCTTATGCTTGCTTATGGGGAAAGGTGAGTTGGGGTGCTGCATCAAACCAGAGATTGAAATTAGCACACATACTGTTCCATAAGCAAAATATATAATAGACAAGACCTACACCTGGCTCAATAAAATGGACTCAACACCACATATTCAAAGCCGGGGAATATACCTGACAAGTAAGAATCTTAAGACCCATGGATTTATATGTCTCCATAAGGAAATCAAGCGTGTGTACAGCGGCCTAAACGCAGCAGTGAAAATCCATTAAGTCCCATTATCAAAATAAATTTCACAAACAAAACACAATGACAGTGAAATAGAGAGCAATTCTTAAATAATTCATTCAGGGCTTGTGATGCAACCTGGATTTATCACATCTACACCCAGAGCTGGGTGAGACATAAGGCTGGACACTTCGGGCTGATAGCATTGGTGAGGTTCGGTGAGCAAACGCAGACCCTTTGAAGTCATACTGCATGGTAGCCATTCCATGGGTCCCAACTCTCCAGGTTTAAGGGATTCTTCCTTCAGCTAAAACATGCATGGGAATCCCAGAGTATGGTCCACCGTGTGATTGGGAAACGTTTTCAAATGCATCTCAGGTTTCGTCCCCTGGTACTCGGGTTCAGTGTTCCAGACGCTTTACTAACACTCTCCACACTTGGAGAGTAGCTGCCTTTAACCTCCTGTTTGGCACAGTTTGCAATTTCTGCGCAAGATGAACAGGAATAGGGAGAACCAATGAGAGACTAGCTGTAGGTGTCTGCACAGGCAAATGGAACGCTCATTTCCCACCAGGAAGAGGGATTAACTAAAGGCTCAGCGTGCCCTGCCGGAACCAGATTAGGGCCTGAAGCAATCATGCGGTTTTGCGGCCAGCTCACAAGAAAGCGAGTTGAAGAAAGGAGCTCAGGGGCACTGTAATTCAGGAACCTGCAGAGTTATGAATGACAGCTATCGTCCAAAAATGTATTGAAGTAAGTCTTCGAAGAGGACTTGAAAGCGGGGCAGAATTTCAGGAAAACGATTTCAGGGGGTAGACTGGAATTGCACTTAAAGCATAGGAAAAGAGGCAGAATGTCGACAATGATGCACTTGGCCAAAAAGGGCGTATGCGTTTTTTCCTGAATATATTCAGGAAAAAACGCATACGCACTTTTTGGCCAACCAAGCAAGCGTTTAAAGGAAATCTGCACTACAATGAAGTCTCACTGCCCCCCGGTCCAAACGGCCATCTGAAACAAGTGTAAAATCCAGAAAGGCAGGACAGCTCATGGAAAGAGGGAGACTTGTTTTGCTGATGGGCGGGATGTAAATTGCCAACAGCCACTCTGGAGAAGTGTATGGTGTTTCCTGAAACACGTAGGAAACAAAGCAACACAGCCTATGGCACTTCCCCTTAGGGTCCTATAGCTTAGGGAAATTAAAATCAAAAACACTCAGCCACCCCATAGTTTGGGACGGCTCTGTTTACAAGAACCTCGCCTACGGTACAAGTTAAATATACGAGAAAGCAAAAAATGGATAAAGAAGTTGTGGTACGTACGTACAATGGACTATCACTCAGCAATGAGATCTACGTCATCAGACCCGTAGCGGCATAATGAGTGCATTCAGGTACGACGATTCTATGAGAAATAAGCCACACAGAAAAACAAACATCATAAGATATCACTATTACACGGAACGTAAACTTGGCTACACATGAACTGAATTACAAAACAGAACAGGGTCTCAAATTTAGAAAACCAACTTATGCTTGCTTAAGGGGAAAGGTGAGTTGGGTGCTGCATAAAACCAGAGACTGAAATTAGCACTGATACCGTTCCATAAGCCAAATATATAATAGACAAGGCCTACTCCTTGCTCAATGAAATGGACTCAACACCCCATATTCAACGCCTGGGAATATACCTGACAAGTGAGAATCTTAAAACCCATGGATTTATATGTCTCCATAAGGAAATCAAGCGTGTGTACAGCGGCCTAAACGCAGCAGTGAAAATCCGATAAATCCCATTATCAAAATAAATTTCAAAAACAAACACAATGACAGTGAAATAGAGAGCAATTCTTAAATTATTCATTCAGGGCTTGTGATGCAACCTGGATTTACCACATCTACACCCAGAGCTGGGTGAGACATAAGGCTGGACACTTCAGGCTGATAGCATTGGTGAGGTTCGGTGAGCAAACGCAGACCCTTTGAAGTCATACTGCATGGTACCCATTCCATGGGTCCCAACTCTCCAGGATTAAGGGATCCTTCCTTCAGCTAAAACATGCATGGGAAACCCGGAGTATGGTCCACCTTGTGATTGGGAAACGTTTTCAAATGCATCTCAAATTTCGTACCCTGGTACTCTGGTTCACCATTCAAGACGCTTTACTAACACTCTCCCCACTTTGAGAGTCAGTGCCTTTAACCTCCTGTTTGGCACAGTTTGCAAATTCTGCGCAAGATGAACAGGAATAGGGAGAACCAATGAGAGACTAGCTGTAGGTGTCTGCACGGGCAAATGGAACGCTCATTTCCCACCAGGAAGAGGAATTAACCAAAGGCTCAGCGTGCCCTGCCGGAACCAGATTAGGGCCTGAGGCAATCCTGCGGTTTTGCGGCCAGCTCACAAGAAAGCGAGTTGAAGAAAGGAGCTCAGGGGCACTGTAATTCACAATATTGCAGAGTTATGAATGACAGCTATCGTCCAAAAATGTATTGAAGTAAGTTTTCGAAGAGGACTTGAAAGCGGGGCAGAATTTCAGGAAAACGATTTCAGGAGGTAGACTGGAATTGCACTTAAAGCATAGGAAAAGAGGCAGAATGTCCACAATGATGCACTTGGCCAAAAAGGGCGTATGCGTTTTTTCCTGAATATATTCAGGAAAAAACGCATACGCCCTTTTTGGCCAACCAAGCAAGCGTGTAAAGGAAATCTGCACTACATTGAAGTCTCACTGCCCCCCGGTCAAAAGGGCCATCTGAAAAAAGTGTAAAATCCAGAAAGGCAGGACAGGTCATGGAGAACAGGGAGCCTTGTTTTGCTGATGGGCGGGATGTAAATTGCCAACAGCCACTCTGGAGAAGTGTATGGTGTTTCCTGAAACACATAGGAAACAAAGCAACACAGCCTATGGCACTTCCACTTAGGGTCCTATAGCTTAGGGAAATTAAAATCAAAAACACACAGGCACCCCAAAGTTTGGGACGGCTCTGTTTACAAGAACCTCGTCTACGGTACAAGTTAAATATGCGAGAAAGCAAAAAATGGATAAAGAAGTTGTGGTACGTACGTACAATGGAATATCACTCAACAATGAGATCTTCGTCATCAGGCCCATGGCAGCATAATGAGTGGATTAACGTACGAGGAGTCTACGAGAAATAAGTCACACAGAAAAAGAAACATCATAAGATATCACTAATACACGGAACATAAACTTGGCTACACATGAACTGAATTACAAAACAGAACAGGGTCTCAAATTTAGAAAACCAACTTATGCTTGCTTATGGGGAAAGGTGAGTTGGGGTGCTGCATAAAACCAGAGATTGAAATTAGCACAGATACCGTTCCATAAGCCAAATATATAATAGACAAGACCTACTGTTGCTCAACGAAATGGACTCAACACCCCATATTCAACGCCTGGGCATATACCTGACAAGTAAGAATCTTAAGACCCATGGATTTATATGTCTCCATAAGGAAGTCAAGCGTGTGTACAGTGGCCTAAACGCAGCAGTGAAAATCCGATAAATCCCATTAACAAAATAAATTTCACAAACAAAACACAATGACATGCAAATGAAGCAAATGACAAAGGATTAATCTCCAAAATTTACAAGCAGCTCATGCAGCTCAATAACAAAAAAACAAACAACCCAATCCAAAAATGGGCAGAAGACCTAAATAGACATTTCTCCAAAGAAGATATACAGAATGCCAACAAACACATGAAAGAATGCTCAACATCATTAATCATTAGAGAAATGCAAATCAAAACTACAATGAGATATCATCTCACACCAGTCAGAATGGCCATCATCAAAAAATCTAGAAACAATAAATGCTGGAGAGGGTGTGGAGAAAAGGGAACACTCTTGCACTGCTGGTGGGAATGTGAATTGGTTCAGCCACTATGGAGAACAGTATGGAGGTTCCTTAAAAAACTACAAATAGAATTACCATATGACCCAGCAATCCCACTACTGGGCATATGCCCTGGGAAAACCAAAATTCAAAAAGAGTCATGTACCAAAATGTTCATTGCAGCTCTATTTACAATAGCCCGGAGATGGAAACAACCTAAGCGCCCATCATCGGATGAATGGATAAAGAAAATGTGGCACATATATACAATGGAATATTACTCAGCCTTAAAAAGAAATGAAATTGAGCTATTTGTAATGAGATGGATAGACCTAGAGTCTGTCATACAGAGTGAAGTAAGTCAGAAAGAAAAAGACAAATACCGTATGCTAACACATATATATGGAATTTAAGGGGAAAAAATGTCATGAAGAACCTAGGGGTAAGACAGGAATAAAGACGCAGACCTACTGGAGAACGGACTTGAGGATATGGGGAGGGGGAGGGGTGAGCTTTGACAGGGCGAGAGAGAGTCATGGACATATACACACTAACAAACGTAGTAAGGTAGATAGCTAGTGGGAAGCAGCCGCAAGGCACAGGGATATTAGCTTGGTGCTTTGTGACAGCCTGGAGGGGTGGGATAGGGAGAGTGGGAGGGAGGGAGACGCAAGAGGGAAGACATATGGGAACATATGTATATGTATAACTGATTCACTTTATTATAAAGCAGAAACTAACACACCATTGTAAAGCAATTATACCCCAATAAAGATGTTTAAAAAAAAAAACACAATGACAGTGAAATAGAGAGCAATTCTTAAATAATTCATTCAGGGCTTGTGATGCAACCTGGATTTACCACATCTACACCCAGAGCTGGTTGAGACATAAGGCTGGACACTTTGGGCTGATAGCATTGGTGAGGTTTGGTGAGCAAACGCAGACCCTTTGAAGTCATACTGCATGGTACCCATTCCATGGGTCCCAACTCTCCAGGTTTAAGGGATTCTTCCTTCAGCTAAAACATGCATGGGAAACCCGGAGTATGTTCCACCGTGTGATTGGGAAACGTTTTCAAATGTATCTCAGGTTTCGTCCCCTGGTACTCGGGTGCACCATTCCAGACACTTTACTAAAACTCTCCCCACTTGGAAAGTCAGTGCCTTTAACCTCCTGTTTGGCACAGTTTGCAATTTCTGCGCAAGATGAACAGGAATAGGGAGAAGCAATGAGAGACTAGCTGTAGGTGTCTGCACGGGCAAATGGAACGCTCATTTCCCACCAGGAAGAGGAATTAACCAAAGGCTCAGCGTGCCCTGCCGGAACCAGATTAGGGCCTGAGGCAATCCTGCGGTTTTGCGGCCAGCTCACAAGAAAGCGAGTTGAAGAAAGGAGCTCAGGGGCACTGTAATTCACAATATTGCAGAGTTATGAATGACAGCTATCGTCCAAAAATGTATTGAAGTAAGTTTTCGAAGAGGACTTGAAAGCGGGGCAGAATTTCAGGAAAACGATTTCAGGAGGTAGACTGGAATTGCACTTAAAGCATAGGAAAAGAGGCAGAATGTCCACAATGATGCACTTGGCCAAAAAGGGCGTATGCGTTTTTTCCTGAATATATTCAGGAAAAAACGCATACGCCCTTTTTGGCCAACCAAGCAAGCGTGTAAAGGAAATCTGCACTACATTGAAGTCTCACTGCCCCCCGGTCAAAAGGGCCATCTGAAAAAAGTGTAAAATCCAGAAAGGCAGGACAGGTCATGGAGAACAGGGAGCCTTGTTTTGCTGATGGGCGGGATGTAAATTGCCAACAGCCACTCTGGAGAAGTGTATGGTGTTTCCTGAAACACATAGGAAACAAAGCAACACAGCCTATGGCACTTCCACTTAGGGTCCTATAGCTTAGGGAAATTAAAATCAAAAACACACAGGCACCCCAAAGTTTGGGACGGCTCTGTTTACAAGAACCTCGTCTACGGTACAAGTTAAATATGCGAGAAAGCAAAAAATGGATAAAGAAGTTGTGGTACGTACGTACAATGGAATATCACTCAACAATGAGATCTTGGTCATCAGGCCCATGGCAGCATAATGAGTGGATTAACGTACGAGGAGTCTACGAGAAATAAGTCACACAGAAAAAGAAACATCATAAGATATCACTAATACACGGAACATAAACTTGGCTACACATGAACTGAATTACAAAACAGAACAGGGTCTCAAATTTAGAAAACCAACTTATGCTTGCTTATGGGGAAAGGTGAGTTGGGGTGCTGCATAAAACCAGAGATTGAAATTAGCACAGATACCGTTCCATAAGCCAAATATATAATAGACAAGACCTACTGTTGCTCAACGAAATGGACTCAACACCCCATATTCAACGCCTGGGCATATACCTGACAAGTAAGAATCTTAAGACCCATGGATTTATATGTCTCCATAAGGAAGTCAAGCGTGTGTACAGTGGCCT